>NC_086454.1:303739413-304087999 GCF_028390025.1 Pseudophryne corroboree | reverse complement strand
CGAGGGTAGCCGTAACTTGGGATGGCAGCGCTATCTTTTTTGACAAGCGTGTCAACGCTTTGTCCACCTTAGGGGAGGATTCCCACCGTATCCTGTCCGTTGGCGGGAAAGGATACGCCATAAGAATCCTTTTGGGAATCTGCAGTTTTTTGTCTGGAGATTCCCACGCTTTTTCACATAATTCGTTTAACTCATGTGAGGAGGGAAAAGTTACCTCAGGCTTCTTTCCCTTATACATGTGTACCCTCGTGTCAGGGACAGGGGGTTCCTCTGTGATATGCAACACTTCTTTTATTGCAATAATCATATATCGAATACATTTAGCCACATTTGGCTATAACTTTACATCATCGTAGTCGACACTGGAGTCCGAATCCGTGTCGGTATCTGTGTCTCCTATCTGGGATAGTAGGCGCTTCTGAGACCCTGAAGGTCCCGGCGACATAGGGACAGACATGGGTTCACTCCCTGACTGTTCCTTAGCTTCAGCTTTGTCTAATCTTTGTGCAATAAGTTCACACTAGCACTTAAAACATTCCACATAGCCATCCAGTCAGGTGTCGGCACCGCCGACGGAGACCTCACATTCATACGCTCCCCCTCCTCCCTAGGTGAGCCTTCTACCTCAGACATGTCGACACACGCATACCGACACACCACACACACACAGGGAACCTCTTATCTGAAGATAGTTTCCCCACCAGGCCCTTTGGAGAGACAGAGAGAGAGTATGTCAGCACACACCCCAGCGCTATATGACCCTGAAAAAAAACCACTAAATGTTTATCCAGTAGCGCTGTTTATACTTTATATCCGCCAAATTTGTGCCCCCCCCCCCCTCCTAAAACCCCTCTATCACCGTGTATTAGCAGGGGAGAGTCCGGGGAGCTTCCTCTCAGCGCTGTGCTGTGGAGAAAAATGGCGCTGGTGAGTGCTGAGGGAGAAGCCACGCCCCCTCGGCGGCGGGTTTCTGTCCCGCTCAAAATTCCTGAAAGCTGGCGGGTGCTCTGTTATATACAATACAGTGCCCATCTGTACATGTATATACTTATTTTGCCAATGGAGAGGTTTTATTGCTGCCCAGGGCGCCCCCATGCGCCCTGCACCCTTACAGTGACTGCGGTGTGTGAGGTGTATGGGAGCAATGGCGCACAGCTTTACTGCTGTGCGTTACCTCAGTGAAGATCATGAAGTCTTCTGCCGCCTCTGAAGTCTTCTTTTCTTCTCATACTCACTCGGCTTCTATCTTCCGGCTCCGCGAGGAGCACGGCGGAGCGGCTCTGGGACGGACGGCGAGGGTGAGACCTGCGTACCAATCCCTCTGGACCTAATGGTGTCCAGTAGCCTAAGAAACAGAGCCTTGAAACTCACAGAAGTAGGTCTGTTTCTCTCTCCTCAGTCCCTCGATGCAGGGAGTCTGTTGCCAGCAGGCTCCCTGAAAATAAAAAACCTAACAAATATACTTTCTGACAGGAAGCTCAGGAGAGCTCCCTGTAATGCACCCAGTCTCCTCTGGGCACAGTATCAAACTGAGGTCTAGAGGAGGGGCATAGAGGGAGAAGCCAGTGCACACCCAGACCTAAAGTCTTTCTTAAAGTGCCCATGTCTCCTGCGGAGCCCGTCTATCCCCATGGTCCTTACGGAGTCCCAAGCATCCTCTAGGACGTTAGAGAAAGGTATGGGAGCATGGTGCTTCATAATCAGTGCCAGTTAGCAGTGGGGAGCAGGGTGAGGATGAAAGGCTAGTGTAAATCTCCGGGAATGCGCCCTGGAATTCAGGAGTCTTCCCGGGACATTCCAGGAGAATAGGCAAGTACGTTTCATGTTTAATATTTCATTGTCATCTCCCACAATGGTGACTGTCTGAAGGATGTATCACTGGTAATTATATTATTATTACTTGACAGGCTGAACATAAGTCCGGCTCACATAAGGACTGCCTTCACTGCTACTGTATAAAAAAATGTGAATTTTGTGCTCTCTATATGTACAGACTCAGTATGCTTTACCGGAGGATGGGATGCCGGCTGTCCATATCCTCATAGCCTGATTAAAATAAGAATTTACTCACCGGTAATTCTATTTCTCGTAGTCCGTAGTGGATGCTGGGAACTCCGAAAGGACCATGGGGAATAGCGGGCTCCGAAGGAGGCTGGGCACTCTAGAAAGATTTAGGACTACCTGGTGTGCACTGGCTCCTCCCACTATGACCCTCCTCCAAGCCTCAGTTAGGACACTGTGCCCGGACGAGCGTACACAATAAGGAAGGATTTTGAATCCCGGGTAAGACTCATACCAGCCACACCAATCACACCGTACAACTCGTGATATGAATCCCAGTTAACAGTATGAAACAACTGAGCCTCTCAACAGATGGCTCAACAATAACCCGATTTAGTTAACAATAACTATGTACAAGTATTGCAGATAAACCGCACTTGGGATGGGCGCCCAGCATCCTCTACGGACTACGAGAAATAGAATTACCGGTGAGTAAATTCTTATTTTCTCTAACGTCCTAGTGGATGCTGGGAACTCCGAAAGGACCATGGGGATTATACCAAAGCTCCCAAACGGGCGGGAGAGTGCGGATGACTCTGCAGCACCGAATGAGAGAACTCCAGGTCCTCCTCAGCCAGGGTATCAAATTTGTAGAATCTTGCAAACGTGTTTGCCCCTGACCAAGTAGCTGCTCGGCAAAGTTGTAAAGCCGAGACCCCTCGGGCAGCCGCCCAAGATGAGCCCACCTTCCTAGTGGAATGGGCATTTACAGATTTTGGCTGTGGCAGGCCTGCCACAGAATGAGCAAGCTGAATTGTACTACAAATCCGGCGAGCAATAGTCTGCTTAGAAGCAGGAGCACCCAGTTTGTTGGGTGCATACAGGATAAACAGCGAGTCAGATTTTCTGACTCCAGCCGTCCTGGAAACATATATTTTCAGGGCCCTGACAACGTCTAGCAACTTGGAGTCCTCCAAGTCCCTAGTAGCCGCAGGCACCACAATAGGCTGGTTCAGGTGAAACGCTGACACCACCTTTGGGAGAAATTGGGGACGAGTCCTCAATTCTGCCCTATCCATATGGAAAATCAGATAAGGGCTTTTACATGATAAAGCCGCCAATTCTGACACACGCCTGGCTGAAGCCAAAGCCAATAACATGACCACTTTCCACGTGAGATATTTCAGATCCACGGTTTTTAGTGGCTCAAACCAATGTGATTTTAAGAAACTCAACATCACGTTGAGATCCCAAGGTGCCACAGGAGGCACAAATGGGGGCTGAATATGCAGCACTCCTTTCACAAATGTCTGAACTTCAGGTACTGAAGCTAGTTCTTTTTGAAAGAAAATCGACAGAGCCGAGATCTGTACTTTAATGGAGCCTAGTTTTAGGCCCATATTAACTCCTGCTTGCAGGAAATGCAGAAATCGACCTAGTTGAAATTCCTCTGTTGGGGCCTTTTCGGCCTCACACCATGCAACATACTTCCGCCATATGCGGTGATAATGATTTGCTGTAACCTCTTTTCTAGCTTTAATAAGCGTAGGAATGACTTCCTCCGGAATGCCCTTTTCCTTCAGGATCCGGCGTTCAACTGCCATGCCGTCAAACGCAGCCACGGTAGGTCTTGGAACAGACAGGGCCCCTGCTGTAGCAGGTCTTGTCTGAGCGGCAGAGACCACGGGTCCTCTGAGATCATCTCTTGAAGTTCCGGGTACCACGCTCTTCTTGGCCAATCCGGAACCACGAGAATTGTGTTTACACCTCGCTTTCTTATTATTCTCAATACCTTTGGTATGAGAGGTAGAGGAGGGAACACATAAACTGACTGGTACACCCACGGTGTCACTAGAGCGTCCACAGCTATCGCCTGAGGGTCTCTTGACCTGGCGCAATACCTCTCTAGTTTTTTGTTTAGGCGGGACGCCATCATGTCCACCTGTGGACGACCCCACTGATTTACAATCATTTGGAAGACTTCTGGATGAAGTCCCCACTCTCCCGGGTGGAGGTCGTGCCTGCTGAGAAAGTCTGCTTCCCAGTTGTCCACTCCCGGGATGAACACTGCTGACAGTGCTAGTACATGATTTTCCGCCCATCGGAGAATCCTTGTGGCTTCTGCCATTGCCATCCTGCTTCTTGTGCCGCCCTGTCGATTCACATGGGCGACTGCCGTGATGTTGTCTGACTGGATCAGCACCGGCTGGTGTAGGAGCAGGGATTTTGCTTGACTTAGGGCATTGTAAATGGCCCTTAGTTCCAGAATATTTATGTGAAGGGAAGTCTCCTGACTTGACCATCCTGGCATGGAACCTGCCGAATGGAATTGCTTCGTAAGAAGCTACCATCTTTCCCAGGACCCGCGTGCAGTGATGCACCGATACCTGTTTTGGTTTTAGGAGGTCTCTGACTAGAGAAGACAACTCCCTGGCTTTCTCCTCCGGGAGAAACACTTTTTTCTGGACTGTGTCCAAAATCATTCCCAGGAACATTAGACGTGTCGTCGGGACCAGCTGTGACTTTGGGATTTTCAGAATCCAGCCGTGCTGGCGCAGCACTTCCTGAGATAGTGCTACTCCCACTAACAACTGTTCCTTGGATCGTGCCTTTATTAGGAGATCGTCCAAGTATGGGATAATTAAAACTCCCTTTTTTCGAAGGAGTATCATCATTTCCGCCATAACCTTGGTAAATACCCTCGGTGCCGTGGAGAGTCCAAACGGCAGCGTCTGGAATTGGTAATGGCAATCCTGTACCACAAATCTGAGGTACTCCTGGTGAGGATGGTAAATGGGGACATGCAGGTAAGCATCCTTGATGTCCAGGGATACCATGTAATCCCCCTCCTCCAGGCTTGCAATAACCGCCCTGAGCGATTCCATCTTGAACTTGAATTTTTTTATGTATATGTTCAAGGATTTCAAATTTAAAATGGGTCTCACCGAACCGTCCGGTTTCGGCACCACAAATAGTGTGGAATAGTAACCCCGGCCTTGTTGAAGTAGGGGTACCTTGATTATCACCTGCTGGGAATACAGCTTGTGAATCGCTGCTAGCACCGCCTCCCTGTCTGAGGGAGCAATCGGCAAGGCAGATTTTAGGAACCGGTGGGGTGGAGCCGCTTTGAATTCTAGCTTGTACCCCTGAGATACTATTTGAAGGATCCAGGGATCCACCTGTGAGCGAGCCCACTGATCGCTGAAATTCATGCGGCGGGCCCCCACCGTACCTGGCTCCGCCTGTGGAGCCCCACCGTCATGCGGCGGACTTGGAAGAGGAAGCGGGGGAGGACTTTTGCTCCTGGGAACCTGCTGTTTGTTGCAGCCTTTTTCCCCTACCTCTGCCTCTAGAGAGAAAAGACCCTCCTTTTCCCCGCTTGTTTTTCTGGGTCCGAAAGGACTGAACCTGATAAAATGGCGCCTTCTTAGGCTGTGAGGGGACATGGGGTAAAAATGCTGACTTCCCAGACGTTGCTGTGGAAACTAGGTCGGAGAGACCATCCCCAAATAATTCCTCCCCCTTATAAGGCAAAACTTCCATGTGCCTTTTGGAATCTGCATCTCCAGTCCACTGGCGAGTCCATAAGCATCTCCTAGCAGAGATGGACAATGCACTTATTTTAGATGCCAGCCGGCAGACTTCCCTCTGTGCATCTCTCATATATAAGACTGAGTCTTTGATATGGTCAATTGTTAGCAGAATCGTGTCTCTGTCTAGTGTGTCAATATTTTCTGACAGTTTATCCGACCACGCAGCGGCAGCACTGCACATCCATGCTGACGCAATAGCTGGTCTAAGTATAATGCCTGAGTGTGTATATACAGACTTCAGGATCGCCTCCTGCTTTCTATCAGCAGGTTCCTTAAGGGTGGCCGTATCCTGAGACGGTAGTGCCACCTTTTTAGACAAACGTGTGAGCGCTTTATCCTCTCTAGGAGGTGTTTCCCAACGTAACCTATCCTCTGGCGGGAAAGGGAACGCCATTAGTACCTTCTTAGGAATTACCAATTTCTTATCAGGGGAAGCCCACGCTTCTTCACACACTTCATTTAATTCATCTGACGGGGGAAAAACTACAGGTAGTTTTTTCTCCCCAAACATAATACCCTTTTTTGTGGTACCTGGATGTAAATCAGAGATATTTAACACCTCTTTCATTGCCTCAATCATGCAGTGAATGGCCTTAATGGGCATTAAATTTGACTCCTCGTCGTCGACACTGGTGTCAGTATCCGTGTCGACATCTACTTGTGCCATCTGAGATAGCGGGCGTTTCAGAGCCCCTGAAGACTTTTGAGACACCTGGACAGGCACGAGCTGAGAACTCGGCTGTCCCGCAGTCGGCATGTCGTCAAATTTCTTATGTAATGAGTCTATACGTGCACTCATTTCCTTCCATAAGCACATCCACTCAGGTGTCTGCCCCCGAGGGGGTGACATCCCTTCTAAAGGCATCTGCTCCGCCTCCACCTCATTATCCTCATCAAACATGTCGACACAGCCGTACCGACACACTCCACACACACAGGGAATGCTCAATATAGAGGACAGGACCCACAAAAGCCCTTTGGGGGGACAGAGTGAGAGTATGCCAGCACACACCAGAGCGCTATATAAGGCAGGGACTAACTGAGTTATGTCCCTTATAGCTGCTTTTTAATATAAACTATATACTGCGCCAAATTAAATGCCCCCCCTCTCTCTTTTTTACCCTTTTCTGTAGAGTAGTCTGCAGGGGAGAGCCAGGGAGCTTCCTTCCAGCGGAACTGTGAGGGAAAAATGGTGCCCAGTGTGCTGAGGGAGATAGCTCCGCCCCTTTTCCGCGGCCTATTCTCCCGCTTTTTTATGGAATCTGGCAGGGGTATTTACCTCATATATAGCCCCTGGGGCTATATATTGAGGTATTTTTGCCAGCCAAGGTGTTTTTATTGCTGCCTCAGGGCGCCCCCCCCCCCCCCCAGCGCCCTGCACCCTCAGTGACCGGAGTGTGAAGTGTGAGAGGAGCAATGGCGCACAGCTGCAGTGCTGTGCGCTACCTTGGTGAAGACTGATGTCTTCATGCCGCCGATTTTCCGGACCATCTTCTTGCTTCTGGCTCTGTAAGGGGGACGGCGGCGCGGCTCCGGGACCGAAACATCAAGGCTGGGCCTGCGGTCGATCCCTCTGGAGCTAATGGTGTCCAGTAGCCTAAGAAGCCCAATCCGGCTGCAAGCAGGCGAGTTCGCTTCTTCTCCCCTTAGTCCCTCGCTGCAGTGAGCCTGTTGCCAGCAGGTCTCACTGAAAATAATAAACCTAAGACTATCTTTCTTCTAAGAGCTCAGGAGAGCCCCTAGTGTGCATCCAACCTCGGCCGGGCACAAAATCTAACTGAGGCTTGGAGGAGGGTCATAGTGGGAGGAGCCAGTGCACACCAGGTAGTCCTAAATCTTTCTAGAGTGCCCAGCCTCCTTCGGAGCCCGCTATTCCCCATGGTCCTTTCGGAGTTCCCAGCATCCACTAGGACGTTAGAGAAAAGGGGGATGCAGGGCATACTGTACCCCGGGCCCCCCTTTGTCACGGGGCCCCCCGGGCAGATCACACTGACATCACTAGCATTCCCTATTATGCAGCAGCAGAACCAGGTAGCCAGAATGTGAGCAGGGCTGTATGCAGTGCAAGCAGAGACACAGGAGTATCAGGTTTCATGAGCTATGATGGAACTTTCTGACCAGTAGAGAGATAGGAGGGTGGAGAGGGCTGTGAGTGACACAGGGATCCCAGCTTCTCCTCCTCCCTGCCTGGGTGTCTGAGTCCTGTGTAATCTATTATCTAATGAGAGTCTAGGGAGAGGCACACACGAACAGTGCACCTGAGTCCTGTCCCAGTGTGTAAGTAGTAGTACAGAGGCTGCTGCTATTTTTGCATGTGACAAAATAAATTATAGATTTTATTTTTCCATGTGTGTTTTCTAAAATAGTTGTCTTTCAATTAGGTGGAGCTATAAACAGTACCCAGGCATTATTAAACTATTAGTTTAAATCTAATATACACCATTGGTTTAAATTTAATATACACAATCCATACATTTCAACATGACCCATTCCAGGAGGGACAACATGCTCTCTACCTGGACTTCCTTCTTAAGTTACGATTGAATCACCTGTGTTGTAATCAATCTTATCAGTTAAATAGTTCAACACAGATGACACCAATCATATATTAATTGGGAAGTCCAGGAAGAGAGCATTTTGTCCCTCCTGGAATGGGGCATGGGGGTCATTCTGAGTTGATCGCTCGCTATCAACTTTTTGCAGCGCTGCGATCAGATATTCGCCGCCTACGGGGGAGTGTATTTTCGCTTTGCGAGTGTGCGAACCCTTTTGCAGCCAACGGCACAAAAAAGTTTTTTGCAGTTTCAGAGTAGCTCTGGACTTACTCAGCCGCTGCGATCATTTCAGTCTTTTGGTCCCGGAATTGACGTCAGACACCTGCCCTGCAAACGCCTGGACATGCCTGCGTTTTTCCAAACACTCCCAGTAAATGGTCAGTTGACACCCACAAATGCCTTCTTCCTGTCAATCACCTTGCGATCGGCTGTGCGCATGGATTCTTCGTTAAATCCATCGCCCAGCACCGATCCTCTTTGTACCCTTACGACGAGCCTGCGCATTGCGGTGCATACACATGCGCACTTTTGCCGAGATTTAACCTGATCGCAGCACGGCAAAAAGTTGCTAGCGAGCGATCAACTCGGAATGACACCCTATGTTGGGAGGTATACACAATCTAATATACACTCCCCCTCCCACAGGGGCCCCCCTGTCATAAGTGCCCCAGGCACCACCAAGGCTTAATTCCGGCCTTGCATATCCTGACACCTCCCACCCGCCAAAATGCCGGCAGTGGAGCGAGTGCCCCTTGCACACTCACTGCGCTTGCCAAGCTGCAGGATCTACTCCCACTCTATGGATGTTGTGGTCACCCAAGAGTGGGAATAGCCCGGGATTCCAGGTTGTGGCGTTGCCGGCTGGTGGTATCCTGACCGCCGGCAAACTGACTGCATCCCATGTGTATCAGAATTTCTTTAATCAGGGTACGTGAGGTTAGTATATTTCATAGGATACTTTATAGCGTGTTCTCTTAGCAAATTAACAACAGAAAATTTATAAAAAGACAAAACATTATGGGACCATTCTGTAAGCTCTTACGGCCTAGAGGAAACACAAAAATCACAGGTAGAGGGTGAGCAAAGGAATGGCTTTTTAATATATACCACAGGCACTGTCTGTGATATAAACAGCCTTTACATGATAGAATAAATATTTAAATTGAAGCGGACTGGGCACACGTATACAGAATTACGGAGCCAGGCTGTGGAATCCAAGCAGAATGTCTGTAGATCAGCCACAGTATTATCAGGAGTTCAGATTGTTACAGGGAAAGATGAATTGAGCTGCAGTGTCTGGATTACATAACAGAGGCATTGTCAGGAGTGTTGACTGTCATGAATATTGTCAATTGACATTTCCTTTTCACTGGACGTAGCCTTAAGAGACAGAGATATTTTAAGACAGATAAAATTAGGAAAATTCATAAAGGCACTCAATATAATTGCATTCCTTTTTGATCCTAAGACGCGGGTGTAAACGGTCGGACGTCATGTCCGGTTGTGGGGCGGGTCCTGATGTGTCTGTGCAGTCCCAGTGCTGTCACGATCCGGGTATCTGGACGCCATTTCTTACCCATCAGATGCCTCCTAAGGCTGGCTCAGCGCTCCAGGACCGGATTCCATCTGTTATCCTAATGTTCACATTCCTGCATCCTCTCCTGTCTCTCTGAGACGCTGTCACAGTAACGCCTTATTACATCTGGCATGGCGTCTCCCGCGGCCTCCGCCGCCGTCCCTGAGCTTCTGCATGCAGAGTGTCAGAGTGGCGATTACGTCAGCCGCGGCCTCCGCTGTGTCCGCGTGGTTGGATGTGCACTTGTCAGCCTGGCGTCTCCTGTCTTCAGTGGCCGGCGCCGCCATTACTGTTTTCATTACCACATGGATTACAAACCAAACTTCCCTTTCAAGTGTCTGCATGGGCGCAGCCATCTTGGATTCTGTCAGCTGATCATTTCCTCCAATCTGTTGTCAGTATTGTTAATCTGCATAATTGCCTAGCCAATCCCTTCCTTGCTGCAGGTATAAATACACTGTGCCTGAGCAAGGAAGGCGTCAGTGCTTTGGTTGTCAAACCTAGTTCCTGTTTGTCTCTCTCCTGTGATTGTCTTCCAGGTTCCAGCTCCTGTCTCAAGACTTCCACCATAGAGACCCGCACCAGCATTCCACCTGCGGTGTAGCCTGACTCTCCAATCCATTGTGGATTCATCTGTTTCCAGCTACAACATTACCTGCTTCCAGCTCAGCTTCCAGCAGAGTACAGCTTCCCTTAAAGGGCCGGTGTCCTTTCTACACTTTACCACTCTCCACCGGTATTATTATTTCTCCGCTCTCAAGTTCTACATTTCAGTTCATATTTCATCGCTCCCAAGTTCATTTATTATTTAACTGGTTCCAGCCAGTATCCACTCCGTGCTAACAACAGTCTGGTTCCAGCCAGTATCCACAGCAGCTGTTTTACCTTCAGCAACCCAGCTTTTCCTGGAACACCAGCTGGCACAATCCTGGGTTATCTCCATTGCTACAGTCGGGCCTGGTAAGGACTTTCCATCTAGAAGATCATAAGAACTATCTCACACTACCAGTGCCCTGTGGCTCCTGCCATCCTGTAGTACCCAGGAACTGTATTTATTATTTGCTGACTTTTACGTTTTCTTTTACTGCTGCTGTGTTGCGGAGTTGTCATAATAAACATCATTGACTTTTATCCAAGTTGTCGTGGTCACGCCTTCGGGCAGTTATTATTCATGTTACTTACATGTCCAGGGGTCTGATACAACCTCCCAGGTTCCGGTACATCTCAGCCCCTACAACTGAGGCTGCCTCCCGTCAGCTCAGGCCCTCAGTTGTGACAGTAAGCACTGACCTAATGAATCCAGCCGGAGACCAGGATCAAGCGGCCAGGCCGATGCAAGAACTGGCAGCCCGACTAGAACATCAGGAGGCTGCACAGGGCCACATCATCCGCTGTCTCCAGGATCTCTCTACTCGGCTGGATGGGATTCAGACAACTCTCCGTGGATCAGGCGCATCTGGTGCGTCAACCACAGTGACTCCAGCTATAACCCCACCCACCTTACCCATTTCTGCTCCACGTCTTCATCTTCCAACGCCAGCAAAATTTGACGGATCTCCAAGATTCTGCAGGGGATTTCTCAACCAGTGTGAGATTCAGTTTGAGCTACAACCTGGCAATTTTCCCAGTGACCGTACAAAAATTGCCTACATCATCTCTCTTCTCAGTGGCTCCGCCCTTGACTGGGCATCACCGTTATGGGAGAGGTCCGACACCCTGCTATCTTCTTACACTGTATTCGTGTCAACATTCAGGCGCATCTTCGACGAGCCAGGCCGGGTAACCTCAGCTTCATCCGAGATTCTCCGTTTACGCCAGGGGTCACGTACTGTAGGACAATATCTGATACAGTTCCAGATCCTGGCATCCGAACTGGCATGGAACGACGAGGCCCTGTATGCTGCATTCTGGCATGGCTTATCTGAGCTTATTAAAGATGAGTTAGCTACCAGAGACTTACCTTCTAAGTTAGATGAGCTAATCTCACTCTGCACGAAAGTTGATTTACGTTTCAGAGAGAGAGCAACTGAGCGTGGAAGATCATCTGCTCCAAAATCTTCTGCTCCTCCTCCTCGTCAACTGTCACCATCTAAAGATGAGCCCATGCAAATTGGCCGTTCCCGTTTAACTCCTGCTGAGCGCCGAAGACGTCTCTCTGAGTCTCTTTGTCTTTACTGTGCAGCTCCGTCTCACACCATCAATGCCTGTCCCGAACGTCCGGGAAAACTCCAAACCCTAGCTCGCCCAGGAGAGGGCCGGCTAGGAGTAATGATCTCCTCTCCATCTCCTCATGATTGTAATCTCCCAGTCTCGCTTCAAGTTGCTCAACGTTATCGGAACGTCATTGCTCTCCTTGATTCCGGAGCAGCTGGGAACTTTATTACTGAAGCCTATGTTAAACGGTGGTCCCTACCCACCGAGAGACTTCCTTCCTCCTTTTCCTTAACTGCCGTGGATGGCAGTAAAATTTTTGATACTGTTATTGCTCTAAGGACTCTACCAGTTCGTCTGAGAGTGGGAGTTCTTCATTCCGAACTTATTTCACTTTTAGTGATTCCAAGAGCCACACATCCTGTGGTCCTGGGCCTTCCAGGGCTCCGTCTTCACAATCCTACAATTGATTGGACGACTACGCAAATCCTGGCATGGGGTTCCTCCTGTGCAGAGACATGTTTGTTTAAAGTATTGCCTGTCTGTTCTTCCTCCCCCAGGTCGTCTGATGTTCCACCTCCTCCATATCAAGATTTCACGGATGTGTTCAGTAAAGCTTCTGCTGATATCCTTCCTCCTCATAGAGAATGGGACTGCCCGATTGATCTTGTTCCAGGGAAGGTTCCACCTCGAGGCCGAACTTATCCGTTGTCTCTGCCTGAGACGCATTCTATGGAGGAATACATTAAAGAGAACCTAGCAAAGGGGTTCATTCGACCTTCTTCTTCCCCAGCCGGCGCAGGCTTCTTTTTTGTAAAAAAGAAAGATGGTGGTCTGCGGCCGTGCATCGACTACAGAGGTTTGAACGACATTACCATCAAGAACCGTTATCCTTTACCCCTGATTACTGAGCTCTTTGACAGAGTTAGCGGAGCTACCATCTTTACAAAGCTGGACTTGCGAGGTGCATACAATCTCATCCGGATCCGTGAGGGTGACGAGTGGAAGACCGCCTTTAACACCCGTGACGGACATTATGAGTACCTCGTCATGCCCTTCGGATTGAGCAATGCTCCAGCTGTCTTCCAGCATTTTGTCAATGAGATTTTCAGAGACATTCTATACCGTCATGTCGTGGTCTATCTAGACGATATCCTCATTTTTGCCAATGATTTAGAGGAACATCGTTTTTGGGTTAAAGAGGTTCTGTCCCGTCTCCGTGTCAATCATCTCTATTGCAAATTAGAAAAATGCGTCTTTGAAGTCAAGTCCATTCCGTTTCTAGGGTACATTGTGTCCGGTTCCGGACTAGAGATGGATCCTGAGAAACTACAAGCAATTCAGAATTGGCCGGTACCCTTAACCCTCAAAGGGGTCCAGAGGTTCTTAGGGTTCGCCAATTATTACCGAAAGTTTATACGAGACTTTTCCACCATTGTGGCGCCTATTACTGCTTTCACCAAGAAGGGTGCTAACCCGTCCAAGTGGTCTGAAGAAGCCATGCAAGCTTTTCATCTTTTAAAACAGAGGTTCATCTCTGCGCCTGTCCTGAAACAGCCTGACATCGACTCTCCTTTCATCCTAGAGGTGGATGCCTCCTCCGTTGGAGTAGGAGCGGTGTTATCTCAGAGGGCTAAAGATGGCCATTTACATCCTTGCAGTTTCTTCTCCCGGAAGTTCTCCCCAGCTGAGCGCAACTATGCCATTGGCGACCAGGAGTTGCTAGCCATCAAGCTCGCTCTAGAAGAGTGGAGGTATCTGTTGGAGGGAGCTTCTCATTTAATCACCATACTTACAGACCACAAGAACCTTTTATACCTGAAGGGCGCACAATGTCTCAACCCTCGTCAGGCCAGATGGGCACTTTTCTTTTCCAGGTTCGACTTTAAACTCCAGTTCTGTCCGGGCTCTCAGAATCGCAAGGCCGATGCCCTTTCCCGCTCATGGGAGCAAGAAAATGAGTCAGAGTCTTCAGACAAGCATCCTATTATAAATCCGTTGGCATTCTCCACGGTAGGGATGGACTCTACGCCCCCATCAGGGAAAAGTTTTGTGAAGCCGATGCTAAGGAAGAAGCTCATGCATTGGGCCCATGCTTCCCGTTTTGCCGGACATACAGGTATCCAAAAAACCCTGGAGTTTATCTCTAGGTCCTATTGGTGGCCAACTCTGAAAAAGGACGTCTTGGAGTTTATTGCATCTTGCCCAAAGTGTGCCCAACATAAAGTATCCCACCAGTCGCCTGCGGGGCAACTGGTTCCACTATCCGTTCCCCGTCGACCATGGACCCACTTGTCGATGGATTTCATTACAGACTTACCCATGTGCAACAAGTTCAATACCATCTGGGTGGTAGTTGACCGGTTCACCAAGATGGCACACTTCATTCCTCTCACCGGTCTTCCGTCAGCTTCCAAGTTGGCTCAAGTATTCATACAAGAGATCTTCCGACTCCACGGTCTTCCTGAAGAAATTATCTCAGATCGAGGAGTTCAATTCACAGCCAAATTCTGGCGAAGTTTATGTCAAGTCCTCCAAGTCAAGCTAAAGTTTTCCACGGCTTACCATCCTCAGACCAATGGTCAAACCGAGAGGGTGAATCAGGACTTGGAGGCCTTCCTCCGCATCTATGTGTCCTCCTCTCAAGATGACTGGGTTCAATTACTTCCCTGGGCCGAGTTCTGTCATAACAACCAGTATCATTCTTCATCTGCTTCAACACCATTCTTCACTAACTTTGGATTCCACCCTAAAGTTCCTGAGTTCCAACCGCTTCCAGCAACTTCTGTTCCCGCAGTGGATATCACCTTGCATCAGTTTGCCAATATCTGGAAGAGCGTACGATCAGCTCTGCTCAAGGCATCGTTCAGGTACAAGAAGTTTGCGGATAAGAAGCGTCGAGCAGTTCCTGCTCTCAAGGTGGGTGATCGGGTATGGTTATCCACGAAGAATTTGAGGTTAAGAGTTCCCAGTATGAAGTTTGCACCTCGCTATATCGGTCCTTTCAAGATTGAACAAGTCATCAATCCTGTTGCTTACAGACTCCAGTTGCCTCCCTTCTTAAAAATACCCAGGACATTCCATGTTTCCCTGTTGAAACCGCTGATCTTGAATCGGTTTCATTCCTCACTTCCTCCAACTCCGAAAGTCCAAACTCAACGAGGCGTTGAGTATGAAGTGGCCAAGATCCTGGACTCACGTCACCGTTACGGTCAACTACAATATCTTATTGACTGGAAGGGTTATGGTCCTGAGGAACGTTCATGGACCAATGCTTCTGATGTCCATGCTCCTGCCTTGGTCCGGAGATTCCATTCCAAGTTTCCTCAAAAGCCAAAGAAGTGTCCTGGGGCCACTCCTAAAGGGGGGGGTGCTGTCACGATCCGGGTATCTGGACGCCATTTCTTACCCATCAGATGCCTCCTAAGGCTGGCTCAGCGCTCCAGGACCGGATTCCATCTGTTATCCTAATGTTCACATTCCTGCATCCTCTCCTGTCTCTCTGAGACGCTGTCACAGTAACGCCTTATTACATCTGGCATGGCGTCTCCCGCGGCCTCCGCCGCCGTCCCTGAGCTTCTGCATGCAGAGTGTCAGAGTGGCGATTACGTCAGCCGCGGCCTCCGCTGTGTCCGCGTGGTTGGATGTGCACTTGTCAGCCTGGCGTCTCCTGTCTTCAGTGGCCGGCGCCGCCATTACTGTTTTCATTACCACATGGATTACAAACCAAACTTCCCTCCAAGTGTCTGCATGGGCGCAGCCATCTTGGATTCTGTCAGCTGATCATTTCCTCCAATCTGTTGTCAGTATTGTTAATCTGCATAATTGCCTAGCCAATCCCTTCCTTGCTGCAGGTATAAATACACTGTGCCTGAGCAAGGAAGGCGTCAGTGCTTTGGTTGTCAAACCTAGTTCCTGTTTGTCTCTCTCCTGTGATTGTCTTCCAGGTTCCAGCTCCTGTCTCAAGACTTCCACCATAGAGACCCGCACCAGCATTCCACCTGCGGTGTAGCCTGACTCTCCAATCCATTGTGGATTCATCTGTTTCCAGCTACAACATTACCTGCTTCCAGCTCAGCTTCCAGCAGAGTACAGCTTCCCTTAAAGGGCCGGTGTCCTTTCTACACTTTACCACTCTCCACCGGTATTATTATTTCTCCGCTCTCAAGTTCTACATTTCAGTTCATATTTCATCGCTCCCAAGTTCATTTATTATTTAACTGGTTCCAGCCAGTATCCACTCCGTGCTAACAACAGTCTGGTTCCAGCCAGGATCCACAGCAGCTGTTTTACCTTCAGCAACCCAGCTTTTCCTGGAACACCAGCTGGCACAATCCTGGGTTATCTCCATTGCTACAGTCGGGCCTGGTAAGGACTTTCCATCTAGAAGATCATAAGAACTATCTCACACTACCAGTGCCCTGTGGCTCCTGCCATCCTGTAGTACCCAGGAACTGTATTTATTATTTGCTGACTTTTACGTTTTCTTTTACTGCTGCTGTGTTGCGGAGTTGTCATAATAAACATCATTGACTTTTATCCAAGTTGTCGTGGTCACGCCTTTGGGCAGTTATTATTCATGTTACTTACATGTCCAGGGGTCTGATACAACCTCCCAGGTTCCGGTACATCTCAGCCCCTACAACTGAGGCTGCCTCCCGTCAGCTCAGGCCCTCAGTTGTGACAAGTGCATTATAATATGCTGCACATTTATTCTAAACAATTAATTAAAGGGAGGGACATCTTTGATGACGGCATGGTGTCAAAGTCGAAAAATATCATAATACATATTCCTTGTACTAACCCCATGCACATGCCCGCTGCTCATGCACTCAGTCCGACGTACGTGCACATATCCGCAAGTTGCGTAAGATCGCTCCGGCGATCATGCGCATAATATGGGTATTTACGGCGGAGTTTGTGAGCGTGTAGCGTCTTATTAGAACATAGCATATTTAACCCATATAGCGTATTTTGTAGATATAGTTCCCCTAGACCATGACAGCGAGTATTATTAGTTTAAACAGTTCCTGGACAGAGAGATTCGCCTTTGCATGATAGGAAGGGTCAGATAAAGGTTGGAAGGTGATGTCTAGTATCCAGCTGTAGGGTATTTTGAGGGTAACATTCCGGTGTTAGTTAGAGAAAGATCGCTTGCTCCTGCGTATAGTTATGTACAAAAGTAGATTATGAACATTAACTGTATTTACTGTAAATTACATATGCGGCGGGAATCCAGAGGATACCACCCACAAGAGCAGTTGAGAATGACATCGCCCACCTTTTCAAATCCACCTATGACCTTTGCTCTAATGTGGAGACATATCTCTGTGTCCAATGAACAATGAGATTAAGTGACCATTGTATTGTGTATGCATGTTGTGTATATAAGGACCATTGTTGCCTGGCCGGTCAGATGACTCTAAACGCTATCTGCATGACGAGCGGAGGACCGAGTTCGGGTTGCGCTTGCGAATATTCTCACGTACGTACATTCTCTGTAGCCACTGTTTCTGTTTAGATTTACTTGTTAGCCTGTAGTGTATAAACTGTACTGTTTTAAGTTTTTGGAATCAATCCACGGAGGCCTTAGAACCCTGTGGTTTAAACTACAAACAGTGTTGTGTTTTCACTTTCCTGCCAGGGCTTTAAAGTAGATTTATCTGTTTAAGGTGTATAAGCATTGTTAAGGTGTATGCACTGCGGATACTTTGTATCGCCAGCGCTACTTAAGGTTTAAAGGTATTAACATCGTTACAGTACATTGCTGCCAAAGGTTTAAAGTATAAGCATATCATTACATTGTATCATTAACAAGGTTTAAAGGTTATCCATTGTGTGTGCACTCGCTGTGTGTATTCCGTATGCACAGCGCAGCGTGCGTACGTCACGTGCGTACCACGTGCAGGACTCTGTACGCAAATAGCGTACAAAGTGCGTACCACGTGCACGTGGTCTAGCGGCACAACGGTAATAGTGTACAAAGGGGTATAGCTTTGCGGTCTAAGATAATACCGACATTATCAATTGAGGGCTCGTCCGGTTCTTTCTCATACCCGCAGCCTAGCAGAGTTTTCGCAGACTTTACCTATCAGCAAAGGGCGGAGTATCCCCTGTAGCCTTTTCTTGGTCGGGGATATATGTGCTGATTAGATTAGCGTCTGTCCTGCATGGTTTGAAGGGATGCTGGAGGGATCCGTAAGGTAAGAACGCAAAAGCTATTTTTCTTTTTAAAATCTGTAAATTTCTGTTTTGGCGCCAAATGCGCACGCAACACATCATACGCACACACCTGTATTTTGTACTTTGCATATCTGCTCACACCGTTGCCATAATCAGTGATTACTAGGTTTATTTTGACCTGTACTGGAAAATTTGTTGCTATTTAGTTAACATATAGAGTTAATATTTAAGGGAGTAAGTGTAAGACGCACACGCAGCCTGGCCTAGTTGTACAGGTTGATACAGTGGAAACTGTGTGTAGCGTTCAGTAAGTGATTATAGTTAAATATCACTTACATTTATAGAAGTGTGGGATTTGTAGTACTGTGGACGTACAGCCTTTGTACACGTGTCTCGGACAGCGTTCGGGACTGCGTACGCAACGTAAAGGCGTACACACGTCGCGTGTTTACGCCAATTGCGTACAGGTACGCCCACTAAATACAAATCACACGATAGCATTGTTTCAGTTTAGGCGATACGGTAGCCACGCGATAATAGCACAAATTTGTTCAGTTTCCAATATTTAGTTTAAAAGAACCTTCTCTTATTGTGTCACCTCTGGGACTAGGCTGTTTCACCTGAATGAAAGTTAATTTTCTGTACAGAAAAATCAAAGTGTATATGAGTGAACGAGCGTGAGTGTGCAAATAAAGGTTTTGTGAACCCAGAATTCGGGATCCCGTAGGAGACCACATCAGGTGAGTGGACACTTGGTGGCGTGGGAGTGGCTTTCTCACGTTAACATTGTTTAAGGTATAAAGGAGCAATTAGTATAACAGCAGACCGAAAGGTCAGCGAAGTCAGAAATCCGCTGACTAAGTCAAGCGAAGCTCTGAATACCGTGGCTTGAGAAAGGTCAGCGGTGAGAGCGCAGCCCCGGGGGTTTGCGTAGTACCCATATAGGCCCGTTCAGATACGCTCCGGCTGAGGTTTCGCAGCCTGAAAAACGATTCCATTGGTCGTATAGTGGATAAGTAACAGTTACTTATACGCCGTGCGATTGTACGGCGCGTTAGTGTGTGCAATAGTTAGTTCAACTTGATACCCATTACGCCATTTGCGTAAAATCGCGGGATCATAGACGCTAATTGTACATGCAACGTGATTTGTGTAACAGTTTTTTATTTTAAGGGAGTTTCGCTGGTCACTCAGGAAATCTCCAACGACTGATATTTACTGGGAAGGGTAAGTCACTCCCACACACTCTCAGTAAATAGAGGTTACGCAGGGCCCTAGGTTGGGTACGACCAGCACTGAGGACAGTGTGTAGGTGTATTGGCCAACGTGGGCGTGAGTGGGTGAGAGCGCTCGGAGAACTTTCACCGTCGCCTTAACCTCTGAGTAATTTGTTTTTTGTAGGGATTAGCTGAGAAGGCAATACCTGCAAAGAATGGGGGCCAGTTGCTCAAGTAAGGGACGATCAACCAGGGTTCAGGTTTATATTCCGCGGCCTAAAGGGTCGGCGAGGTACATAATGTGTGAGAAATATGGATCACACGCAGAGGTCTTATGCAATGAATGGGAACGTATGACTGTGGAAGATAGGGAACCGTTCCCTAAGGTAGGCAGTTTTAGTCCTGAGGTGTTGCAAAATTTAAGGAGAAGGATATGTCTGATAAAATCCAGAAAACAAAGGATTAGACATTATGATTGTTTACAGTTATGGCAACAGGAGGCTGATATACAAAGAGGATTAGCTCAAGCGGCTGGTTCCAACCCTAGCAGGAAACTGATAGCAACTGCACCACCACCACCGTACATTACAGGAGAGAAAATGGCTACAGAGAATGGCGTACTAATATATGATAAGAGTGAACTTAAGAAATGTGTTAATGCTAACCCGTGCAAGTTGTATCCCATCTTAAACTTCCCTCAGGACTGCGACCAAGAAGATGAGCCCACCACGATATCGGCACTCTCTCTAGCAGCCACCATACAAGACACCCAAGTGGGCACGGCCCAACCAGTAAGAGCAGTAGCAAAGGCCACTAGCGGAGGGACAGGTGAGGTCGTGTCCACAGGTAAGTACGGTACAGTACATTATGCAGAGTCAATTGCACCTCACATTGTAGAAGTAACCCAGAATGATGTAATTGAACTGAATCCTGTCAGGGTGATCGCAGTCCCCAATGGGAAGACTGACGCTCTGGGAATCACTCCCGTAAGGAACATTGCTATGCATTGCCCCTGGTCCCGGACAGAATTGAGGACAATTATGTCTGAATTTCCCGATCCCAGGAAAGATCTAGCCGCATGTCAGAGGTTTATTAGAGAACTAGGTAACGCCACCGAACCCAATAACAAAGATTGGCGGACAGTGCTACGGGCATGCTTGCCCTCTAATATTGACCCTGTGAAATTCATTACTGACTGTGAATTAGATGCAGAGGTACCTCTCACTGATGAATACAATCAGGAGAATGTAAAACAGATCAATCTGCAGTTAGGAGTATATTTCCCAACTGTTGTCAAGTGGAATAAACTCTTCTCCATTAGACAAAAAGAAGGTGAAACTGCTTCTGACTATTTCCATCGAGCACTGCAGGAAATGGCTAGATATACTGGGGTCACGGACATTAAGGAAAATGTGCATCATAGGGAGGTAGCGGTGTCCGTATTAATGGACGGTTTAAAATAAACGTTGAGAACAAGGGTACAGACCACTCAACCAAGTTGGAGAGGTATCTCGGTGGCTGCATTAAGAGAGTCCGCTATTGAGCATGATCGGAACATCATTAGGCACAGGGAGTCACAGGGGGATAAACTGATGACAGTAAGTATAAAAGCCCTGACAACGAAGCCACATCAGCCTAAACCCCAGACTCCTGATGGTAAGTCGTATGTGGTAAAATGTTTTAAATGTCAGAGGGAAGGACATTACGCACGAAACTGTAATTTTAAAGACCCACATAAGGAATATCGACCCCCTAGACCAGAACATGACTCACAGTACGACACATGTAATTGGGATCAGGGATCGCATAGGAGGAATTATGAGCCACATGCAGGGGAAACCAGGAGGTACCCACCTAAGAGGAACTGGCAAACCTCTGAAAATTCTCAGCTACCCCCCTCACATATTGTAGCTGCCACCGCGCTGCGGGAGGGTCACAACATACAATAGGGGTTAGGCCACACCTGTAGTTTGCAGCCAGTGAAGTTGATTGCTAGCCTTGGAAATGAACCCGAGGTTACAGTTGATGTAGCTGGTAGATCACTACCTTTCCTTGTAGATACAGGGGCGGCCAGGTCAGTGTTAAATTCAACGGTAGGTATGAAGACCACGGGTAACACAATTTCAGCAATGGGGGTAACAGGAGTAGTGCAACACTACCCTTTAAGTAGGCCAGCGGAGATTACGATAGGGCCTTTGCAGACTAAGCACTCCTTTTTGCTGGCTGCATCGGCTCCGACTAATTTACTTGGGAGAGATTTACTGTGCAAGATGAGGTGTGTCATATATTGTACTCCTGAGGGTGTCTTCTTAGATATACCCGAGAATCATGGTCAGGAAGTGCAGGATATGTTAGAGACTCCACAAAGGTTAATGTCACACTCTGCTGTTATAGACAGGTGTCCATCCAAGGTAGAGGAAATGATCTCCCAAATACCGGAGTCCCTCTGGACCAAAGATAGACAAGACACTGGATTGATGGCAAATGTAGCTCCTGTAGTAGTTCAAGTAAAAGATGGTAGGATAGCTCCAAAAATCCCACAGTATCCTCTGAAGCCAGAGGTGGAATTAGGAGTATACCCAGTCACAGAGCGCTTGCTACAACAGGGCATTCTGGTTAGGACGTCCAGCGCTGCCAATAGTCCCATCTTCCCTGTGAAAAAGAGTGGGGGGAGGGGTTATAGGCTAGTGCAGGATCTAAGGGGGATAAACAAAATAGTTGAGAGCCAATTCCCCGTAGTGCCAAATCCAGCTGTCATCCTCATGCAAATTCCTCCTATTGCGAAGTTTTTCACTGTCATTGACCTCTGCTCCGCTTTCTTTTCGGTCCCTTTGCACCCTGACAGCCAATACTTGTTTTCATTTACATACAGAGGAGTACAGTACACCTGGACTCGCTTACCCCAAGGTTTCATAGACAGCCCAAGTATTTTCTCCCAGGCTTTGCATGACTGTTTACAATCCTTTCAACCTGAGAGCGGATCAGTATTAATACAGTATGTAGATGACTTACTGCTGTGTTCTGATTCACTCAAATCGTCCTTGAAAGACACGAAACAGCTTCTGTTTCACCTTTCTAATACGGGACACAAGGCTTCAAAGGATAAGTTACAGTTGTGCCAGACCAAAGTGAAATACTTGGGACATTGCTTAACATAAGGACTGAGACACCTCACCGCTGATAGAATACAGGCGATTCGCGACATGACTCTGCCACAAACCCAGCAACAGATCCGCACCTTCCTAGGAATGTGTGGGTACTGCCGAAACTGGATCCCAGGGTTCTCCATACTAGCTTTACCTTTGCAAGAGATGGTCTCATCAAACAAACCAGATCGGATTTCGCACACAGATGAGTCCGAACTGGCATTTGAGAGACTCAAACAGTGCCTATCATAGGCGCCTGCATTAGGTATGCCAGATTATGGGAAACCCTTTGAGTTGTACGGTACGGAGAGTGCTGGGTGTGCGGCAGGTGTTTTAACCCAGAGACATGGTGATGCCAGCAGGCCGGTAGCTTACTACAGTGCACAATTGGACACCGTAGCACAGTCTCTCCCCACATGCTTGCGAAGTGTTGCAGCGATAGCATTGCTAGTGAGTAAAAGCGAAGATATAGTGTTAGGACACAACCTGACCATCCATACACCCCATGCAGTGTCAGCCTTACTAAATTCTGCCCAAACCAGACACGTCTCATCAGCACGGTTTACAAGGTGGGAATTAGCACTAATGGCCCCTGTAAACATCACCATAAGGAGATGCAGCGCACTAAATCCTGCAACGTATCTCCCAGGTGTGCCTGGACAGGCACAAAGGGTGGGGGATGAGAGTGATGGTGAAGGAGGATTAAGTATAGACACTGACACACATGATTGTATGGAATATTTGAACCAAACTTTCACTGCAAGGCCCGACATCAGTGACAACCCACTAGAAGGCGTAGATTTTACTTTTTACACTGACGGTAGTTGCCATAGACAGACGGACTCGGGAGATTTGTGTACTGGATACGCAGTCGTAGATGACAAAGGTATCATAGAAGCCGAACTCCTGGGCCCACCTCACTCAGCACAAGTTGCTGAGCTGGTCGCCCTAACCAGAGCGTGTGAATTGGCTAAGGGTAAGTCAGCCAATATCTACACGGATTCTAGATATGCCTTTGGAGTAGTGCATGATTTCGGGGCCCTATGGTGCCTCAGAAATTTCATGACGGCAGCTGGCACACCCGTGGCGCATGCGACCCACATCAAAAGACTTCAAGCAGTGATACAGGAACCTGACAGAGTGGCTGTTATCAAGTGCAAATCCCACACTTACAGCCAAGACCCTGTGTCACTTGGTAACAGCCGGGCAGACGAAGCTGCTAAATCAGCAGCCAGCACCCCTATACAGACAGACATCATACAACTGATGGTATTCAATACCGTCAACACACACAAATTGAGTGAAATGCTAAATTTGTGTTCCCCACAGGAAAAGGCAGTCTGGAGGTCAAAAGGGTATGGCCAGGAGTCCTCTGGACAGATGGACAGGGTAAGCCAGTAGCTCCCAGATCATACCTTCCAAGTCTAGCTGAGGCGGCACATGGTCTGACTCATCTAGGCAAAGAGGGTATGTGTAAGTTGGTAAGAGCCTACTGGTGCGCGCCAGGATTCTCTTCTCATGCGGGTAAGAGAGCAATGACATGCCTTACCTGCTTGAGGAAGAATATTGGAAAGTCAATACCAACAGAACCATCCCATATCCCGCCAACAGACGGCCCTTTTCAGGTAATACGAATTGATTTCATACAGTTGCCACCCTGTAGAAATTTAAAGTATGTGTTGGTTTGTATTGATGTGTTTTCAAATTGGGTAGAAGCGTTCCCCGCTGCCACAAATACTGCTACGTTCACTGCAAAGAAGATCGTGCAGGAATTTGTGTGCAGATATGGTATCCCTAGGATAATTGAAAGTGATAGGGGTACCCATTTTACAGGTGAAGTCTTTCAGGTTATGTGCAAATTAATGGGAATTAATAGTAAGCTGCATACTCCGTACCGCCCACAGGCGAGTGCGAAAGTGGAAAGAGTAAACAGCACTATTAAGAACAAGTTGAGCAAGGTGATGGCTGAAACTGGATTGTTGTGGCCAGAAGCTTTGCCACTTGTATTGTACAGCATCAGAACCACTCCCAGGTCCCCCCTTAATCTATCACCCTTTGAGATTCTTTTTGGTCGACAACCCCATGTAATGATTGACCCCCAGGATGATTTGAAATGCAATAATGAAGTGACTGTGAAATATCTGGTTAAGATGAGCAAGCAGTTGAGGAATCAAAACAGCAATCTAAAGCTGGTGATTCCTGACCTGCCCGACAGTAATTGTCATGACATTGAACCTGGGGATTATGTAGTGATTCAAAATTTTCTACGCTCAGGTTGCCTTATTGACCGGTGGGAAGGACCGTACCAAGTCTTACTAACCAGCACGACAGCATTGAAGGTTGCCGAGAGAGAGACTTGGGTCCACTCGTCCCACTGTAAGAAGATCGCTGACCCAGAGAAAGCCTGTGACAAAGAGCAGAGCGTGGAGGAAATCGTATCACTGGAGTGTCTGTTTCGGGAAGGTTGAGAGGCAGGACTGTTGTCACGGCACCTGAGCACAGAGAACTACAAGACCAGAGGCGGTTGTCGCACCAAATTTCTTTTTCCTTTTTATTATTTTCTCCATCTCCCATTACCCTCCTTTCCCCCTTGCTTGCTCCTTTTTCTCTCCCCTTAGCAAGATGGACTTACCCCAAGAGACTGCATTCCGGGTTTTCCTGTTGACCCTGTTGTTGACCAGAGCAGTCTGTTTCGGTGAGAGTACCAGAGAGGTCGAGAAAGGATCTGGAATGGGTTCTGATGGCAAGGACGGATTTGTAGAATTCAAAGAGCAACACATTCACCGAGCAAAGGCGAGTGTCAGAAAACGATCTGGTAGTCATGAAACTAGGAGGCATTGTGAAGGGTTGTTGGCTGAGGAAAATTGTATTTGTAGAAACTGTGAAAACATAGTTGAGGACGGGTGCATCCAGAGATGTCAGTCCAGCTTTAATATCAACATGGACCGTCATCCATTGAGTGACTATCACTCATTAGTGGGTAAGGTTTTAAACCAAACAGAATGCTGGGTGTGCTCACAAGTACCTCAAGGTCAGAGCAAGTCAGGACTAGTACCGTATCCCTTAACAATAGATGAGGTACTTGAATTAAGGGGTGGGAGACCGGTGGACAAGAAATTTAATATTTCTAGGCCCCCTAGTTTGAAGCTCCACCAATATCATGTGGATAGATCCTTAGTATGTTTCAACATTTCCAATCCCCGAAAGCCGGGAAATTGGGAAGCGACATGGAATAACCAAACCATGGGATTTTCACACAGAGCCGACAGAATGCCCGTAGACCCAGAACTTATACGCCAAATAGCCGACAGTGGGAGGTATTTTCGGTACAGGTATACTCTAGGAAGTAGGACCATGCGGGTTGGAGAAGTATCTCCAGGATACTGTGCGCATATAATACAGCCTGATACGTGTACTGAACAGATGAGAGAGTTAGGGGTAGGATTTTTTTTACTTGGAAGGTTTGCAATATGGTAATGTCATATTCTGTCCCATATGTTCTCCCCGATGATGCATATTTCATATGCGGGAGGAAGGCGTATAAGTGGCTTGCCCCAAACTCAGAGGGATTGTGTTACATTGGAAGAGTGTTGCCAGAAGTAATGACCATAACCCATAATAAGATGAAAGACGTTCACTGCAATGCTCAAGCTCCTTACACTCACACTCACTATGAACACATCGTTAAGAGACACCTTATAGATAGGACAGAGCACGCAGCCTCTGATTTGATCCACAAATCCACCGGGATTCAATTCCTACTCGCGTTAGATATCACCCGTACCGCCAGAGGAATTATAAATTTTAGGTATATTCATGCGCTAGCGAACCTGATAGACAATATCACCGAGATGTATGATGACACCTTCAGGTATACTGGGAGGGAATTGCAAGCTTACAAAACGGAACTGATCCAGCACAGGATGGTTCTCAATTACATCACAGCGGTGACAGGCGGGTACTGTGTCACCCTAGCAACTCAGTATGGTGTGAAGTGCTGCACGTATATTACAAACAGCACTGATGACCCAACCAAGGTCATAGATCAAAAGATGGACGATATCTTGCAATTGAAATGGGAGTTCCGAAGGAGACACAACCTTACCCTTACTGCTGTGAGTAATGAACTAACCGGCTGGGTCTCATGGTTGAACCCACGCAATTGGTTCTCTGGTTTAGGAGAATGGGCTCAAAATGTTATCGTGAATGTAGGAAAGTTTCTCTTTTGTATCCTGGGAGTCGTCGTAATGATTGGTTTGATATTTAGATGTGTTCGGATTTTAATGCAGTGCAAGCGCAGTACCAAAGTGATGAGTTTGAGGAGCGGGGGCATTGTTACACAAACTGGTTTAATTTATGACCCATCAATTGAGACAATGTTGTGATAAGACGTGATTCCACGGTCCGTTTCTTTCACCCGTGTCTCCTTTGTTTTTCTCCCAAGCAAAAATACATCTATTCGGAAGAAGACTTTGATGGACAGTTCTACAGACTTTGATGGACATTTCTACATACTTTGATGGACATTTCTAAAGACTTTGATAGACACTTTAAAGACTTTAAAGACTTTTTATGGACACTTGAAAGACTTTGATTACCACCCACAGCAAGGATACATCCATCCGGACAAGACTTCAACCAACACCCAAGGATGATTGCACACATTATTATGTGAATGTATTTGTGACACATGTCTTATCTTCATCTCTACAACCTTCAGGTCGTGACACACATAGTCGACAGGTGATATAGATACATATATTAGCATTCACATGTTTTCTTCCCCCCTCCATGTATCATCAACTAAATGTGCACCCCATTTGTTGGAACAAGAAGCCGAAAAGAGCTCGGTAGTGTTTGTTGGCCCACTTACAGACCCTTAATACGGGATAAGAAGTATTTAATGTATACTTCGCAATACCTCGAAGCTTATCTAGAACATGTACGGCACGATGATACATGCTCCTCAGACATGAATTTCATACATACATGCTTTTGCTATCCCACTAGGCCATACATTTCCCGCCTACTCCTCTCCTCTTACCACCCAATCATTTATAGATATTGTAGGTATTGTATATTTTTCTGTTTAAATGTTCCGATAGTGGCAGTTATTGTTGACTGCCAAAGGGTGGACTGTCAAAGTCGAAAAATATCATAATACATATTCCTTGTACTAACCCCATGCACATGCCCGCTGCTCGTGCACTCAGTCCGACGTACGTGCACATATCCGCAAGTTGCGTAAGATCGCTCCAGCGATCGTGCGCATAATATGGGTATTTACGGCGGAGTTTGTGAGCATGTAGCGTGTTATTAGAACATAGCATATTTAACCCATATAGCGTATTTTGTAGATATAGTTCCCCTAGACCATGACAGCGAGTATTATTAGTTTAAACAGTTCCTGGACAGAGAGATTCGCCTTTGCATGATAGGAAGGGTCAGATAAAGGTTGGAAGGTGATGTCTAGTATCCAGCTGTAGGGTATTTTGAGGGTAACATTCCGGTGTTAGTTAGAGAAAGATCGCTTGCTCCTGCGTATAGTTATGTACAAAAGTAGATTATGAAAATTAACTGTATTTACTGTAAATTACATATGCGGCGGGAATCCAGAGGATACCACCCACAAGAGCAGTTGAGAATGACATCGCCCACCTTTTCAAATCCACCTATGACCTTTGCTGTAATGTGGAGACATATCTCTGTGTCCAATGAACAATGAGATTACAGTGACCATTGTATTGTGTATGCATGTTGTGTATATAAGGACCATTGTTGCCTGGCCGGTCAGATGACTCTAAACGCTATCTGCATGACGAGCGGAGGACCGAGTTCGGGTTGCGCTTGCGAATATTCTCACGTACGTACATTCTCTGTAGCCACTGTTTCTGTTTAGATTTACTTGTTAGCTTGTAGTGTATAAACTGTACTGTTTTACCTTTTTGGAGTCAATCCACGGAGGCCTTAGAACCCTGTGGTTTAAACTACAAACAGTGTTGTGTATTCACTTTCCTGCCAGGGCTTTAAAGTAGATTTATCTGTTTAAGGTGTATAAGCATTGTTAAGGTGTATGCACTGCGGATACTTTGTATCGCCAGCGCTACTTAAGGTTTAAAGGTATTAACATTGTTACAGTACATTGCTGCCAAAGGTTTAAAGTATAAGCATATCATTACATTGTATCATTAACAAGGTTTAAAGGTTATCCATTGTGTGTGCACTCGCTGTGTGTATTCCGTACGCTCAGCGCAGCGTGCGTACGTCACGTGCAGGACTCTGTACGCAAATAGCGTACAAAGTGCGTACCACGTGCACGTGGTCTAGCGGCACAACGGTAATAGTGTACAAAGGGGTATAGCTTTGCGGTCTACGATAATACCGACATTATCAATGGGTAGGGATGAATTTAGGGTCAGGTCACCCATAGGCACAGCATTATCGGTCAACCTTCCCCCCATGTCACGTCATTTACCCCATTCATTAATTTATTTTTATTTGTTACCAGTTATTTATATAGCGCACACACATTCCACAGCGCTTTACAGAGAAATGTGGCTATTCACATCAGTCCCTGCCCCAGTGGAGCTTACAATCTATAGTCCCTACCACATGTACAGTACATGCCACACATTCATTACATTTCACACTAAGTCTAATTTTTGTTGGGATCCAATTAACCTATCAGTATATTTTTGAATTGTGGGAGGAAACCGGAGTCCCCGGAGTCCCCGGAGGAAACCCACGCAAGCACGGTGAGACTATACAAACTCCACACAGTTACGGCCATGATGGGAATTGAATCCCAGGTATAAGACCTCAGTGCTGTGAGGCAGCTATGCTAACCATTACACCATCTGTGCTGACCACATTTGCATAATTTAGTCCAACACCTTCTATACAGAGCCGTGAATCCCAGGTATAATCTTCTCATCCTGCCCGCTTCACTAGGAAGCGGGCGGGATGTGGGAGATTCGGACACTCTTCCGTGTGTGCTAAAAAAAATCAGAAGACTCCTGCAACTTGCAGGAGAGTAGGCAAGTATGATACAAGTGCCATAAAGTAGTGACGGTGCCGCCCCATAAACCCTGCGCCCCGGATAGCGACACCACTTGTACACCCCTTTCAGAGAGGTTGGCCCGATATTCAGGAGTCTTCTGGACATTCAGAGAGAATAGGGGAGTATGGTCCTCCCACAGAAGAATAAATATAGAAAAGTAAATCTGTGACACAGTGACACTCATATTGTGTCTTAATTGATGCCCTCTTGCCCAGAGATGGATTAAGGGGGGGCCCAGGAGGTCAGTACCCCAAGCCCCTCTGTCTTAAGGGCCCCCCAGCAGGAGCTCTGTACCGCTCTGGTGCTGCTGTCTCTACTCTCCAGCCTCCGCCGCCAGCAGCAGCTCTCCTGGCAGCAGCGGAGGGTGGAGATTGCAATAATTGCATGGATCAATCCCTGTGCTGCCCAAGAGAAGGAGGAGGAAGCCGCAAGCACAGCCACATGCAGTATGGGACATACTGCACTCCTCCCACGGCAGCGTGGAACCCTCCCTCCCCGGCAGCCTGGAGCCTTCTCTCCCTGCTGCAGTGTGGGGGCCCTACCCCCGACGGCTCCTGTTGCCGGTGGTCTGCCTCGTTGGGTTGGGGGGCTGATGAGCAGTGGGTGCAGCCGGGGGTGGTTGCTAGTGGGAGGGTGAGGAGCGGGCCCCCTGTCTTGGGTGCCCTGTGCCCCCCGAAGGCTTAATCTGGCCCTGCGCTTGCTCACACTCATCATTCTCACAAATATCTTTGCCATCCCCACAAATAATTACTAATGTTACTCCCCACCCCCTTACAATAACGAAAAATGACCACATGTTGTTCGCAGTGTATCAATCATAACTGATAACTGAAAATACAAGGAATATCCCATGGTATCCAGCTTTAGGTCTTTGTACATACATTAGGTCAGCAAAACTGCAGACATTTCAGCACTCCCATCTGTATCTGCAGTAAAAGGAGAAACATGCAGACTCTTAACATGTTTCATGCGGTAGACTTTATCCAATTTTCCTCTTTCCCAATATATTATAGACCCCAGCCACACCAGTTCACTCCTTCTGACTGCATTAAAGAAACTGAAGACCCAGCACATGACTATGACAAGGATGACGATTAAAATTCTTTTGCCCCAACATTTTTTAGTATCCTTAAGTTCATTGCAAAAATTGGTTAAGTTACAGATAGAACAAAAAGTAATTCCCTGCTGTCCTGATGCCCACAGTCCCACTTAGACTGTGTTACTATAACACCCAGCCTGCCATACGTGATAGTGGGCCTAATTCAGGTTGGAATTACGATCCAACCGGAATTATTGAGAAAAAGATGCGGGGCCGCAGAAAATGCGATCGCCTCTGCCTGTCAATAAGGCAGAGGCGGTCGCGGGGCGGGAGGGGGGCGGGCAACGCTCCGTTTCCAGGGAGGAGATGGAGCGTTGCGAGGCGGTGCAGCGCGAACAGGGCCGTGTCGGGGCGTGATCGCGGCAGCTGCGTGGCATCACACGCAGCTACCGCGATCGGGAAGATGGTGACGAGTCTCCTTTGGGCGCAGCTAAGCTGCGCCGGCAGGAGGCTTCCTCTATTTCTGCCAAAATAGCAGAAATTGCAATGCAATCACAATTTCTGCTTGTTGAAGGGGAAAGCATGCGCTCCAAAGGATAGCAAATTCTGCTACTTAGCAGAATTTGCTATCCTTACTGAATTAGGCCAGTACCTCTAGTTTCTTTGTTTTTTTTTTTGTTATCCTGTTGCCTTAAGACCCTTCTCTACATAGAAAGGGCTCCTCTGTACTGCCCTCCGCCCATACTCAGAGTGCCCCTTAGTGGGGCAAACGTCTTCAAATCCCCTTTTGTTGCAAGCCAGGGGAATTCCCTTGACATTGTGATCTGGCAAAGCTTCTTCTTTATGAAGAATAGCTGGCTACTCCAGTGATAAGGGTCAGTCACCGGCAAGCACAACTGGCGCCTCTTAGGACATGGGATGCTGGCAGGACTCTTGGGCCTGATTGCTGATGTAATCATATTGTCGACATTTACAACGGAAGAGGAGTGTTAGGGTTAGGCACTAGGCGGAGAGTTAGGCTATGGGAGGGGAGTTTGGGGTTAGGCATTAGAAGGATGCTTAGGGGTTAGGATTAGTCATACTTACCGCCAGGAGAAACACAAACACAATGAGCTGGAAGTCATCTTAACATCATTGCCAGACCCGGAGGACACCTGTAGAGCTGCCGGACCTGGTAAGTCGCCACTAGACCACCAAGGACGTTTTGTCGACATTCTATTCACATTGACATGATGAATGTCGAGATGCCATAACATACAAAAATAAGATTTTACTTACCAATAAATCTATTTCTCGTAGTCCGTAGTGGATGCTGGGGACTCCGTCAGGACCATGGGGGATTAGCGGCTCCGCAGGAGACAGGGCACAAAAATAAAGCTTTAGGATCAGGTGGTGTGCACTGGCTCCTCCCCCTATGACCCTCCTCCAAGCCTCAGTTAGGATACTGTGCCCGGACGAGCGTACACAATAAGGAAGGATTTTGAATCCCGGGTAAGACTCATACCAGCCACACCAATCACACCGTACAACTTGTGATCTGAACCCAGTTAACAGTATGACAACGTAGGAGCCTCTGAACAGACGGCTCACAACAAGAACAACCCGATTTTTTTGTAACAATAACTATGTACAAGTATTGCAGACAATCCGCACTTGGGATGGGCACCCAGCATCCACTACGGACTACGAGAAATAGATTTATCGGTAAGTAAAATCTTATTTTCTCTAACGTCCTAGTGGATGCTGGGGACTCCGTCAGGACCATGGGGATTATACCAAAGCTCCCAAACGGGCGGGAGAGTGCGGATGACTCTGCAGCACCGAATGAGAGAACTCCAGGTCCTCTTTAGCCAGGGTATCAAATTTGTAGAATTTTACAAACGTGTTCTCCCCCGACCACGTAGCTGCTCGGCAGAGTTGTAATGCCGAGACCCCTCGGGCAGCCGCCCAGGATGAGCCCACCTTCCTTGTGGAATGGGCCTTGACAGATTTAGGCTGTGGCAGGCCTGCCACAGAATGTGCAAGTTGAATTGTGCTACAAATCCAACGAGCAATCGTCTGCTTAGAAGCAGGAGCACCCAGCTTGTTGGGTGCATACAGTATAAACAGCGAGTCAGATTTTCTGACTCCAGCCGTCCTTGAAATATATATTTTCAATGCCCTGACAACGTCCAGCAACTTGGAATCCTCCAAATCGCTAGTAGCCGCAGGCACCACAATAGGCTGGTTCAGGTGAAACGCTGACACCACCTTAGGCAGAAAATGAGGACGCGTCCGCAGTTCTGCCCTGTCCGAATGGAAAATCAGATATGGGCTTTTATACGATAAAGCCGCCAATTCTGACACTCTCCTGGCTGAAGCCAGGGCCAGTAGCATGGTTACTTTCCATGTAAGATATTTCAAATCCGCCGATTTGAGTGGCTCAAACCAATGGGATTTGAGAAAATCCAAAACTACATTAAGGTCCCACGGAGCCACTGGGGGCACAACCGGGGGCTGTATATGTAGTACTCCTTTTACAAAAGTCTGGACTTCAGGAACTGAAGCCAATTCTTTCTGGAAGAAAATCGACAGGGCCAAAATTTGAACCTTAATGGACCCCAATTTGAGGCCCATAGACAATCCTGTTTGCAGGAAATGTAGGAATCGACCCAATTGAAATTCCTCCGTGGGGGCCTTCCTGGCCTCACACCACGCAACATATTTTCTCCAAATGCGGTGATAATGTTGTGCAGTCACCTCCTTCCTGGCTTTAACCAGTGTAGGAATGACCTCTTCTGGAATGCCTTTTTCCCTTAGAATTCGGCGTTCAACCGCCACGCCGTCAAACGCAGCCGCGGTAAGTCTTGGAATAGACACGGTCCCTGCTGAATCAGGTCCCGTCTTAGAGGTAGAGGCCACGGATTTTCCGTGAGCATCTCCTGAAGTTCCGGGTACCAAGTTCTTCTTGGCCAATCCGGAGCCACGAGTATCGTTCTTACTCCCCTTTGCCGTATAATTCTCAGTACTTTGGGTATGAGAGGCAGAGGAGGAAACACATACACTGACTGGAACACCCACGGTGTTACCAGAGCGTCCACAGCTATTTCCTGAGGGTCTCTTGACCTGGCGCAATACCTGTCCAGTTTTTTGTTGAGGCGAGACGCCATCATATCCACCTTTGGTTTTTCCCAACGGTTCACAATCATGTGGAAGACTTCTGGATGAAGTCCCCACTCTCCCGGGTGTAGATCGTGTCTGCTGAGGAAGTCTGCTTCCCAGTTGTCCACTCCCGGAATGAACACTGCTGACAGTGCTATCACATGATCTTCCGCCCAGCGAAGAATCCTTGCAGCTTCTGCCATTGCTCTCCTGCTTCTTGTGCCGCCCTGTCTGTTTACGTGGGCGACTGCCGTGATGTTGTCCGACTGGATCAACACCGGCTGACCCTGAAGCAGGGGTTTTGCCAGGCTTAGAGCATTGTAAATCGCTCTTAGCTCCAGTATATTTATGTGAAGAGACATCTCCAGGCTTGACCATACTCCCTGGAAGTTTCTTCCCTGTGTGACCGCTCCCCAGCCTCTCAGACTGGCATCCGTGGTCACCAGGACCCAGTCCTGTATGCCGAATCTGCGGCCTTCTAACAGATGAGCACTCTGCAACCACCACAGAAGAGACACCCTTGTCCGTGGCGATAAGGTTATCCGCTGATGCATCTGCAGATGCGATCCGGACCATTTGTCCAGCAGATCCCACTGAAAAGTTTGTGCGTGGAATCTGCCGAATGGGATTGCTTCGTAAGAAGCCACCATCTTTCCCAGGACTCTTGTGCATTGATGCACAGACACTTTTCCTGGTTTCAGGAGGTTCCTGACAAGTTCGGATAACTCCTTGGCTTTCTCCTCCGGAAGAAACACCTTTTTCTGAACCGTGTCCAGAATCATTCCCAGGAACAGCAGACGTGTTGTCGGGGTCAACTGAGATTTTGGAAAATTCAGAATCCACCCGTGTTGTTGCAGCACTACTTGGGTTAGTGCTACTCCGTCCTCCAGCTGTTCTCTGGACCTTGCCCTTATCAGGAGATCGTCCAAGTAAGGGATAATTAATACGCCTCTTCTTCGCAGAAGAATCATCATTTCGGCCATTACCTTGGTAAAGACCCGAGGTGCCGTGGACAATCCAAACGGCAGCGTCTGAAACTGATAATGACAGTTTTGCACCACGAACCTGAGGTACCCTTGATGTGAAGGGCAAATTGGGGCATGCAGGTAAGCATCTTTTATGTCCAGGGACACCATAAAGTCCCCTTCTTCCAGATTCGCTATCACTGCTCTGAGTGATTCCATCTTGAACTTGAATTTTTGTATGTACAGGTTCAAAGATTTCAGATTTAGAATAGGTCTTACCGAGCCGTCCGGCTTCGGTACCACAAATAGCGTGGAGTAATACCCCTTTTCCTGTTGTAGGAGGGGTACCTTGACTATCACCTGCTGAGAAAACAGCTTGTGAATGGCTTCCAATACCGTCGCCCTGTCTGAGGGAGACGTTGGCAAAGCAGACTTTAGGAACCGGCGAGGGGGAGACTTCTCGAATTCCAACCTGTAACCCTGAGATACTACCTGCAGAATCCAGGGGTCCACCTGTGAGCAAGCCCACTGCGCGCTGAAATTCTTGAGTCGACCCCCCACCGTTCCTGAGTCCGCTTGTAAAGCCCCAGCGTCATGCTGAGGGCTTTGCAGAACCCGCGGAGGGCTTCTGTTCCTGGGAAGGAGCTGCTTGCTGCCCTCTCTTACCCTTTCCTCTGCCTTGGGGCAGATATGACTGTCCTTTTGCCCGCTTCTTATAGGACCGAAAGGACTGCGGCTGAAAAGACGGTGTCTTTTTCTGTTGGGAGGGGGTCTGAGGTAAAAAGGTGGATTTCCCGGCAGTTGCCGTGGCCACCAAATCCGATAGACCGACGCCAAATAATTCCTCCCCTTTATACGGCAATACTTCCATATGCCGTTTGGAATCCGCATCACCTGACCACTGTCGTGTCCATAAACTTCTTCTGGCAGATATGGACATCGCACTTACTCTCGATGCCAGAGTGCAAATATCCCTCTGAGCATCTCGCATATAAAGAAAAGCATCCTTTAATTGCTCTAAAGTCTGTAAAATACTGTCCCTATCCAGGGTATCAATATTTTCAGTCAGGGAATCCGACCAGACCACCCCAGCACTGCACATCCAGGCTGAGGCGATGGCTGGTCGCAGTATAACACCAGTATGTGTGTATATACTTTTTAGGGTAGTTTCCAGCCTCCTATCAGCTGGATCCTTGAGGGCGGCCGTATCAGGAGACGGTAACGCCACTTGTTTTGATAAGCGTGTGAGCGCCTTATCCACCTTAGGGGGTGTTTCCCAGCGCGCCCTAACCTCTGGCGGGAAAGGGTATAATGCCAATAACTTTTTTGAAATTAGCACTATTCTATCTGGGTTAACCCACGCTTCATCACATACATCATTCAATTCCTCTGATTCAGGAAAAACTACAGGTAGTTTTTTCACCCCCCACATAATACCCCTTTTTGTGGTACTTGTAGTATCAGAGATATGCAAAGCCTCCTTCATTGCCGTGATCATATAACGTGTGGCCCTACTGGAAAATACGTTTGTTTCTTCACCGTCGACACTAGATTCAGTGTCCGTGTCTGGGTCTGTGTCGACCGACTGAGGTAAAGGGCGTTTTACAGCCCCTGACGGTGTCTGAGACGCCTGGGCAGGTACTAACTGGTTTTCCGGCCGTCTCATGTCGTCAACTGATTTTTGTAATGTGCAGACATTATCACGTAATTCCATAAACAAAGCCATCCATTCCGGTGTCGACTCCCTGGGGGGTGACATCACCATTACCGGCAATTGCTCTGCCTCCACACCAACATCGTCCTCATACATGTCGACACACACGTACCGACACACAGCAGACACACAGGGAATGCTCTATTGAAGACAGGACCCCACTAGCCCTTTGGGGAGACAGAGGGAGAGTTTGCCAGCACACACCCAAGCGCTATAATATATATGGGAACAACCCTATATAAGTGTTGTATCCTTATAGCAGCTTAAATATAGTAATATCGCCAAAAAAAGTGCCCCCCCCTCTCTGTTTTACCCTGTTTCTGTAGTGCAGTGCAGGGGAGAGTCCTGGGAGCCTTCCTCACAGCGGAGCTGAGCAGGAAAATGGCGCTGTGTGCTGAGGAGAATAAGCCCCGCCCCCTATTTCGGCGGGCTCTTCTCCGGAGTTTGTGAGATCTGGCAGGGGTTAAATACATCCATATAGCCTCAAGGGCTATATGTGATGTATTTTTTAGCCATAAAAAGGTATTATACATTGCTGCCCAGGGCGCCCCCCCAGCGCCCTGCACCCTCCGTGACCGCTGTGTGAAGTGTGCTGACAACAATGGCGCACAGCTGCAGTGCTGTGCGCTACCTCAGGAAGACTGAAAAGTCTTCTGCCGCCTGCTTCTGGACCTCTTCCATCTTCGGCATCTGCAAGGGGGGTCGGCGGCGCGGCTCCGGGACCGGACTCCATGGCTGGGCCTGTGTTCGATCCCTCTGGAGCTAATGGTGTCCAGTAGCCTAAGAAGCCAATCCATCCTGCACGCAGGTGAGTTGACTTCTCTCCCCTAAGTCCCTCGATGCAGTGAGCCTGTTGCCAGCAGGACTCACTGAAAATAAAAAACCTAAAAACTTTTTCTAAGCAGCTCTTTAGGAGAGCCACCTAGATTGCACCCTGCTCGGACGGGCACAAAAACCTAACTGAGGCTTGGAGGAGGGTCATAGGGGGAGGAGCCAGTGCACACCACCTGATCCTAAAGCTTTATTTTTGTGCCCTGTCTCCTGCGGAGCCGCTAATCCCCCATGGTCCTGACGGAGTCCCCAGCATCCACTAGGACGTTAGAGAAATATACCATACCCCATGAGTGCATTCACACAGCCTTTGTAGGCGTTCAGTATGAAATACTGGTGGCCGGGATCCTGGCCGTCAGTATACCGACAGCAGGATCCCAGCCACCAGTGTGCAGGCAACTGGGCGAGCGCTAAAAAGCCCCTTGTGGGCTGGCTGCGCTTGGGTGTTGTGGACACTGACAGAGGGAGAAAAGCCTGTGGCAGCGGTATTCTGGCGGTGGAATTTCACCGCTAGCCGGGATTCTGGCATCGGCATTTTGACTGCTGGGATCCCGACTAGTGGTATTGTAACCGCTTCCCCTTTGTAGACGGTTAGCCTGTGATTAGATTAGAGTATAGTAGGTTTATTGTATTTTCAGTCTTCTTAGTAGCAGTTTAATCTGTTTTTGGATGGTGCATCACAGTAACAGTCTGTAGTAATAGGCTAGCCTCTGATTGGACGGCAATATCTTCACACAAGATTGACTAGCTAGCCATAGCTTAAACTAATATTCAGACTGTCTATACATTTCATACTTGCACAGCTTCAGAAAAGTAATACTCAGCCTTTTTGTGAAGCCTCAGGGGCATAAACCCGATGGCTTTCATACTATTCCATTGTCTGTGGGTCTGCGCCCGTGCAGAACGGGTTCTGCGTGATTGCTCGCAGCCCCCATTAGTCGTAGCATGATTGCAAGCAAGTTAAGTTCTACTTAACCGGGGCATGTCATCCCCATTTTGTAGGCGTGCCAAGCCCAGGGACTGCGTCGTCGGAGGAAAATTTCCTGGCCTGGCAGAGGAGTTCCAATGGTCAGGCTGCACAAGCTTCGGCTTATGCAGCCCGGCCAAGAGCATCGCCAGAGGCGTAGAGAGCCACGTCGGGTTCCGGTAATGAATGTGGGAGCATGGCCTAAAAAAGGAGGTATGTCAACTCCCCCTAAAAATAATAGAATTTAAAAAATGAATAATTGTGGGGTCGCTTTGCACTCCACAGTGGGTGCTCTTCTAATGCACGGCAGTGACGTGCGGTGAGGTCACTGGTTGGGGAGGCACTGGCAGCTAAGAAGGCCCCCCCCCCCCACCTGAAAAAAAAAAACGTGTGGTCCCCCGACACACCAGTAAAACCAGCACCAGGCAGAACCAGCCAGGGGGAGTAATGCCATAGCAGGGGAGACACTCAGTGTGGGGTCCCCCTGCCATAACATTAATCTGCCCCCCAGCCAGTCAGCCCAGGGTTGGAATCTCAGAAAGTGGGAACCCCAAAAAATCTAAATGGGGTCCCCCCTCCCGAGCAATAACCAGCACTGGGCTGATAGCCCAGTGCTATGCCCCGCACCCCTGGTGGCGGTGGGTGCGGGGTTCATTGTGTGTTAATATTGTTCTTTACAGGTGGCCTACAGGTCCCAGCAAGCCTGCCCCAGCATGCTGGCACTTGGAGAACCACAAGTGCCAGCATGCCCGGACACAAAGGGCCTGCTGGCACCTGTAGTCCACCTGCAAAGAATAGTAATATTGTTCTTTACAGGTAGCCTACAGGTCCCAGCAAGCCTGCCCCAGCATGCTGGCACTTGGAGAACCACAAGTGCCAGCATGCCCGGACATAAAGTGCCCGCTGGCACCTGTAGTCCACCTGTAAAGAAAATATTAAAACAAAAACACCACACTGTCTTGAAAATAAACTTTATTAAACTGGGTCTTCACCTGGGGGCGGCGGCCTTTAAGCTCTTTTGCGTGGCCGCCGCCTTCCCAGGGCTTCCGGCGTCTTCACCTTGGGGGGGGATCCACCCCCCCCAGGGCTTCCAGCGTCTTCACCTGGTGGGCGGCGGCTGCTAAGCTCTTTTGCATAGCCGCCGCCCAGCCAGGACTTCCGGCGTCTTTATTCTTCAGGAGCTCTTCACAGCTCCTCCTCCGCCGTCGGACTGACTCTCCTCCGCCTCGCGCTGACTTATATAAGTCAGCCGGCGGGGGTGGGGCGATGACGCGGTGAGCCGTGATTGGCTCGCGGCGGCCATCTTGAATTTCAAAAATGACGCTGAGGCGCCATTTTTGAAACTGGAACCGCTCCGCTGCCAAACTCTGCATAATAAAGGTAATTTCCGCCGCCGCACCACTGCCGCAACCCGCTCCGCCGCCGCCCGCTCCACCGCCGCCCGCTCCACCGCCGCATCCCGCCGCCCGCACCATCGCCGCATCCAGCCGCCCGCACCTCCTCCCCCGCGTCACCCACACAGTGATTGACAGCGGATCCAGTGACGGATCCGCTGGCCAATCACTGTGGCCTCACTGACAGGGACGTGCTTTCATAGGTTGAAAGCACGTCCCTGTATGAAAGCGGCACCACTAATGGTGCCGCTTTCCCATACATTTTCAATGGGCTTTTACAGCCCATGGCTAGTCCCCGCCCGTGCCCGCCCCCCGCTCCCCATACTTTTCCCAGTGACAACGGGAGGCACCACGATCGGTGCCTCCCGAGGGGAGAAATGTAAAGAATAATATAAAGAAGATACATATGACACAGAATATGTGTCATATGCATCTTCTTTGTATTATCTTAATCATTATGACAGGGGAGGCACTGCCTCCCCTGACTGCACGTCCCTGATGCACGGGGGTCAGGAGGGGGAGCAGCGGAGGCCACCCGCTTCCTACCTTGCTTGTGGGAAGCGGGTCCCTCCTCCTCGGGCGGCTCCATCTTCCCAGTGATATTTGGAAGATGGCGCATGTGCACGAGAGAGTAAAAATTTTATTTTACTTGTATGGTATTGCAATATTGACCACATCGGAATCAGGCCCAGAGTCTTTGCTGGAATTTGCTCATGTGAAAAGATTTTGAGGATGAGGATATGTGTAAAATCCCATTTCTGCTTCCAAGCTGCAGCCATCCATTCAGTTCTTTCCACACACAAGGGGGTACATTAACTAAGGGGGGAATTTTTTAGAAATGGTGATGTTGCTCATAGCAACCAATCAGATTCTACTTAACATTTAGCTAGCTGCTTCTCAAAGATAATAGATCGAATCTGATTGGTTGCTATGGGCAACATCACTAGTTCTTTAAAAAAAAAAAAACCATAGTAAGTTTACCACAAGGTGTCAGCAGCAGTGAAATTCCACATGAAGCTACCATGATGTGACTATCTCCCGGACACAAGTGGTCTCAGACCTTGGACTCATGCAGTTCTGCTAGTGGTTTGATCATTAAATATGGATGGATTAATTGTTTAAGAGATCATTGAAGATCCCACGTATACAGCACATGTATTGTACTGTACTGCAAATGCTAAATGTATTTGTCTATTTCCTGCTTAATCTAATTACATAATGTCTGGTGAATTTCTCTCATCATTTATAATAAATGCATTATCACTGAGCCATCCTGTGGAATATGTACACATAGGGGGTAATTCCAAGTTGATCGCAGCAGGATTTTTGTTAGCAGTTGGGCAAAACCATGTGCACTGCAGGGGAGGCAGATATAACATGTGCAGAGAGAGTTAGATTTGGGTGGGGTGTGTTCAATCTGCAATCTAATTTGCAGTGTAAAAATAAAGCAGCCAGTATTTACCCTGCACAGAAATAAAATAACCCACCCAAATCTAACTGTTTCTGCACATGTTATATCTGCCTCCCCTGCAGTGCACATGGTTTTGCCCAACTGCTATCAAAAATCCTGCTGCGATCAACTTGGAATTACCCCCATAGGGGGTGTTTCAGAGGTGGATGCATTTGCAGTAGTAGATACAGTAAATTCGCAGCTACTGGGTTTCTATTCTAATGCCATGGCCTATCAGGCTCTTATTGAGACGCCCACCGGCCGCAGCGTGAATCCATCAATGTGAGCACAAAGACGCACCATCAATTGCACATCGGATGCACCATTAAACATTAGCGCAACCAGATGAATGCTCAGAATGTCCGGTGCCAGTGGAACTGTGTCTATCAATGCAGCCCTTGATATTGACACAATCCCTGCCACGGTTAGCCACCACAACCATCACCTCCCAGGAACACCTATTGAAACTGCATGCAATTCCAATATGCATCCCAGTGCAGTAATCATCAGGACACAGACGCAGTGCAATCATTAAATGAAACTACAGCAGGAGGTGTTAAACACCTCCTTGCTGGATTTGCGGTCGCAGCCTGGGATCAACATCAACCGATTATCGCGATGTTCCCCGCATACTGCCAGCAGAGCAGGCTGGCCGTCGCAGGGGGCCTTGTAAGACCATGAAATCTCTGCCTCTAGAAGCAGACTTTGGCCTTGCCACAACTTGAAACTGGGCGACACGCCCCCCCCCCCGTTTTTGGCAATGCTGCCCTTCCCTGTTCCCTCGAAGGGTGGTCTTCAGTATGGCGAATGTCGGGATCCCGGCGCACAGTATACCGGCGACGGGATCCACGACCCCCCTGGAGGGAGAATAAATAGCGTGGCATGCGTGGTGCGCCACCGTTCCTGCATCGTGGCGAGCGCAGCGAGCCCACAAGGGGCTCCTTTGCGCTTGCCACGCTGTCGGTATGCCGGCGGTCGGGCTCCCAACGCCGGTATGCTGGTCGTCGGCATACCATACTACACCCCATGGCAGAGGCTTACTAAGGGCTGCCTGAAATCCTGCAGGAACCATGGGGGTGATTCCGAGTTGTTCGCTCGCTAACTGCTTTTAGCAGCATTGCACACGCTAAGCCGCCGCCGCCCTCTGGGAGTGTATCTCAGCTTAGCAGAAGTGCGAACGAAAGATTAGCAGAATTGCGAATAGAAATTTCTTAGCAGTTTCTGAGTAGCTCCAGACTTACTCAGCCATTGCGACCAGCTCAGTCCTTTTCGTTCCTGGTTTGACGTCACAAACACACCCAGCGTTTGCCTAACCACTCCCCCGTTTCTCCAGCCATTCCTGCGTTTTGCAACTCGAACGTCTGCGTTTTTCTGCACACTCCCATAAAACGTCCAGTTTCCGCCCAGAAACACCCACTTCCTGTCAATCACACTACGATCAGCACAGCGATGAAAAAGCTTTGTTAAGCCGTGAGTAAAATACCTAACTTTTGTGTAAAATAACTAAGCGCATGCGCTCTGCGAACCTTGCGTATGCGCAGTAAGCGACTAATCGCAGTATAGCGAAAATCGGCAACGAGCGAACAACTCGGAATGACCCCCCACGTGTGCATAATTATATATTCCCACTGCAGCTATCAAAGGAGTAAGAACTCTGTTGAAGCATATGCCATATGAAGGGTTTTATGAATTCACTGATCTTCTAAGAAACGTGTCTGACCAGCAGTTTCTATTAGGGATTACCCTATGGTTATCCCCCAATAAGTTCATTTTGTGTTCCTGGCCTTGCCTAAGGAAGCCCTTCTTTTTTTTTGGGGGGGGGGGGCTGGTGGAGTCTTTTGTTACCCACCTCTTTTTTCTACATTTTCATTTTACCACTGAAGAAGTCCTTGTATAGGATGGAACGCGTAGGGTGCTGGGTGGTTGGACCAATTTTGTAAACATAGGAACCCCCACCACTGAGCTCTCACCTTAGGGTGATTGGTGGTAGCCTATTACATCTGTTAGTATTTAGAAATTTGAACATTTGACTTTCATGTAAAAATCTGTATGGACTTTTCTTCGTAATCAAAATATTAGCGCCCTCAAGTCTATATCTTTCTATATATAATATAATAACATGTTGATGGATCTTATTTCTGCCACTGCAATGGGATCGGCATGTGGTCCTCCCGCACGGGATGCCGATTGTCAGTATACCGACATCGGCATCCCGGGTGCTAGAATGCCGGCAGGGGCGAGCGCTGCGCTCGCCGCACTGCGGGCTCGGTGGCGAGCTTTCCACAGATTCTAGTCTCCCTCTATGGGTGTCGAGGAATAGTACCACCGTCGGGATCCCGGCGTTGGTATTGAGACAGCCGGGATCCTGACTGGCAGTATGTTAACCGTATACCACTGCAATAATATGTGTTTACATCAGCGCAGCGCCATCTGTTGATTGTTCATTGTTTTGCTTCTAGTGAGTGTCCACAAACTTACATCAGGCTGCTGCTACTTATTATATTGAAGGTATTGGAAGGGGTGCAGGAGAGATGGGAAAAACTGAAAAGTGCAATACTAAGTGCAACTGATCTTTGTATCAAAAGGGTTAGGAAAAGCACCAGGAAAAGGAAACCAGTGTGGTTCACAAAAGAAGTATCAACTAGTGTGAAAGCAAAAAAGATGGCTTTTAGGAAATACAAACAGACTCAAAATAATAATGACTAAGAGGTGTATCTTGACAGACGGAAGGATGCTAAGAAAGTGATCAGACGTGCAAAGGCAGAAGCTGAGGAGAAAATGGCCCAGTCAGTAGATAAAGGGGGCAAAACTTTTTTTTAAGTATATAAATGAAAGGAGAAAATCAAATGGAGGAATAATAAGACTTAAGACAGAGAGTGAGAATTTGGTGGAGGGAGACAAGGCAATAGCAGATCACCTAAATAATTATTTTTGCTCAGTATTTACTACAGAAGAAGGGAAGGGGCCACAGTTAAGTTGCAAGGACATTCATAAAAATAAGGTAGATTAAAGTACATTTACAGAGGAGAAGGTCCTAACTGAACTTTCAAAACTAAAAGTGGATAAATGAATGGGGCCAGATGGGATACACCCAAGGATACTAAAAGAGCTAAAAGATGTGCTGGTGACACCATTAACAGAATTATTTAACCAGTCACTAAAAACAGGTGCCATTCCAGATGTAGCATATCTAGACTTTAGTAAGGCATTTGACACTGTCCCACATCGCAGACTGCTAAATAAACTTGAAAGTGTGGGGGTGGATTATAAAATAGTTAAATGGATAAGAACCTGGTTGCAGGATAGAAAACAGACAAGTTGTATTAAATGGAGTGCAATCTATGGAGGGAAATGTTACCAGTGGAGTACCCCAGGGATCTGTACTCGGACCAGTTCTCTTTAATATCTTTGTTGGTGACATTGCAAATGGTATTGAAGGGAAAGTATGCCTTTTTGCAGATGATACAAAGATATGCAACAGGGTAGACACACCAGGAGGGGTAAAACAAATGATTGATGACCTAGCTAGGTTTGAAAAATGGTCAAGAACATGGCAACTACAGTTTAATGCTAAAAAATGCAAAATCATTGACTTGGGTCTCAAAAACCCAAAGGCTAAATATAGTATCAAGGGTACTATAATGGAAACTACTGAGGAGGAAAGGGATTTAGGAGTCACTATTTCAAGTGATTTAAAGGCAGGAAAGCAATGCAACAAAGCAATGAGAAAGGCAAGTCAGATGCTTGGTTGCATAGGGAAAGGAATCAGTAGCAGGAAAAGAGAAGTAATAATGCCACTGTATAGGTCATTGGCGCGACCTCAGCTGGAATACTGTGTCCAGTTCTGGAGACTATGGGGGTAATTCTGAGTTGATCGCAGCAGGATTTTTGTTAGCAGTTGGGCAAAACCATGTGCACTGCAGGGGAGGCAGATATAACATGTGCAGAGAGAGTTAGATTTAAGTGTGGTGTGTTCAATCTGCAATCTAAATTGCAGTGTAAAAATAAAGCAGCCAGTATTTACCCTGCACAGAAACAAAATAACCCACCCAAATCTAACTCTCTCTGCACATGTTATATCTGCCTCCCCTGCAGGGCACATGGTTTTGCCCAACTGCTAACAAAAATCCTGCTGCGATCAACTCAGAATTACCCTCCATATCTCCAGAAGGATATAAATACATTAGAGAGTGTACAAAGAAGGGCAACTAAAATGGTGCATGGCCTACATCACAAAACTTACCCGGAAAGACTAAAAGATCTTAACATGTATAGTATGGAGGAGAGAAGGGAAAGGGAAAGGGGAGTCATGATAGAAACTTTCAAATATGCCAAAGGTTTTAACAAAGTTCAGGAGGGAAACATTCTTCAAAGGAAGAGAAGTATTAGAACTCGAGGACATACACTGAAACTGGAGGGAGGCAGGTTCAGGGGAAATTGAAGGAAAAATTATTTCACAGAAAGGGTAGTGGATAAGTGGAATAGCCTCCCATCAGAGGTGGTAGAGGCTAAGACTGTAGAGCAATTTAAACATGCTTGGGATAGGCATATGAATATCCTTACAAAGAATTAAGGTTCAAAAAGGGTTGAGATTACCTAAAGGATAAAAAAAAGGGGGGCAGACTAGATGGGCCAAGTGGTTCTTATCTGCCGTCAAATTCTATGTTTCTATTATTGTCTAATAACATATATACTTAGAAGTAACAATTTAGCCATTGATATTAGCACCTGGAATAATAAAGTTAGTATACAACCCTCCTGATACTGGCAAAACATCTCAGTTGAGTGGGTTGTGTACTGCCATGCCCCTGCCTTTCCCACCAGACCTCCCCCTCCCCTGTTCTCCCAGAGAGCAGATCAGTGCAGTAGGTAGGTATGCTAACTGGCCACAGTTTTATTTTCACTAAGGGGGCACAGTTAGTTTACTTTCTCCTATGGTGGCCAATATATGAAGTGCCCATTTTTGTGTCATTACAAGTGCCAGAACATAGCATGGTGACACTTGTAAAGCTTCAAGAATGGACAACATATTTGGACATTTTTTGTCCCTGGTACACAGTGTAAAGGGGCTCTAAGAGTGTCCCAGTGCAATTTAATATTGGGCCTAGGTGCAGGGGTCCTATCATTTGGTTGGGCCGCCTCCTTGTGGACAGAGGGCCTAATTCAGGGGTTCACTACGGCTGGCCGGCGGTCGGGCTCCCGGCGACCAGCATCCCGGCGCCGGGAGCCCGACCGCCGGCTTACCGACAGCTTGGTGAGCGCAAATGAGCCCCTTGCGGGCTCGCTGCGCTCGCCACGCTACGGGCACTGTGGCGCGCTACGCGCGCCACACTATTTTATTCTCCCTCTATGGGGGTCGTGGACCCCCACGAGGGAAAATAATTGTCGGTATTCCGGCTGTCGGGCTCCCGGCGCCGGTATACTGAGCGCCGGGAGCCCGACCGCCGGCAAACAGAAGACCACCCCTAATTCAGACCTGATCGCAACAGCAGTGTTTTTCTCTAATGGGCAAAACCATGTGCAGTGCAGGTGGGGCAGATGTAACATGTGCAGAGAGAGTTAGATATGAGTGGGGTGTGTTCCACCTGAAATCTAAATTGCAGTGTAAAAATAAAGCAGCCAGTATTTACCCTGCACAGAAACAAAGTAACCCACCCAAATCTAACTCTCTCTGCACATATTATATCTGCCCCACCTGCAGTGCACATGGTTTTGCCCATTAGCAGTGGTGCCGAGAGAGGGGGGGGGGGGGTGAGAGGGTACAAATTACCTGGGCCCAGCTCTGATGGAGGGGCCCTGTGGGGGCCCAGGTACACCCCCCCCCTTCCCTGCCTAGATGCAGCAGCTGCAGCTCTTCTTCTCAGCCCGTCAAACGCTGCTGTATGCTGGGCTGCAGTGTGGCCAGGAAAGTGCTTAAAATACAATTTTTTCTGTATTTTTTTCTAAGGGTGCATGGCTATGCCTCCTTTGATTAGGCCTTGCCCCCTGAAAAGCAACTGGGCTCAGACAGGCTCTCTACTGCCCTGGCTAGGAAGCATGCCATGCTCCCAGAGCCGGCCCTAGGCATAGGCAGACTAGGCAATTGCCTAGGGCATCTGGTATGCCTAGGGGCACAAGCAGCTTCTGCTGATTAAAATGATATGCGGCATGCCTATATTCTGTGTAACATTTCGTATACAGATACAGTCGCATACAGTATATAGGCATGCCACATATCATTTTAATCAACAGAAGCAGCGTGTGCATCCTAGCCACATAGCAATGCAAATAAGATGCATTTTCATAAAAAATAGGCGCCCGACATTAGCAGAGCTGCCAGTTGACTCACGCCAGGTACTATATGTGTCATTATGTGTATAAGGGCATTAATAATGTGTAACATATGTGTAAGGGACATTATGTGTGTCATTATGTGTATAAGGGCATTAACATGTGTGGCATATGTGTAAGGGAAATGATGTGTATATGGGCATTAATAAGGGTTGGCATAATGTGTAAGGCACATTATGTTTATAAAGACATTAATAATGTGTGTCATATGTGTAAGGGGGATTACTGTGTGGTATTATGTGTATAAATGCATTACCAATGTGTGTCATTATGTGTATAAGGTGCTCTACTGTGTGGCGTAACGTATAGAAAGGGCACTACTGTGTGGTCTAATGTGAATAAAGAGCAATATGGTGTGGTGTAAAGTGAATAAGGAGCATCTCAGTATGATGTTATGTGAATGAGGGGCACTACTGTGAGGAGTAATGTATATAAGGTAAAGTGGTACTACTGTGTGATGTAATGTGAACAAGGGACACTATCGTATGATACTTTGTGAATAAAATTGCACTACTGTGAGGCATAATTTGAACTGGGGGTACTATTGTGTGGCCATGCCCCTTGCCAGCAAAAACACATACCTTTTTGGGCTGTGCGTTGAATGTGCACAGTGTTCTTATTTAAATTACAGGGGGTAGGAAAACAAAAAAAAGGACTGCTATGGGTGGGGGGTGATGGTGCTGGGAAAGGGGTTCAGGGTCAGAGGCGGAACTAGTGGTGGTGCTAGGGGGCATCAGCCAAAATCTTGCCTAGGGCATCATATTGGTTAGGGCCGGCTCTGCATGCTCCTGTGAGTGGGTGCTTCTCATGCTAGACACGCCCAGGAAGTTGTTGTATCGGGGCCCAGGATTTCTCTTGGCAGCCCTGCCCATTAGAGAAAGATTTTGCTTTTGCGATTAACCCTGAATTAGGCCCAGAATCCGAAACAGAGTAGCACATCCTTTTACAGAAGGGAGGGAGAGGTGTATTACAGCATGATAGATGTATTTGTTCTGTATTATTAACATTGGCGTTTCTATAATGGGTGCAATGTGTGCAGTGCACAACATAGGCACACGCAGGGGGGGTTTCTGGTTGCCCAGAAACTTCCCTCCCCTTGGCAAGTGGCAAACTATGACAACAATAGCAATGGTATAGAATACGATTACTAGAGCTGCCGCCGCATCATGCAGAGCTGCTGCACATACCCAGTAGCAGCTTTTTCTACAAAGTTTGCTGTGTGTGTGGTTCTAGGCCCTCATTCAGTACACTGGACCAAAGAGTAGCTACTAGAAAGAAGAGACAGGAGCCTTACCATGAGGTGGGAGAATGTGTGCTTAGAAAGTGAGGTACTAGTTCCATAATGTTTGTGCCTTTATTATAGTAAGTTTAACCTTTTCCAGACCACTTATATTATTTACATAACTTAAATATGTTTCTTACAGCCTGTACTATAGATCAGTGGTTCTCAACCTCAGTCCTCAAGTACCCCCAACAGTTCATGTTTTCCAGGTCACCTAGCAGTTGAACAGGTGTATTTATTACTCACTGACACATTTTAAAAGACCCACAGGTGGAGCTAATTATTTCACTTGCAATCCTGTGAGGAGACCTGGATAACATGAACAGTAGCCAAGGGGGTACTTGAGGACCGAGGTTGAGAAACACTGCAATAGATCATCTATAATGATCCGCAGAGTTTAATATATGGAGATTGCATTTGGAAACCCCTCTCTAGAAATCCTGCGTTTGCCACTGCACAAGGGCCCCTGGGTCCAGAGGGGGCGCACACCACACACATTGCACCCATCGAGCGCTGCAGCTACGGCGAAAATCACAGCCAAAATGGCCGCTGCACATGCGCAGTAGTAAATTTGGTCTCCGGAACATGGTGTGCGCCTTGTTTCCAGAGGATTGGGCCCACCCGGAGTCTGCACAGGGGTCCCCTCCTCTGTTAAAACACCACTGATTCTTACAAGGGTGGTCATTCCGAGTTGTTCGCTCGGTAAATTTCTTTGCATCGCAGCGATTTTCCGCTTAGTGCGCATGCGCAATGTTCGCACTGCGACTGCGCCAAGTAAATTTGCTATGAAGTTAGGTATTTTACTCACGGCTTTTTCTTCGTTCTGGTGATCGTAATGTGATTGACAGGAAGTGGGTGTTTCTGGGCGGAAACTGGCCGTTTTATGGGCATGTGAGAAAAAACGCTGCCGTTTCTGGGAAAAAGGCGGGAGTGGCTGGAGAAACGGAGGAGTGGCTGGGTGAACGCTGGGAGTGTTTGTGACGTCAAACCAGGAACGACAAGCACTGAACTGATCGCACTGGCAGAGTAAGTCTGGAGCTACTCAGAAACTGCACAGAGATGTCTTTTCGCAATATTGCGAATCTTTCGTTCTCAATTTTACTATGCTAATATTCACTCCCAGTAGGCGGCGTCTTAGCGTGTGTAAAGCTGCTAAAAACGGCTTGCGAGCGAACAACTCGGAATGACCCCCATTGTACAAAAAAGATTGACAGTGATGTCTAATGTGAAAAGAAGCAGTTTAGTATTTGTAGGTTTCCCATAATATCCCTTTAAGATGGGACACCCATGATTTACACAGGTTTTGTGCCTGATTTAAACCAGGTGAAATAAATTTAACCAGCCGCGAACCTGTGGAAATCATAGGTGTCCCGGATTAAATGGATATTATGGCAAATGCAGAGCCAGATTAACAATGGTGCGGATAGTGGTGTGGTATGCGCGACCGGCCGTCAGGAGATCCCAGCGAGGGGGAAGGTGGCGAGTGCAGCAAGCCCCTTGTGGGCTCTGTGCTACTCTATGGGTGTCATGGACACCCACGAGTGGGAATATTCCCTGTTGGTCGGCATGACGACCGTCGGGATTGTGAGGGGGCGGGATGTAGTGGGAGATTACGTGACCGTCGGTCTCCTGACCGCCAGTCATATAACTACATCCCGCAGATAGACCTACAGCTCCAGGCCTCTATGTAGCTAGGCCTGCCATAATATCCCTCTAATCCGGGGCACCTATGATTTAAACCAGGTGAAATACAGGCTTGATTTAGCAAGCCACAGAACCTTTGTAATTTATACTATAGGTGTCCCGGTTTAAAAAGATATTATGCTAACCTTGTCATGTGATTGTCATGTAGACCCCTTAATCTAACTGCACAGTGGGTAAAACAGGCCTGCAGCTAGACTTTTAATACATTGCAAACTAGAAATTCATTATCAGTTTGTTTTAGAAATTCAGAGGACTTATATCAATGCTTGCTTGAGAAATGTCAATATTATCCAACTACAACTTTATCTTGCCAGGAGGGAGTTGTTCAAGGTTTAAAAAAAATGACCTCTTCACTAATGATGTAATTTTTCTTGAATTGGAATAAAGGTATCTGCCCGCAAGAATATAATGTGTCTGCTTTTCCCACTTATATTCCTTTTCCACTGCCGCAATAACCCAGGTTGCGGCTCAGTGGAAAAAATGCCCCTTCAAAAGCACAGAAACACGGGTACAGTGTGAAAGGGAAGAATACGTGTGACCTGAGAATAACCTGGATCGAAGGTTCAGTGGAAATGGGTTTTGACCCGGGTTGGAACTGTGTTCCAAAACCCAGGTTGGATCATACTACCAAGTTTTGGGAGCCTCCCGTCTGTTCCGGGAGAATCTACAAATATGGGTTGGACCCAGGATTTAGATGGGAAAGTGGTATAAGTAAGCTGGCTTGTTCACAAAATATGTCACTTGTACCCGTATGTAGCTGTTCTGGGTTACAGCGCCCAATCAGTTTGGGAGGAAACAAAATTAAATTGGTCTTATTCATTATCTCAAAATCTGGCAGATCATTAGGTGCAAACAGAAATCCAACACGCTGGGGTGAAATGAAGCGTTCTCAGGCAGATCTACACTACCTAGCAGAGTGCTGCAATTCCACCCATCAGTTCTAGCTATGTTCGGGAGGGTCTATTGGGGGAAGTGTGTTACAAATCTCACATCCATTTGACCTGTCCTCACTTCTAATTAATCACTGGTCAGCACATTTACCAATCTGACTCCTTTTCACAAGAAGGCAATACTCTGTTCCTGCTTTTAACACTAATTATCCAATTGTAATCACCTTGGTTAAATTTGCAACTGAATGTCAAAAATGCCTTACCTCCAGATAATTAACTCAGCCTTGGTGATTGCAGCTGGAAAACAAGTGTGAAAAGCAGACGTAGACTATTTTGTTACTGTGAAAAGAAGACAGTTGCCGGGAATAGGCCAGAATAACTCATGGAGTCTACCCCTTAGCCAATCCCCCCTAAAGCTTAAGGCGCTTACAAGTAAATGTGATATTTCATTCTGCAGATGTATTTGGAAAATAAAAGGAAAAATCAGTGGGAAAGTATACTGAAATGGCTTATCTTGAACTCCCTTACTGATCTGCCTTCCTAAAGCAATACCATGATGCATCAATTACATATATTAATTTGGTAATGACAGGGTTAAAACAAAATTACGGCTTTATTTGGTGCACTACTACCAAAGACTGCAATGAGGCATTAACCCTATGAATGCTAATTGAACCTATACGATACACATTTCCTATAATGTAATATAAAATTCACATGTAGGAAAGGAAGCAGGTACATGTTTAATAGCAGGAAATTACATATTACAGCAGAGCAGTGTAGAGAAAGCCATTTCTTTTATTCCCCAGGGCTATGACACATACAAGCTAGAGCAGTTGGCTCTTTAAATGGACTAGTCACAGACAAGGGGTAGAGTATGCGTTTTGAGGTCTTCAATACAGCAGATGCAGAGAGGGGAGTGAATGTAAAAGGAGAGGAGGAGGAGGGGGATGGTGAGCACCAGATTGTACCTCTGAGAGGGGAGCATCTGTCACTCTCCATCTTGCTCTCAGTACTAACCCAACCACTCCTGGTTCTGCTGCATCTCTGACTCCCAGCTTGGCTACGGCTCTGAGGTATGTCATGCCACCAAGGCTACACATTTAGTTGCAGCTGAGAAGGTGGCACCTGGTGGTTGGGTTGGGTGTGTGTGTGTGTGGTAGCTGGCTTGCAGCATGTGTAGCGTAGCTAGGACGAGATGCTGACTTTGCGCAGAGGCTAGCTTCTTTGTTCTGTGCACTGTGCTAACCTCACTGCAGCAAAACCACAGCCTAAGTGCACAGGTCCATCTCTCACAGGCTGATATGGCTGGGAAGCCAGCCTGAGTACACTTGTACTTTGCAGCCTGAAATGCCAGTGGCAGATCCACAATCGCTGTGTAAGGTAGGAGAGGGGATTTTCTATTTATTGTATAGGCGACCCACGTCTGAAATGTTAAAGTGTGTATGTATATATATATATATATATATATATATATATATATATATATATTTTATAGTGTGTGTTCAGGCTTAGAGCTGTATTTTTGTGGGTTGGATATTTTATTTTTATGCATGTTTTAATGCTTATAGCCAATTAGCCATCACACCCCATTCCCCGTAGCCAGCAATCACAGACATGAGATACTTATCTCCATGTTACTTTTTTTTTATTTTTTTATTATTATATTTGATTTCACTCCCTCCCCTCTAGAGTGTCAGCTCAGTGGCTCGGAGCCAGTGATATTTTATTCATCGCCACATTGTGGCTTCTGTAAAATCCGTATTGTAGAGGGCACTGTAGCAGTGCATGTCATGTGCTGCTGGGTTAAAGCTAGGCATCTATTCTATGCAGCAGAGTCGGGGTTAATGTACTGCAGCTGTAGATTAAATATTTATTTTTAAAAGCTGTCAAGTTTTTTTTGGTCCCCCACCCGGATGATGATGATGATGATGATTATTAATATTTATTTGTTTCTCTTATTGTCCTAGAACAGATGTGTTGCGTGATAAAAGTACCAGCCCTGCAATTAAACTCCCCCACATGAAATAATTGTAATTAAATCAATTTGCATCTGGTATATCCTATTCTTTCCATCTGCTTGTTACAGTGGAACTTAACCCTTTAGCTGCCTCTGGTCCCCGCCCCATCTTTACAGTGAGAGGGTTCAACTCTGCGTGTCTAATGCACATGTACCATGGGACAGATCAATGTCTATTGTTCAGGGATTAACTAATGCTATGCTGTACGGGCCTAAAATGCCATCCAGAAGACGGTGTTGCCTTTTGTGGCACTCATTTGGTTAACATTCTAAATGCAAGACCTCTTATCAGCTGAGAAATGTACAATGAACCAGAGCCAAGAACAGCATTACTTGGGATATTTTGAAAGGGTATTGATCTCCATTCTTATTTCTTTCCTCCAAACCCTTTAAACACTGCAGCTACACTCCTATTAAAGCATCTCTGTGTGAGATAATTGTAGGCCTGACAGATTGCTTTGCATAACAAAGAACATCCATCAAACAATGGGCATGTGCTGTATCCACTTTTGGTACCGTAAATCAGGTTTCTACTAGAGGATTTAGGGGTATACTTACTAAGTGGTGGTTTTGATTTGTATCTGTTGTCTGCCATATTTTAAAGGGCAATAATAGTAAATGCAAAATCAGGCTTATTGCCCCCTTAAATCTGGCAGTGAAAAAAAATTGTTTCTTGTTTGGGGTAAATCCACTGCTTAGTAAATACGACCCTTATACTTTAAATAGGGTGTGGGTGTAATGGTTTTAAAAGCTTCCCTATAATGTGTGGACTTGTAACTGCAGTATATAATTTGAGTCTACATGTAATTATCAGTTTTTCCATATGTCTGCTTACTAAAAAGCTATTATGCTCCAAATCATGGGGGGGGTTATTTATTAAAACTTGGAGAGCAAGTACCTACCAGTACGCTCCTAAATTACCTTTTTTCAAACCCAGCCTATACATAGTGAGGTTGAAAAGAGGTAAAATTCCCAACCCCTGTCCTCTAGGGGTGTGGTACATCAAATCGACAGTATCTAGGTCGACCACTATAGGTTGACAGTCACTAGGTCGACATGGATGGAAGGTCGACAGGGTTTCTAGGTCGACAGGTCTAAGGGTCGACATGAGGATTTTTTTTTTTTTGGTGTAGTTTTCTTCGTAGAGTGACCGGGATCCCAAATTAGTGCACCGCTTCGCTCGCCATGCTTCGGGCATGGTGCCTTCGCTTCGCTCGCACAGATTACCGTTCCAATCGTAGTCCACGTGGATCGTTAAGTATGAAAAAATTCAAAAAAAGAAAAAAATTTGAAAAACTCATGTCGACCTTTAGACCTGTCGACCTAGCACATGTCGACCTAGAAACCCTGTCGACCTTCCATCCATGTCGACCTAGTGACTGTCGACCTATAGTGGTCGACCTAAACATTGTCGACCTAGATACTGTCGATCTTCAGACCGGATCCCGTCCTCTAGGCACGCTAACTCCAGGTTTTAGTGATATCCAGGCTTGAGCACAGGTGGATTAATTAGCACCTCGGTTTTTATACGTTTAGGCTTCTGTACTGAAACCAGGATATGACTAAAACCTGGACTGTAAATGTCTTGAAGACCAAGACTGGGATTGCCTGCTATAAAGTGTCAGAAGCTGATTGGTTAGTACTATATCTCCCTACAAGCTTTGATAAATATCCTCCATGGTCTTTGCAACAGAAGAACTTTAACCAACAGGTCACGGGCATATAAATCAAGTTGACTGAATAGTGTGTTATACAGCCCGTAAAGAAACAGGTACACTTATTTCTCTCTTATATATACATCTTGATGGTAAGGGGGAATAAAGTACCTATGAGCAGAACTCTTTGGATGTGGGTATGTAGGTCTAGGGGCAGGTATGAGATTTGTGCAGCAGGCTGTGTCTAGGGCTGCTCTACACCTGGGCACTATTACGGCTGCATGCATGCTGGTGTTCAGTCTGTGATACCCCTTCAGATGCATTTTGTTCAACTTGCATTCAACAAAATGCATCTCGGACAGAACATATTGTAATTGAAAGGAACACACAGTGACTCGGGGCGGTGCATGCTCAGTGCTTGACTGAGAATAGACAAAAACCACTACAAGCTATGGCTATGCCTCATCCAATTCCAGGTTGAATGCTCAATGGCATATACAGTAGATGGGGAGGGGGATGCACAGCATACTGTAAGTGCAGCTTGCAGTATGCATGGTACCCTGAGTGATTGTGCGAGTGGCGTTTGTGATCAGGATAGGAGCCTGATCACTGTTAAACGTTCTGTTGAATGGAATACATCTAAAGCAGCGGGCAAGATGTACTTAAGAACCATGTAGATCCGCCCTGGAGCACTTGTAATCATGATGTAATGTTAACTAACATGCCACCTAGCATTAGATCAGCTCTCCCCTTGCCATGACTTAGCCCCTCCTGCCTGGAAGCATTAAATGATTGGTGTCTCTAATTTACCCTGGCAACCACAATAGAAGTTCTTTCACAGCATTCATATTAAATTGGGTGTACAGAATATTTAAAGCGTGTGCTTCCTGCTTCATAAAAATAGGTACTCCCACTTCAGGGGCATCAATCTAAATAGTTGCCTATGAGCAGTTTCTTTTGAATTTGGTATTTCTGGGGGCTCACCATATCTGTAATTCTCCCAAGTCAAGCCCCCCTTCCCCCACCATATAGTAGTTTTCTCTATAGTAGGTTTACTAAATCTGCTATTACGCTAACCCCACAGACTCTCAGATGTGGTGCTTGCCCCTCTTTCTGTCTTTTTATTAACATTAATATTTGCTCTCAAGTGATTACAAACGCCAAAAGTGCTACCAGCAGACTGTAGACATTGTGCATACTGTTAAGGAGATCTGAATGTAACCTTTCTTTCTTTCTTTCTTTTCTTTCTTTCTTTTTCTTTCTTTTCTTTCTTTCTTTCTTTCTTTCTTTCTTTCTTTCTTTCTTTCTTTCTTTCTTTCTTCTTTCTTTCTTTCTTTCTTCTTTCTTTCTTTCTTTCTTTCTTTCTTTCTTTCTTTCTTTCTTTCTTTCTTTCTTTCTTTCTTTCTTCTTTCTTTCTTTCTTTCTTTCTTTCTTTCTTTCTTTCTTTCTTCTTCTTTCTTTCTTTCTTTCTTTCTTTCTTTTCTTTCTTTCTTTCTTTCTTTCTTTCTTTCTTTCTTTCTTTCTTTCTTTCTTTCTTTCTTTCTTTCTTTCTTTCTTTCTTTCTTTCTTTCTTTCTTTCTTTCTTTCTTTCTTTCTTTCTTTCTTTCTTTCTTCTTTCTTTCTTTCTTTCTTTCTTCTTTCTTTCTTTCTTTCTTTCTTTCTTTCTTTCTTTCTTTCTTTCTTTCTTTCTTTCTTTCTTTCTTTCTTTCTTTCTTTCTTTCTTTCTTTCTTTCTTTCTTTCTTTCTTTCTTTCTTTCTTTCTTTCTTTCTTTCTTTCTTTCTTTCTTTCTTTCTTTCTTTCTTTCTTTCTTTCTTTCTTTCTCCAGCCCAAAGAGGTTCATTATCTTTCAGCAAAGGCAACACATTTTCTTAGAACTTGTGCAGTCACAAAAGCATGTCTTTGTGAGATTGTCCAGCAACATAGCAGGCGTAGCAAATATCAGGAGATACTTTATTGCCGATCTGCCAAGGCTGCTCAGACAAGAATATCCCAGCACAGTGTTTTTTATCGGTCTAGAGGAGAGGAAAGCTGGCCATCTGTGAATTTATTGCTCATTAAGGAATGGGACATCTGAACGAGTGGGTGTATGGGTTACAATAATGATTGTTTCCAGTTATGGGGCCTGTACCTTCTGTGGCACTTGAAGATAGTGAACATAAGGCAGGACTGCTTTCTGCAAGTGATGTGTTTTAGGTTACACTGGAAATTAAAAGGTTATTAATGTATAGTCCTTACAATAAACTCTTATTTTTATTTTCCTACAGTAATAACAATGGGGGCAAAGCTAAGTAAGAAGAAGAAGGGATATTGTCTTGGTGCTGGTAAAGATGGAGAGTCTACAGAAACAACAGAAGTTGAACCGAAAGAAACAGAGACTCAGGAGGGGCAAAAAGATGCAGCAGAACCACTTGGTGAAAAAACTCCCATTGACCAAACTAAGAACAATGGTGTAAGTGAGGAACCGAAAGCCCAAGCAGAGAAACGGTCCAGCACTGAGGTTACATCTGGTGAAACTACCAAAGAGAATTCCAACAAAGACCAAAAGCCAGAGAACAACCCTAGTACAGAACAAAAGCAAGTAGAAGAGACCAACCAATTGCAAAACAAATTGGAATATGTTGAGAGTTCAAGTACCACTCAGGAGAAGGCTTGTGAAGGAGCAAAGGATGAGAAAAGTCCATCTGGGGACAAACCTCAAACTGATTGTGACTTGAAGAAGGAAGAGTCAGTGGCTAAAGAAACTCAGGAATCCCTGCTGGTAGTGGAGCAGGAAGTTCCAGACATTATACAGCCAAACCAGACTGTGACCCAGCAAGCATCATCTGCGGTGGACAAGAAAGAAGTTGAGTCCAAACATGTAACTGAGCCAGCGACAAAGGTGGAAGTAGAAAAGGAGAAATCTCAGACTGTAATGCCGAAAACAGAACAAGTTTCCGAGCAAGCAACGAAAGAGGTTACACAGGTAGTGGATTCTGTGATCAAACCAGAACTATCTGAAAAAGTGCCTGAGGTTGTTGAGCTATTAGGCACTGAAAATGTTCTGGTAGAGCCTGTGTCGGTGGCAGATGTTGAGCTGGTAGAGCCGAAATTGCAAGAGCCTGTGTCTGTTTCTGATGTAGAGCCTAAATTGCAAGAATCTGTATCTGATCCTAAATTGCAGGAGCCTTTGTCTGTGCAGGATATAGAGCCTAAATTGCAGAAGCCTGTGCTGGATGTAGAGCCTAAATTGCAGGAACCTGTATCTGTGCCAGATGTAGAGCCTGCAGTGCCTGAACCTCTGAGGAAGTCGGTGGTAGTAGATCCTGAACCATTAGAAACCCATTTGCCAGTTACAGAGCTGGTAAAGTCTGAGTCAGACCTGGTGACAGAGCCAGTAGAACCTGCATTATCAGAGTCTGTGCTCGTGGAACAAATGTCTAGTAAACAGCCTGCAGATCCTGTTCCAGTGGCTGAGGGTGCAGGACCAGTGACAAACCCAGAAAGTTGCCCTGAGTCTGAGCAAGTATGTGAAATTAAGGAAACAAAAGAATGCCCATCTGAACAGTTGCCATCAAATGAAGTGCCTGATCATATTGAAGACAATACTGAGAATAAGGAAACTTTAGGTTCTGGTGATCAGGGTATAAATGCTGTAGAAATCCAGTCTATTTCTGAATCTGTACCTGCAGAGCAGACATCAGATGTGACTTCAGCTGAGCATAATACTGATCAAGAGGCTTTTGTAATGCAAAATGGAATTTCTGAGGACTCTGTACAAGATGTGCAGGCCAATGCCTCAGCAGTGCAGGAAGTAGAAGATAAGCAAAAGGGAGCAAAAGAAGAGGGCCTGGTCTTGGATAAACAAACAGAACAGGTGGGGGAGGATGATTGTAATGATTCAGCAGTGGTTATCTTGGAGTCCTCAAAGAATGAAACTGATCAAACAACCTTTAAAGCTACTACAGCAATCTGTGACCCAGCTGAAGATAAAACTGAGAATGAAGAAACTCCTGGCGAAGAACGGAAAGATGAAAAGGAGTCCTCTGCTCCGCAGATCATTAATAAACATGGTGTGGGCAATGGCTTGCCTCTCAAAGAAGAAATTAAGGTGCATATAGAGAATGGATCCGACAAAGACCTTCATGAGCTTAACGGGCAGGGTGAAGGCCATGAAATTCAAGTATGCAATGAATAAAAGCATGAGGTCCCCTCCCGCCCACCCCTTCTTTTCCCTTTTATTCAAAGGTTAAGTAATGCAAAACATCCACAATATGAACTGTATACATTTGTCTGTGACCAAATCCTTCATAAGAAAAAAAAAGACTAATTTACAGTTGTGAAGTAAAATTCAAAAACACTCTGGCCAAATTTTTTACTGTTGACTTGAACCCTTCGATTCTACCAAATTAATATAGCTTAATTTATTAATGTTAAGCTCCTAAGTATAGGAGTCTTATTTATATCAATGTTTTCTATCTTCTCATTGGACAAAAGTATTTACTATTGATGATTAAAATGCCAATTATTAGACAAGTGACCAAGGCCCATGATAAATTGTTGTGCGCTTAACCCGATGTTAAAAATGTCTTAACGCATGAACTTCACAATGTTTTTCCACAAATAAAATATCATATTTAAGTTTATGTTGTGGATTCATGCGTTTCCTATTTGTACAATGTAGTGGAAATGTTGGGAGTATTTAGGTTCACAATACCATGAATTGCAGGAACAATTTAGATTACTGGGCTATTTTAAGATCCTCATCAAAAAGGACTATGGCGTTGATGGCTATGTTTGCTCGGAATATATACGTCTTACCAGCAGATGGATGCCGGCTGTCAGTATACAGACAGCCACATCCTGTCTGTTGGAATCCGGCGAGTCCCCTTGTGGGTTCACTGTGCTGGCCATACTTCGGGCCCGGTGGCTCACCACAGGTTATATTCCCACTCGGTTGGTGGTGTGGACCCACCAACCGAGTGGAAATAACCGGAGGTGGGCGGGATTCCTGGGCGTCGGTATTTCACTAGCTGTTGGAATTCCGGCGTCAGTCTCTTGAACGCAGAGATCCCAAAGCCGTTATTTTAATTGCATCCCGTTTACTCCATAGAGTTCACTTTACATAATATTGAAAGTAAAATGTTATATTGTAGTTTTGCCCCAAGTGTGAAATGTTTATCTTGCAAACCTTCTTTTTTTTTTTTTTTACAAAGGGCTTTCTGTTGCCCTGAACACACAGGATGATTGTAACATAAAATCAAACTATTGCCTTAATTACTTTAAAAAGAAAACACTTTTGAAGTGCGAGTCTGGAAAATCTGTTTTTTGGTGCAAGTCTCAGAAGGGAAGAGCAGCTCGAAACAAGATGACTGTGAGGAAAGAGTTTCTGGAAAAAATGGATAGCTAGATTCAGAGGTTTTTTATTTTTATTTTTTTATTTTTTTTACAGTACTGTTTAAATCTTCACCTGCAGAGCTCTGAATATAAATGGTATGACCTCTGAAGATCTTTCCCAGTTGAAAGTATTGTGGCGGCAGCTGCATTGAAAGGAGACTTGTTCATAAGTTTCTTTAGCACTTGTTCTAGTGAGTTAGAAAATCTTACTGTGGAGGTGGCTCTAAATGGGAAGAGAAGGAACACATTCAGGTTAACACAAATATTGATTTTAAGAAAAGGCTGCTCCTCAATATGTTGTATTATCTCAAAACCTTATATTTCCATCTATAAATTTAATGTGTCTTCTATTATGCATACGTATTTGTGAATAGTAAGAATAAAGTAGACCTAAATGGAGAATAAGGAACACACACTAAATGGCAATTTTACAAAATGACAATTGTTGCCCTCCCTCTCCTTTCTCGCAAATTGCCACTAAAGTGATTTACACGGATATCATTTAGTAAATATACCCCAAGCACCGGTTATAAAGATGATTTTATAGGACAGATTTCAACTTTTATGTTAGGTAGAAAGGCCCAGATTTGTCAAGCCTTAGGAATCTATTTACTAAATACTAAACCTTGGATGGAGGTAAAGTGGACGGAGAGAAAGTATCAGCCAATCGGCTCCTAACTGTCGTTTTTCCACAAACCTAGCCTGTAACATGACAGTTATGGGCTGATTGGCTGGAACTTTATCTACATCCACTTTACCTCCAGCCAAGGCTTAGTAAATATAGACCCCTTAGAGCAGTGATTTCCAACCTTTTTTTTTACTCGTGGCACACCGAACAATATCTTAAAATTCCCAAGGCACACCATCGGTTCCCCACAGAAAAAAACAAAACGCACACATTGGCCCTCACAGCAAAAAAAAATAATCCACACATACATTGGCCTACACAGAAAAAAACTCACATTGCTCCCCACATAAATCATATTGCTACCCACATGAATTATTCACCTTGTCCCCCCCCCCCCCCCCCATAAATCCTTATTCTCCCCACATAAATCCAATTGTTCCCCACAGTAGAAACCCCCCCCCCAAATATTAGCCCTTTCCTGTCAGCTGTCCTCCCTGTCCCTCAGTGGTGGGGGTTGTTCATAGTGGAATTCTACGAATACTGAGCAGCAGGCGGTTGGGCAGGTGTGGATGTGGGTGGGCAAGGAAAGCTGTGTATGCAGGTGGGTGGGCTGGCTGAGTGGTGAGATGCGGCGGTCGTGACCGATATCACACCGCCGCGTCTTCAAGGCATACGTCACGGCCGGAGCACGACTGATCCTCTAAGAAGAGCCCGGGCCAACAGTTCACTCTGAAGGTGCAGGAAGCTGCTCCGGCTCTGCGGCACACTGGTTGAAAAAGCCTGCTTTAGAGTGATAAAGTACCAACCAATCAGCTCCTAACTGTAATTTCTCTGACGTCCTAAGTGGATGCTGGGACTCCGTAAGGACCATGGGGAATAGCGGCTCCGCAGGAGACTGGGCACAACTAAAGAAAGCTTTAGGACTACCTGGTGTGCACTGGCTCCTCCCACTATGACCCTCCTCCAGACCTCAGTTAGAATCTTGTGCCCGGCTGAGCTGGATGAACACTAGAGGCTCTCCTGAGCTCCTAGAAAGAAAGTATATTTTAGGTTTTTTATTTTACAGTGAGATCTGCTGGCAACAGACTCACTGCAGCGAGGGACTAAAGGGAGAAGAAGCGAACCTACCTAACTGGTGGTAGCTTGGGCTTCTTAGGCTACTGGACACCATTAGCTCCAGAGGGATCGACCACAGGACCCGACCTCGATGTTCGGCCCCGGAGCCGCGCCGCCGGCCCCCTTACAGAGCCAGAAGCAAGAAGTGTTCCGGAAAATCGGCGGCAGAAGACTTCTGTCTTCAACAAGGTAGCGCACAGCACTGCAGCTGTGCGCCATTGCTCCTCATGCACACCTCACACTCCGGTCACTGATGGGTGCAGGGCGCTGGGGGGGGGGGGCGCCCTGAGGGCAATATAATACACCTTGGCTGGCAAATCATCACAATATATAGTCCCAGGGCTATATATGTGATATATTACCCCTGCCAGAATCCATAAAAAAAGCGGGAGAAAAGTCAGCCGAAAAAGGGGCGGGGCTATCTCCCTCAGCACACTGGCGCCATTTTTTCTTCACAGTGCAGCTGGAAGACAGCTCCCCAGGCTCTCCCCTGTAGTTTTCAGGCTCAAAGGGTTAAAAAGAGAGGGGGGGCACAAAATTTAGGCGCAATATGTGTATACAAGCAGCTATTGGGGGAAAAATCACTCAGTTATAGTGTTAATCCCTGCATTATATAGCGCTCTGGTGTGTGCTGGCATACTCTCTCTCTGTCTCCCCAAATGACTTTGTGGGGTCCTGTCCTCAGTCAGAGCATTCCCTGTGTGTGGTGTGTCGGTACGGCTGTGTCGACATGTTGGATGAGGAAGGTTACGTGGAGGCGGAGCTGAGGCCGATAAATGGGATGTCGCCCCCTGTGGGGCCGACACCAGAGTGGATGGATAGGTGGAAGGTATTAACCGACAATGTCAACTCCTTACATAAAAGGCTGGATGACGTAACAGCTGTGGGACAGCCGGCTTCTTAGCCCGCTCCTGCCCAGGCGTCTCAAAGGCCATCAGGGGCTCAAAAAACGCCCGTTACCCCAGATGGCAAACACAGATGTCGGCACGGAGTCTGACTCCAGTGTCGACGAGGTTGAGACATATACACAATCCACTAGGAACATCCGTTACATGATCTCGGCTATGAAAAATGTGTTACACATTTCTGACATTAACCCATGTACCACATAAAAGGGGTTTTATGTTTGGGGAGAAAAAGCAGCCAGTGTTTTGTTCCCCCATCAGATGAGTGAATGAAGTGTGTAAAGAGCGTGGGTTCCCCCGATAAGAAAATGGTAATTTCTAAAAAGTTACTGCTAGCGTACCCTTTCCCGCAGAGGATAGGTCACGTTGGGAGATATCCCCTAGGGTGGATAAGGCGCTCGCACGTTTGTCAAGAAAGGTGGCACTGTCGTCTTGGGATACGGCCACTTTGAAGGAGCCTGCTGATAAAAAGCAGGAGGCTATCCTGAAGTCTGTATATACACACTCAGGTACTATACTGAGACCTGCATTTGCCTCAGCATAAATAGTGCTGCTGCAGCGTGGTCTGATACCCTGTCAGATAATATTAATACCCTAGACAGGGATAATATTTTGCTAACATAGAGCATATTAAAGACGTCGTCTTATATATGAAGGATGCACAGAGGGATATTTGCCGGCTGGCATCCAGAATTAATGCAATGTCCATTCTGCCAGGGTATTAGAGACCTGGCAGTGGACAGGTGATGCTGCCTTTAAAAGGCACATGGAGATTCTGCCTTATAAGGGTGAGGAATTGTTTGGGGATGGTCTCTGGGACCTCGTATCCACAGCAACAGCTGGGAAGAAAGATTTTTACCTCAGGTTTCCTCACAGCCTAAGAAAGCACCGTATTTTCAGGTACAGTCCTTTCGGCTTCAGAAAAGCAAGCGGGTCAAAGGCGCTTCCTTTCTGCACAGAGACAAGGGAAGAAGGAAAAAGCTGCACCAGACAGCCAGTTCCCAGGATCAAAAATCTTCCCCCGCTTCCTCCGAGTCCACCGCATGACGCTGGGGCTCCACAGGTGGAGACAGGTGCTGTGGGGGCGCGTCTCGGGAACTTCAGGGACCAGTGGGCTTGCCCACAGGTGGATCCCTAGGTTCTGCAAGTAGTATCACAGGGATACAGGCTGGAGTTCGAGGCGACTCCCACTCGCCGTTACCTCACATCAGCCTTGCCTGCTGCCCTCGGAGAAAGGGAGGTAGTACTGGCGGCAATTCACAGCAGGTGAAATCAAGGTACCCCTCCTTCAACAAGGCCGGGGTTACTATTCCAAAATGTTGTGGTACCGAAACCAGACGGTTCGGTGAGACCCATTCTAAAATTGTAATCCTTGAACACTTATATACGAAGGTTCAAGTTCAAAATGGAATCGCTCAGGGCGATTATTGCAAGCCTGGAGAATTTCATGGTATCACTGGACATCAAGGATGCTTACCTGCATGTCCCTATTTACCCTCTTCACCAGGAGTACCTCAAAATTGTGGTACAGGATTGTCATTACCAATTCCAGACGTTGCCGTTGGTCTGTCCCCGGCACCGAGGGTATTTACCAAGGTAATGACCGAAATAATTATCCCGTACTTGGACGATCTCCTTATAAAGGCGAGGTCCAGGGAGCAGTTGTTCGTCAGAGTAGCACTATCTCGGAAAGTGCTACAACAGCACGGCTGGATTCTGAATATTCCAAAGTCGCAGCTGGTTCCTACGACGCGTCTACTGTTCCTGGGTATGGTTCTGGACACAGAACAGGATAAAAAGGGTTTCTCCTGGAGGAGAAGTCCAAGGAGTTGTCGTCTCTAGACAGAGCCCTCCTAATACAAATACAGGTGTCGGTGCATCAATGCACGCGAGCCCTGGGAAAGATGGTAGCTTCTTACGAAGAAATTCCATTCGCCAGGTCCCATGCAAGGATCTTCCAGTGGGATCTGTTGGACAAGTGGTCCGGGTCGCATCTTCAGATGCATCGGCGGATAACCCTGTCTCCAAGGGCCAGGGTGTCGCTGTTGTGGTGGCTGCAGAGTGCTCATCTTCTAGGGGGCCGCAGAGTCGGCATACAGGACGGGGTCCTGGTGACCACGGATGCCAGCCTTCGAGGCTGGGGGGCAGTCATACAGGGAAGAAACTTCCAAGGACTATGGAAAAGTCAGGAGACTTCCCTACACATAAATATTCTGGAACTAAGGGCCATTTACAATGCCCTAAGTCAGGCTAGACCCCTGCTTCAACACCGGCCGGTGCTGATCAAGTCAGACAACATCACGGCGGTCGCTCATGTAAACCGACAGGGCGGCGCAAGAAGCAGGATGGCGATGGCAGAAGCCACAAGGATTCTCCGATGGGCGGAAAATCATGTGTTAGCACTGTCAGCAGTGTTCATTCCCGGAGTGGACAACTGGGAAGCAAGCTTTCTCAGCAGACACGACCTCCACCCGGGAGAGTGGGGACTTCATCCAGAAGTCTTCCAAATGATTGTACACCGTTGGGAAAGGCCACAGGTGGACATGATGGCGTCCCGCCTCAACAAAAAGTTAAAAAGATATCGCGCCAGGTCAAGGGACCCTCAGGCGATAGCTGTGGACGCTCTGGTAACACCGTGGGTGTACCAGTCGGTGTATGTGTTCCCTTCTCTGCCTCTCATACCCAGGGTAATGAGAATAATAAGAAGGAGAGGAGTAAGAACTATACTCATTGTTCCGGATTGGCCAAGAAGAGCTTGGTACCCAGAACTCCAAGAAATGATCTCAGAGGACCCATGGCCTCTGCCGCTCAGACAGGACCTGCTGCAGCAGGGGCCCTGTCTGTTCCAAGACTTACCGCGGCTGCGTTTGACGGCATGGCGGTTGAACGCCGGATCCTGAAGGAAAAGGGCATTCCGGAGGAAGTTATCCCTACGCTAATTAAAGCTAGGAAAGAAGTGAACGCAAACCATTATCACCGCATATGGCGGAAATATGTTGCGTGCTGTGAGGCCAGGAAGGCCCCAACGGAGGAATTTCAGCTAGGTCGATTTCTGCTCTTCCTACAGTCAGGGGTGACTATGGGCCTAAAATTGGGTTCCATTAAGGTCCAGATTTCGGCTCTATCGATTTTCTTCCAAAATAGAACTGACTTCACTGCCTGAAGTTCAGACTTTTGTTAAGGGAGTGCTGCATAGTCAGCCCCCGTTTGTGCCTCCAGTGGCACCGTGGGATCTCAACGTGGTGTTGGATTTCCTGAAGTCGCATTGGGTTGAGCCACTTAAATCCGTGGAGCTAAAATACCTCACGTGGAAAGTGGTCATGCTGTTGGCCTTGGCGTCGGCCAGGCGTGTATCAGAATTAGCGGCTTTATCATGCAAAAGCCCTTATCTAATTTTTTATATGGATAGGGCGGAATTGAGGACTCGTTCCTAATTCCTTCCTAAGGTGGTATCAGTTTTTCATGTGAACCAACCTATTGTGGTGCCTGCGGCTACTTGGGACTTGGAGGATTCCAAGTTACTGGACGTAGTCAGGGCCCTGGAAAATATATGCTTCCAGGACGGCTGGAGTCAGGAAAACTGACTCGCTATTTATCCTGTATGCACCCAACAAGCTGGGTGCTCCTGCTTCTAAGCAGACTATTGCTCGCTGGATCTATAGCACGATTCAACTTGCACATTCTGCGGCTGGACTGCCGCACCCTAAATCTGTAAAAGCCTATTCCACGAGGAAAGTGGGCTCTTCTTGGGCGGCTGCCCGAGGGGTCTCTGCTTTACAAATTTGCAGAGCGGTTAATTGGTCGGGTTCAAACACTTTTGCAAGAGTCTACAAGTTTGATACCCTGGCTGAGGAGGATCTAGAGTTTGCTCATTCGGTGCTGCAGAGTCATCCGCACTCTCCCGCCCGTTTGGGAGCTTTGGTATAATCCCCATGGTCCTTACGGAGTCCCAGCATCCACTAGGACGTCAGAGAAAATAAGATTTTACTCACCGGTAAATCTATTTCTCATAGTCCGTAGTGGATGCTGGGCGCCCATCCCAAGTGCGGATTGTCTGCAATACTTGTTTATTGTTATTGCCTAACTAAAGGGTTATTGTTGAGCCATCTGTTGAGAGGCTCAGTTATATTTCATACTGTTAACTGGGTATAGTATCACGAGTTATACGGTGTGATTGGTGTGGCTGGTATGAGTCTTACCCGGGATTCAAAATCCTTCCTTATTGTGTCAGCTCTTCCGGGCACAGTATCCTAACTGAGGTCTGGAGGAGGGTCATAGGGGGAGGAGCCAGTGCACACCAGGTAGTCCTAAAGCTTTCTTTAGTTGTGCCCAGTCTCCTGCGGAGCCACTATTCCCCATGGTCCTTACGGAGTCCCAGCATCCACTACGGACTACGAGAAATAGATTTACCGGTGAGTAAAATCTTATTTTTTCAAACCACAGCCTGTAACATGTCAGCTAGGAGCTGGTTGATTGGTACTTTCACTGTGCAATTTATCACTCTCCAAGGCTTGATAAATCTGGGCCAAAGTCTGCTGTAATCATCTAATATAAAATCAGGCCCCATCAAACAGTGGCCCTCATTCAGGTGTGGACAGGGTAGCTGCTCATGCAACTAAATACCAATGTTCGGTACTTTGCGCTGGACCCGAACTGCAATGTCTGTCGCACTACGGCATCGGACTGGCGGTGCTTGACAGTCTTATGCTGTTTGGGAGTGGCGACGGCCTCCGTTTCTCCAAACAGAGGTATGTTGTTGCTGTTACAGGGGAGGGACAAGGGCAGGATAACCAACTTAGGATGGAGATTTGCTGTCCTCTAGGTAGGACTTGTGGCAACCGGCTTGTATGACCCTACACAGCGTGCTGATGGTGCCGGGGAAGATCTGATACTGTGTCCTTGGACTCAATTCAGATCAGTAATGCAGCAGGAGGCGTGACGACCCCTTCTGCATTACCATATTAGAGTTATTGCTGCGGCTTCTTTTATGTAAGCAGCAGCGATAGTCCCTCCAATCACATATGAATGAGGGCCAATGTTTGTTGTCTCTTATATTATTAATTTATATGTATTGGGTTTGTTAAAGGAGAAGAATACAATGTACTGGCTGCAGTATATGCGTGTGTTAATCCATTATCAATATTTAACCCATCTATGCAAACCAATAACGTTTAATTTGGTAATTTTGGTTCAATAATAGAATTCCACGTGGAACGACCAGCACAGCCTCATGTAAAAAGATGGTGTAGACAGGAGCACTAATACCCCTTTTCCACTGAAGTCCCTAGTCCAGTCCATCATTTGGGACACTGTTCCAAACTGCGTCAGACCCAAGACATACCGCTCTTCCACCACGGCGTCGAACTGTGTAATTTCTGGATCAGTGCCATTCACAGGGCATACGGGTGCAGTGCTGGTGTTTGGAGATGACATCAGGCAAAATCCCGGGTTACCTGCAAGTGCACGTGCAGCAACCACTGGATTTTGGTTATACCCCTTTCACACAGAAAACGAAATTCCCGGGTGAAGAAGTTCCACCCAGTAGTTTGCCGAAAACACGGCTTTCTGTGTAAAAGTGTCAACCCAGATTGAAATTCTCGTGACTTCGACCCAGGAGTTTAACATGGTTGGAGAGCCGAGAATTTTGACCCAGGTTGCCCCTTTCACACAGACGCATCACCCATTTTGATCCACAAATTACTGGGTAGAAATTCTTGACCCGGTCATTTGCTTTTCTGTGTGAAAGGGCGGTGGGTCCAGGAAGAGTCCGGCAAAACGACCCAGCAGTGAAATGCCAGGTAGTTGCCGGGATTTCTGTCTGAAAAGGGTATTTGTGTGAAAGCAAAACAATCTGGACTGAGTCCTGGGTCCCTGATCCTGCTGTTTACCAGGATCGGGGCTGAGACCTGGGAATTTGCCGTCTGCTAGACCTGGCATATTTATGGCTCTTAATTGTGAAGTGGGAAAAGGGGTATTACTCATGCAGTGCTTACAGATTTTCAACATGGCCTGCCCTGACACACTCGCCTAAATAAACTGGGATACAGTCGTTAGGTCGACCACTAAAGGTCGACATGAGTTTTTCACATTTTCTTTCAGTTTTTGGACTTTTTCATATTTTACGATCCACGAGGACTACAACTGGGAACGGTAACCTGTGCCGAGCGCAGCGAGGGGACACAGTGCACTAATTGGGGTTCCCCGTAACTTTACGAAGAAAACGTCGCCAAAGAAGTCTAAAAACCCATGTCGACCTAATGACCATATCGACCTAGTGACCCTGTTAACCTAATGCATGTCGACCTTTAGTGGTCGACCTAACAACCCATACCCAATAAATGTATTCTACTTTCAGAGGCCAGGTCTTCAGCCATGTTTAACAGGCCCCTGATTATCATGGTACACTGGTGTAGCCTAAAACAATCAACATTTGTCTGTCACAGCATCTTCCATTGTCAAGCATGGTACATCTAAGTGATAGAAAAAACCCAACAACCTTGTATGATGCTTTAATGTTGTGTTCTTTAATTACTCTCATTCCAAGTCATTGACTTTTATGAGGTCAATTGACAGCATTTGTTAAATAATGTTTATTAATGATCTTTAGGTAGCTATGAATAGGGACACTTGTTACAGGGTTAAAAAGAGTGCACATTGCAATGACCAACAATTAGCTGTTTTGTTTTATATCCTGTACTAGGGCCAGAACAATGCAACATGGTTACAGTAATACAGATTTGTAAGGATGGGAAGCATTATTTACATTACATCAACTCGCACTTTATAATTCTACCAAAGACAAGTACAGTAAGGGAGTGTTTGGGCAACTGAGGAAAGGTGCAGACCAGCATAAATGCATAGGGATTCAGTATGTTTTACTGGCGGGCAGGATGCCAGCTGTCCAATATCCTGACAGCGGCATCCTGTCCGTCAGAATACCGGCAGCGGGGATAGCGATAAGAGTCCCTTTGTGGGCTCGCCATGCTGCAGGCTCATGCAGGATCTATTCCCATGCTATGGGTGTCGTGGACATCCACTAGTGGGAATAGCCCTGGTGCGCTGGGATTCCGGCTGGCGGCAATGTTGGCTGGCGGCAACCTGGCGATGGTATCCTGACCGTCGGGATCCCGACAGCCAGCAAATGACTCATCCCTTGCATAACTGTATAACCGGGAACGTCATTGTTTGTAGTTGGACAGGGTCAAGTCCATACAGGAGGATGACTGGAGCTGACAATAGCAAACAGCCTGTGATTGGCTCTTTGTGGCTAATGAGAAGTGCTGTCTTTGTTGCTTATGCATAAATGATGCTTATGTGAGTATGTTTAAGTAAATGCTTTTTTTTTCTTTTTATTTACTGTACATATACAAGACCAGGAGTCTTTTTTTTAATTTTTTTATTGATGTCAAATAGTGAATGCGTTGTTTACACATAAAATAACTGGTTTACAACGTGGCTGCAAGTGGGATGTGTCAGTTACGTGTCTAGTATACCCTGGACAAATATGCTACTGATGCTGACCACAATGCATCTCTAGCTATGCATGCAAATATACACTTCATGAACAAAAGTATTTGGCTACACCTCTTAATTATTGGATTCAGGTTTTAATCAAACCCGTTGCTGCAGGTGTATAAAATCAAGCACCTAGCCATGCAGTCTCCATTCAAGCGTGGTACTGTGGTAGAATGCCACCTTTGCAATAAGATGGTTTGTGAAATGTAATTCCTGCTTGATATTCCATGGTCAGCTGTATGTGATATTGTTAAAAAAGTGGAAGCTTTAAGGAACAACAGCCACGAAGCAGAAGACCACGTAAAATCACAGGGTCAACGAATGCTAAGGCGCATGGTGCATAAGTCACCAACACTCTGCTGATTCCATAGCTGAATAGTTCTGAACTTCCACTGGCATTAATGTAAGCACAAAATTAGTGCGGCAGGAGATTATTGGAATGGGGTTCCATGGCTGAGCAGCTGCATGCAAGCCTCACATCACCAAGTCAAATGCCAAGCATCGGATGAAGTGGTATAAAGCACCCCGATACTGCACTGTGGAGCCGTGGAGACGTGTTCTTTGGAGTGACAAATCACAGTTATCTGTTTAGCGGTCAGACGGGTGAGTCTGTGTTTGGCGGATACCGGAAGAACGTTACCTGCCTGACTGCATTATGCCAACTGTGAAGTTTGGTGGAGGACGGATAATGGTATGGAGCTGTTTTTAAGGGTTTGGGCTAGGCCCCTTATCTCCAGTGAATGGCAATATTAATGCTTCACCATACCAAGACATTTTGGACAATGCTATGCTTCCAACTTTGTTGCAACAGTTTGTGGAAGGCCCTTTTCTATTCCAACATGACTGTGCTCCAGTGCACAAAGCAAGGACTATAAAGACATGGGGGTAAATTTACTAAGGTGGGAGATTTTTAGAACTGGTGATGTTGCCCATGGCAATCAATCAGATTCTACTTACCATTTATCTAGCTGCTTCTAGCAGATAATAGATATAATCTGATTGGTTGCTATGGGCAACATCACCAGTTCTAAAAAACTCCCACCTTAGTAAATTCACCCTATGGTTTGATGAGTTTGGTGTGGAAGAACTTAACTTTCCCTATCAAGCATCTTTGGGGTGAACTGGATCGAAGATTGCGAACTAGGCCTACTCACCCAACATCAGTGCCTGGCCTCATAAATGCTCTACAGAATGAATGGGCACAGATTCCCACAGAAACACTCCAAAATCTTGTGGACAGCCTTCCAAGAAGAGTGGAAGCTCTTATATCTGCAAAAGGGGGACCAACTCCATATTAAAGTGTACAGTATGTATTTGAATACAATGTCATTACAGTCCCTGTTGGTGTAATGGTCAGGTGTCCAAATATGTTTTGTCCATATATAGTGTATTTGTGCCAAAAATCTATGAGTAGCCTCAAAATGAATGTAATGTGGCAATAACATAACTTAAGTCAGAGTTTGGTAAATGTGGCTGGAAGATAATGGACATCGCCTTATCACAGTGGCTATTCAATCTGGCTCAGGGGGTAATTCAGATCCGAACGTAGATGTGATAAATTTAGCATATCTACGATCAGTTTCTCTGACATGCGGGGGGACGACCAGCACAGGGCTAGTCCACCCCACATGTCAATCAGGCAGAGACGATCACAGCCCTGAGATGCTGTTAGCATCTCACTGGGCCTCCCGGGGTGCGCGGGCGCACTCCACAACGGCCTTCAGACTGTGATCGCAGTCTGAATTACCCCCTCAGTCTGGTTATCTGCACATGTGGTCAGACTGGCTGCTCAGGATAAGTTGCTGGACCAGTCCGTGTGTGGGATAAAGAGAAATTGCAAACAAAACTTAACAAAATCTTTGGGGTGGAACTGACTGAGCAAAATTAATGGTGGTGTGATGAACCTTTCTCAGGCATTGGGAGCCCCCGGGGGATGCATTTAACATGGTGCTTATGGTGTGTGCGTGTTTGTATATATCAGGGCCGGTTCTAGACCTTGTGGCGCCCAGGGCGAAAGTTTCCTGTGGCGTTCCCCCCCACCACCCAGGAAAAATACAGTTTGTGCGCGCCAAGAGCGCGCTCCTACAAATAGGGGCGTGGCTTCTTCATAGGGAAGGGGCAGGGCGCGCTCCTACAAATAGGGGCGTGGCTTCTTCATAGGGAAGGGGCATGGCCACAGTTATCCTCCTGTACTTGTGCCCTCCTGTAAGCTATGACCACAGTAGTTGTGCCCCCTGTAGCTGTGCCCCCTAGCTGTGCCCACAGTAGCTGTGACCCCTGTAGCAGTGCCCCCAGGAGTTGTGACTCCTGTAGTTGTGCCCCCTGTAGCAGTGCACCAGTAGTTGTGACCCCTGTAGCTATGCCCCAGTTGTGCTGCTTACAAACACAAAAAAAACAAAAAAAAAACAAATACCACACAATACTTACCAGCCCTGCTCCTGCTTCCCAACCGCTGCTGCGCTGCCCTCCGTTTCTGGCCGCCCGCTCCTCTCTATGGGAGAGATGTTATAACGTCCCTCCCATAGCAGCGCCGCACAGACACTAGAGGTCAATCCCAGATTAGAACCACTACCTGGAGCAGTGTACCTAGTGTAAAAGTTGAATGTTAGTGTTTTTGGATAGGACATAATCTTCCTAGGGGTCATAATCTTCACTTGATCCATCTATGGTGCCTGTAAACAGTGAGGTGCCCGGCTGTGCTCAGCCTCCTGCTGCGCTCCACCCGCTGTTTTCTACAGAGAGAACAGGACACAGATGGCTGGGAACACTTGGCCGGCTCCCGGATAGCGGTCCCTGCTAATTGCAGGATCTGCCCCTCAACGATTTTGTTGAAATCGTTAAGTGTGTACGCACTAATGGACATATATATTAAAAACGATCTAACGACCAAATGATGCAAGATATATCATTAGGTCATTCGACAGATTGCACAGTGTGTATGCACTATATTGTTTTTTCTTTCTTTCTGGAGTTCAAGGGAAATTGAGAAGACCAATGCATTGTTTGCACATCGTCTAGTGTGTACCCAGTTTTAGTGTTCCTATGGGGTACATGGAACTGAGTCCCCCTCAACCAGGTAATGTGTAGATGGTAAAAGAAAAAAATAGCCTTACCACTGAGTCCAGTGATAAAGGTGTGAACACCGCCCAGGAAGCTTCATAGGCAAGAGAAGTGACTCAACCTGGACTAGTTAAAGGTTCAAAGGTCTGGATTACGTGTTGCCAGACAGATACACAAAGTGTGTGTGTATCATCACTACTTCTTAGCGATGTCACGATGTGTAATTGTTTTTTAAGCACCTATATTTAGCGATAAATATGACTAATATACAAGCTTCTGCTCTCCTCCTGTAAGACTGTACCTGCTACATTTGTGTGACTTACAGATAAAAGCTAACAATCTAATTCAACAAACACCCCCCCACCCACACCACATATACACACACACACACATACACACACCCCAGCTATCCGGTGTTGAGACTCTGCACTCCTAGCCAGTGCTCTGCCGACTACCCAGCAGTCCTGATCTGTTAAGTGGTCAGTGGACCCAGCTACAGTCATCAGCAAAGAGATGCTGCAGCAGCAGCAACACACACCGTCTGTAAACAAGTGGTTCCAAGTGCTGCTGAAGTTGGCCCTCATTCCGAGTTGTTTGCTCGCTAGCTGCTTTTAGCAGCATTGCACAGCCGCCGCCTACTGGGAGTGAATCTTAGCTTAGAAGAATTGCGAACAAAAGATTCGCATAATTGCGAATAGAAATTTCTTTGCAGTTTCTGAGTAGCTCGGGACTTACTCTGCCACTGCGATCAGTTCAGTCAGTTTCGTTCCTGGTTTGACGTCACAAACACACCCAGCGTTCGCCCAGACACTCCCCCGTTTCTCCAGCCACTCCCGCGTTTCTCCCAGAAGCGGCAGCGTTTTTCTGCACACACCCATAAAACGGCCAGTTTCCGCCCAGAAACACCCACTTCCTGTCAATCACACTCCGATCACCAGAACGATGAAAAATCCTCGTTATGCTAACTTTTTAGCAAATTTACTTGGCGCAGACGCACTGCGAACATTGCGCATGCGCAATAAGCGACTAATCGCAATATAGAGAAAATCTGCAACGAGCGAACAACTCGGAATGACCACCGTTGTTTGGTGGAAGCGGTGATTATTTTCTTACAACTGGGGGCACCAGTGTGGTGTACAGATGGCTCTTATACTGGGTGCCTTGAGAACCCAGGCCGGTGGCCAAGTAACCCAATAACTAATGATAAGAGGAATCCCAAAACAAGTCAGTAAAAACTATCCCCTGAGAGTGTTTATACCAGACATTCCCAACCTCGGTCCTCAAGGCACACTAATAGGCCCTACACACTGGGCGATATCACTCAAAGATATGAACGATCTAGTTCATTAATGAACGAGATACCATTCATATCTTTGAGTGTGGACGCACCAGCAATGAACGATGCGCGGCTCCGCGCTCGTTCATCGCTGGTGCCCCGTCAGCTGTGCATGTAGGCCAATATGGACGATCTCGTCCATATTTGCCTGCACTTCTATGGAGCCGTGTGACGGGAGTGAAGTAACTTCACTCCCCCCGTCACTGCCCCCCCCCCCCCCCTCCCGCCGCCGGGTCGCCCGTCAGCCGTATCCGCCGCCGGGCAGCTCGGCGGCGGATCTTTAAAAGTGTAGGGCCCTTACCAGTGAAGCTTTTAGGGATATCCAGGCTTCAGCACAGATGGTTAAATCAAAATAGCGGAGCTAATATTTACGTCACCTGTGCTCAAGCCTGGATATCACTAAAACATTGACGGGATGCAGTCAATTTACTTACAATCAACATCCAGACGGTCAAAATACCGACAACCATTGACCGATGGTCAAAATACCAACATGGTCAAAATAGACTTTAAAAATGTCGACAGTCAAAATACTGACAGTTAAAATGTCGACAGGTCAAAAAATCGACATGAGTTTTTCATGACTTTTTTCACTGAAACCGACTTGTTCATACTTTACCATCCCAGTGGACGTGGAGGGGGAATACAATAGTGTGCCGAGCGCAGCAGAGCACTTTGCCCGAAGTATGGCGAGCGCAGCGAGTCATGCGAGGGGACGCAGTATACTTATACAGTGTCCATGATGACCTATGTCGACATACACAGCCCAAAAAATGAAAAAACTTGTGTCTACTTTTTGACTTGTCGACATGTCACACGTCGACATTTTGATTGCGTCGACATCTTAAATGTCAGTATTTTCACCATGTCGGTATTTTGATCTTGTCAGTATTTTGACCATCGGTCAATTGTTGTCAGTATTTTGACCGTCAGGATTTTGATTTAGGTAAATCATACCGATCCCACCTTGACTGTTAGTTTGCCTTAAGGACTGAGGTTGGGAGTGCCTGGTTTATACCATCTGCTCACACCCATTATTAAAAAGCAAGTTAAACAGTTATATACTATAACTACTGGTTTCTATAATGTAGCTGCATAGCATCAAAATCAGTCATGTTTCTGTTTGTTTGTAGCCTTTGGTATTTACTATTGTCTAGGTTAAAATAATCAGCAAAACATTACATATATATATATATCTATATATCTATATATATATATATCTATATATATTATACAGGTTGAGTATCCCTTATCCAAAATTCAAAAACGAGTTTTATGGTAAGAACTTACCCTTGTTAAAACTCTTTCTGCGAGGTACACTGGGCTCCACAAGTCTGGACAATGGGGTGTAGAGTAGGATCTTGATCCGAGGCACCGTCAGGCTCAAAGCTTTGACTGTTCCCAGAATGCACAGCGCCGCCCCCTATATCACCCCGCCTCCCAGCACAGGAGCTCAGTTTAGTTAAACAGCCCAATGCAGTAGCAGGAAAAGAGACGACAACGGTTAGTAGCCACATACACCACACTCTCACGACAAGAGAAGTGTCAGCGGCTAATGCCATATCAACCCAAAGAAGCTAAGTGCGTCAGGGTGGGCGCCTTGTGGAGCCCAGTGTACCTCGCAGAAAGAGTTTTAACAAAGGTAAGTTCTTACCATAAAACTCGTTTTCTGCTGCGGGGTACACTGGGCTCCACAAGTCTGGACAATGGGGATGTCCTAAAGCAGTTCCTTATGGGAGGGGACGCACTGTAGCGGGCACAAGAACCCGGCGTCCAAAGGAAGCATCCTGGGAAGCGGCAGTATCGAAGGCATAGAACCTTATAAACGTGTTCCCGGAGGACCACGTAGCCGCCTTGCACAATTGATCAAGGGTCACACCACGTTGGGCCGCCCAAGAAGGTCCAACAGACCGAGTAGAATGGGCTGTAATATGAACAGGAGCTGACAGACCAGCCTTCACATAAGCATGCACAATCACCATTCTAATCCACCTGGCCAGGGTCTACTTGTGAGCAGGCCAGCCACGTTTGTGAAATCCAAACAAAACAAAGAGAGAATCAGACTTTCGAATAGAAGCAGTTCTTTTCACATAGATACGGAGAGCCCGTACCACATCCAAAGACCGCTCTTTGGGAGACAAATCAGGAGAGACAAAAGCTGGAACCACAATCTCCTGATTAAGGTGGAACGAAGAAACCACCTTAGGTAAATATCCGGGACGAGTCCTAAGAACCGCCCGGTCACGGTGAAAAATCAGATATGGGGAACTACAAGACAAGGCACCCAAATCCGACACTCTTCTAGCAGAGGCAATAACCAGCAAGAACACCACCTTAAGGGAAAGCCACTTAAGGTCAGCTGAACCAAGAGGTTCAAATGAAGGCTCCTGCAACGCCTCCAAAACCACCGACCAGTCCCAAGGAGCCACAGGCGGGACATAGGGAGGTTGGATACGCAACACACCCTGAGTGAAAGTATGAACATCAGGTAAAGTCGCAATTTTTCTCTGAAACCACACCGGCAAGGCAGAAATATGAACCTTGAGGGAGGCCAGACGCAGGCCTAAATCTAGGCCCTGCTGTAGAAAAGCCAAACGTTTGGCTGTACTAAAGTTGGAAGCGTCATAATGGTTAGATGCGTACCAAACAAAGTAGGAATGCCAGACCCGATGGTAAATCCGAGCAGAGGTCGGTTTCCGGGCCCGCAACATAGTTTTAATGACCTCTTCAGAAAAACCCTTAGCTCTTAAGACGGAAGCTTCAAGAGCCACGCCGTCAAAGACAGCCGGGCTAGGTCCTGGTAGACACAGGGGCCCTGAACGAGGAGGTCTGGGCGCTGTGGAAGTGCAAGTGGACGCTGTGACGATAGGCCTTGCAGGTCTGAGGACCAGTGCGGTCTGGGCCACGCCGGAGCTATGAGAAGCAGATTTCCTTTTTCTTGCTTGAACTTCCGAATTACCCTGGGCAGGAGTGACACCGGAGGGAACACGTACAGCAGCCGAAACCTCCACGGCACTGCCAGCGCATCTACGAATGCTGCTTGAGGATCCCTTGTCCTTACTCCGAAGACCGGAACCTTGTGATTGTGTCGAGACGCCATCAGATCCACATCTGGAAGACCCCACCTTTCCACGAGGAGTTGAAACACTTCTGGATGGAGGCCCCACTCGCCGGCATGCACGTCCTGACGACTGAGAAAGTCTGCTTCCCAATTTAGGACTCCCGTAATGAATATTGCCGGTAGATGGCGTTCTGCCCAACGTAGAATCCGTGAGGCTTCCTTCACTGCCAAACGGCTTCGAGTGCCGCCTTGATGATTTATGTAAGCCACTGTGGTGGCGTTGTCCGACTGTACTTGAACAGGACGGTTCTGAATCAAATGCTGGGCTAGGTTCAACGCATTGAAGACCGCCCGCAATTCCAGAATGTTGATCGAGAGGAGAGATTCCTCCTTGCTCCACCGACCCTGCAAGGAGTGCTGCTCCAGCACCGCGCCCCAAACTCTTAGACTGGCATCTGTCGTCAACAGGACCCAGTTGGATATCCAGAAGGGACGGCCTCTGCACAATTGTCGGTCCTGGAGCCACCAGAGCAACGACAGACGGACCTCCGGAGTCAAAGAGATCATTTAAGACCTGATCCGGTGAGGCAGGCCGACCCACTTGGCTAGAATCAGCTTCTGGATGGGGCGAGAATGGAATTGAGCATACTCCACCATGTCGAATGCTGATACCATGAGGCCCAGCACCTGCATTGCCGAATGTATCGACAATTGCGGACGAGAAAGGAAGCAACGAATCCTGTCCTTAAGTTTCAGGACTTTCTCCTGAGACAAGAACAACCTCTGGTTGTGAGTGTCCAACTGCGCTCCCAGATGCACCATGCTCTGAGCAGGGACCAGGGAAGATTTCTTCCAGTTGATGAGCCACCCGTGGGCTTGTAGAAACCGGACCGTCATATCCAGATGACGCAGGAGAAGATCTGGGGAATTTGCCAGGTTTAACAAGTCGTCCAGATACGGCAGTATCCTGACCCCTTGACGGCGGAGTACCACCGTCATCACCGCCATGACTTTGGTGAAGACTCGTGGAGCCGTAGTTAAACCAAAAGGTAACGCCCGAAACTGGTAATGGAGGTTGCCAATCGCAAACCTCAAGTATTGCTGATGCGACTCTGCTATAGGAATATGAAGGTAAGCATCCTGTATGTCCAGGGAGACCATGTAGTCCCCAGGTTCCAAGGCCAGAACTATAGAGCGAAGGGTTTCCATATGGAACTTGGAAACCTTCACAAACCTGTTCAATGCCTTGAGGTTAAGAATGGGCCGGGAGGACCCATTCGGTTTCGGGACTAGAAACAGCGGAGAATAGTACCCCCGGCCCCTCTGCGCAAGAGGCACCTGTACTACGACTCCTGTATCCAGGAGGGTCTGTACCACCGAATGCAGAGTGTTTGCCTTTGTCTGGTCCGATGGGACGTCTGCCTGGCAAAATCGATGAGGGGGTCGGTTTTTGAAGGCTATGGCGTAACCTCGAGTGACGACTTCCCGTACCCAGGCATCTGAAGTGGTCTTCAACCATTCCTGGGTATACCCTAGAAGCCGGCCCCCCACCCTGGGATCCCCCAGGGGGAGGCCCGCCCCGTCATGCGGCAGGCTTATCAGTCTTGGCTGCTGGCTGACGGGCAGCCCAGGCTCTTTTGGGCTTCGGCTTACCAGATTTGGAAGTGCGGGCCTGCTTATGGTACGCCTGACCTTTTGCTTTACCTGAAGGACGAAAGGGGCGAAAGGATGTGCCTTTGGCCTTCGACACAGAAGGAGCTGTATTAGGCAGACAGGCAAGTCAGCCACTATCTTATTTAAGTCCTCCCCAAACAGAATATCCCCCTTGAAAGGGAGTACCTCCAGGGTTTTTCTAGAGTCCAGATCCACAGACCAGGATCTCAGCCACAACATCCTGCGAGCCAGGACTGACGTAGTAGAGGCCTTGGCTGCTAGGATACCGGCATCAGAAGCTGCCTCTTTAATATAGCGAGAAGCTGTGACAATATATGACAAACATTGTCTAGCATGGTCAGAGGAGATTTCATCTTCCAACTCCAAGGCCCATGCTTCAATAGCCTCTGCCGCCCATATAGCTGCAATAGTGGGCCATTGTGTAGCACCCGTGAGGGTGTAAATCGCTTTTAGACAACCCTCGACACGTTTATCCGTAGGCTCTTTTAGAGACGTGACGGTAGTGACAGGTAGAGCTGAGGAAACCACCATACTAGCCACATGTGAGTCTACTGGCGGAGGCGTTTCCCAATTCTTAGACAGCTCTGGCGCGAGGGGACAGCGGGCCAGCATCTTCTTTTGAGGCACAAACTTCGTACCCGGGCTTTGCCAGGGTTCCTGACGTATATCCACTAGGTGGTCAGAGTGAGGTAAAACTTGTTTAATCACCTTCTGATGCTTGAACCTATCTGGTTTCTAAGGAGGAACGGATGGCTCGGGATCATCCGTAATCTGCAGAATTAACTTAATAGCCTCCAAAAGATCAGGAACATCCACATGTGAACTACCCTCCCCATCAACCATCTGAGTCAGAACCTGTGGGGTCAGTGTATGTGCTGTCTTCATCAGACGAGGTGTCAGTGACAGCAGTGGATTGTGAGGAGACGAGCGCTCGCTTAGAGGACCTCTTGGACTTAGGCGAGCGATGGTCAGACTTTTTAGTAGTCAGGGACTGGTTCAACTTCTTTAATTGAGCAGATAAAGCGTCCGCCCACGGCGGGTTAGCTTCAGGGACCACATACGTTTGTACCGGCATTGGGGGTCCCATAGGGGGTGTTAGTTTATGAACTAGCGTATGCAGAAGCGTGGAAAAAGCGGCCCACGGAGGGTCAGAATGTGCCTCCGTTGCCACAGTCCCACTGGGGGGGCATGGAGCCCCCAGAACCAGAGCACACAGCTGCTATATTCTCCCCATATGTGCCTGTGGCTTCAGCAACACCAGCAGTGTGTTCCGCCCCAGAACCGTTACCCTCAGAAGCAGACATGATATAACTTGCAGTATGAGGTAACACAGTACAATTATTAGCAGCACTATATCCCTAAACCCAAACCCCTGCGCAGTGTAGTCAGCACCAGCAGAGATAAAGGAGAGATATGGTGACTAAATCACAGAGAAAAATACGTACTACAGTATATCTTTGTGAAAATCCTATATTAAATAACACCTGATGCACCAAGCCCCCTCAGGTTATAGAATATAGGGATAGCAAGTTGAGTGAAAGACACGAGATGGACACCACTCAGCTATCAATGCACACACAAATAGTCACAGTTTGTACAATGCAGAGGTTATTACAGACAATAATACTGCACTGGACTAGCTTACACAGCTATATAGTCAATAGATATAACACTACACAGTAAGAAACTGGATGTATATCACAGGGTTATTGTACTATAAACCCCTGACTAAATGCACTCTGTCTTACTAACACTGACTAAAAAGGCAGGTAGAATACTTAAGTGTCATGTAAAGGCACAGCGCTGACAACCAGGCGGCTTTACATAGGAGGATTTGCCCAAGCAGTCCCAGGAACAGTGAGCTGAGGAGTAATGGCGCCGCAGACACGGACAGGGAGTGAGGAAAAGACAGAGATACAGCTCCAGGGCGGGAACACTTGCTGGAAATGGTGCCCTGGGGCTGGGGGAGGGGCTTCAGGTCTAAGCAATATCCCCCTTGCTGGCAAAACCACCGGGTACTGTGGGCGATATTAAAAATAAGATTTTACTCACCGGTAAATCTATTTCTCGTAGTCCGTAGTGGATGCTGGGGACTCCGTAAGGACCATGGGGAATAGCGGCTCCGCAGGAGACTGGGCACAGCTAAGAAAGATTTAGGACTACCTGGTGTGCACTGGCTCCTCCCACTATGACCTTCCTCCAGACTTCAGTAAGGATACTGTGCCCGGAAGAGCTGACACAATAAGGAAGGATTTTGAATCCCGGGTAAGACTCATACCAGCCACACCAATCACACCGTATAACTCGTGATATTATACCCAGTTAACAGTATGAACATAACAGAGCCTCTCAACAGATGGCTCAACAATAACCCTTTTAGTTAACAATAACTATATACAAGTATTGCAGACAGTCCGCACTTGGGACGGGCGCCCAGCATCCACTACGGACTATGAGAAATAGATTTACCGGTGAGTAAAATATTATTTTCTCTGACGTCCTAGTGGATGCTGGGGACTCCGTAAGGACCATGGGGATTATACCAAAGCTCCCAAACGGGCGGGAGAGTGCGGATGACTCTGCAGCACCGAATGAGAGAACTCAAGGTCCTCCTCAGCCAGGGTATCAAATTTGTAGAATTTTGCAAACGTGTTTGCCCCTGACCAAGTAGCAGCTCGGCAAAGTTGTAAAGCCGAGACCCCTCGGGCAGCCGCCCAAGAAGAGCCCACTTTCCTCGTGGAATGGGCTTTTACAGATTTAGGCTGCGGCAGGCCAGCCACAGAATGCGCAAGCTGAATTGTGCTACAAATCCAGCGAGCAATAGTCTGCTTTGAAGCAGGAGCACCCAGCTTGTTGGGTGCATACAGGATAAATAGCGAGTCAGTCTTCCTGACTCCAGCCGTCCTGGAAACATAAATTTTCAAGGCCCTGACTACGTCCAGTAACTTGGAGTCCTCCAAGTCCCTAGTAGCCGCAGGCACCACGATAGGTTGGTTCAAGTGAAAAGCTGATACCACCTTAGGAAGAAACTGGGGACGAGTCCTCAATTCTGCCCTATCCATATGGAAAATCAAATAGGGGCTTTTACATGACAAAGCCGCCAATTCTGACACACGCCTTGCCGAAGCCAAGGCCAAAAGCATGACCACTTTCCACGTGAGATATTTTAAATCCACGGTTTTGAGTGGCTCAAACCAATGTGACTTTAGGAAACCCAACACCACGTTGAGGTCCCACGGTGCCACTGGAGGCACAAAAGGAGGCTGAATATGCAGCACTCCCTTGACAAATGTCTGAACTTCAGGCAGTGAAGCCAGTTCTTTTTGGAAGAAAATCGACAGAGCCGAAATCTGGACCTTAATGGAACCCAGTTTTAGGCCCATAGTCACCCCTGACTGTAGGAAGTGCAGAAATCGACCTAGCTGGAATTCCTCCGTTGGGGCCTTCCTGGCCTCACACCACGCAACATATTTTCGCCATATGCGGCGATAATGTTGTACGGTTACATCTTTTCTAGCGTAGGAAATGACTTCCTCCGGAATACCCTTTTCTTTTAGGATCCGGTGTTCAACCGCCATGCCGTCAAACGCAGCCGCGGTAAGTCTTGGAACAGACAGGGCCCCTGCAGCAGCAGGTCCTGTCTGAGCGGCAGAGGCCATGGGTCCTCTGAGATTTATTCTTGAAGTTCCGGGTACCAAGACCTTCTTGGCCAATCTGGAACAATGAGAATAGTTCTTACTCCTCTTTTCCTTATTATCCTCAGTACCTTGGGTATGAGAGGAAGAGGAGGGAACACATAAACCGACCGGTACACCCACGGTGTCACTAGAGCGTCCACAGCTATCGCCTGAGGGTCTCTTGACCTGGCGCAATATTTTTATAGCTTTTTGTTTAAGCGGGACGCCATCATGTCCACCTGTGGCCTTTCCCAACGGTTTACAATCAGTTGGAAGACTTCTGGATGAAGTCCCCACTCTCCCGGGTGGAGGTCGTGCCTGCTGAGGAAGTCTGCTTCCCAGTTGTCCACTCCCGGAATGAACACTGCTGACAGTGCTAACACGTGATTTTCCGCCCATCGGAGAATCCTTGTGGCTTCTGCCATCGCCGTCCTGCTTCTTGTGCCGCCCTGTCGGTTTACATGGGCGACTGCCGTGATGTTGTCTGACTGGATCAGAACCGGCTGGTTTTGAAGCAGGGGCTTTGCCTGACTTAGGGCATTGTAAATGGCCCTCAGTTCCAGAACATTTATGTGTAGGGAAGTCTCCTGACTTGACCAAAGTCCTTGGAAGTTTCTTCCCCGTGTGACTGCCCCCCAGCCTCGAAGGCTGGCATCCGTGGTCACCAGGACCCAGTCCTGTATGCCGAATCTGCGGCCCTCTCTGAGATGAGCACTCTGCAGCCACCACAGCAGAGACACCCTGGTCCTTGGAGACAGGGTTATCAACCGATGCATTTGAAGATGCGATCCGGACCATTGGTCCAACAGGTCCCACTGAAAGGTTCTGGCATGGAACCTGCTGAATGGAATTGCTTCGTAGGAAGCTACCATCTTTCCCAGGACTCGCGTGCAGTGATGCACCGACACCTGTTTTAGTTTCAGGAGGCCTCTGACTAGAGATGACAGCTCCTTGGCTTTCTCCTCTGGGAGAAACACTTTTTTCTGGACTGTGTCCAGAATCATCCCCAGGAACAGTAGACGTGTCGCCGGAACCAGCTGAGACTTTGGAATATTCAGAATCCAACCGTGCTGGTGTAGCACCTCCTGAGATATTGCTACGCCGACCAACAACTGCTCTCTGGACCTCGCCCTTATCAGGAGATCGTCCAAGTATGGGATAATTAAAACTCCCTTTTTCCGAAGGAGTATCATCATTTCGGCCATTACCTTGGTAAATACCCTCGGTGCCGTGGACAGGCCGAACGGCAACGTCTGGAATTGGTAATGACAATCCTGGACCACAAATCTGAGGTACTCCTGGTGAGGATGGAAAATGGGGACATGCAGGTAAGCATCCTTGATGTCCAGAGATACCATGTAATCCCCCTCTTCCAGGCTTGCAATAACCGCCCTGAGCGATTCCATCTTGAACTTGAATTTTCTTAAATATGTGTTCAAGGATTTCAAATTTAAAATGGGTCTCACCGAACCGTCCGGTTTCGGTACCACAAACATTGTGGAATAGTAACCCTATCCTTGTTGAAGTAGGGGCACCTTGACTATCACCTGCTGGGAATACAGCTTGTGAATTGCCTCTAACACAGCCTCCCTTTCTGAGGGAGTCGTTGGTAAGGCAGATTTGAGGAAACGGCGGGGGGGGGGGGGGGGGATGTCTCGAATTCCAGCCTGTACCCCTGAGATACCACTTGAAGGATCCAGGGATCTACTTGTGAGCGAGCCCACTGATTGCTGAAGTTTTTGAGACGGGCCCCCACCGTACCTGGCACCGCCTGTTGAGCCCCAGCGTCATGCGGCGGACTTAGCAGAAGAAGCGGGGGAGGACTTTTGTTCCTGGGAAGTGGCTGTATGCTGCAGCTTTTTTCCCCTACCTCTGCCCCTGGGCAGAAAGGACGCGACTCTACCCCGTCTGCTCTTTTGGGGGCGAAAGGACTGTACCTGATAATACGGTGCTCTCTTTGGTTGTGAGGGGACATGTGGCAAAAATGCTGACTTCCCAGCCGTTGCTGTGGACACTAGGTCCGAAAGACCATCCCCGAACAACTCCTCACCCTTATAAGGCAAAACTTCCATGTGCCTTTTAGAATCTGCATCACCTGTCCACTGCCGGGTCCATAACCCTCTCCTGGCAGAAATGGACAGTGCACTTATTTTAGATGCCAGCCGGCAAATATCCCTCTGTGCATCTCTTATGTAGAAGACAGCGTCTTTAATATGCTCTACGTTTAGCAATATAGTGTCCCTGTCTAGGGTGTCAATGTTTTCTGACAGGGAGTCTGACCATGCAGCTGCAGCACTGCACATCCATGCTGAAGCAATAGCTGGTCTCAGTATAATACCAGTGTGTGTATATATAGCCTTCAGGAGAGCCTCCTGCTTTCTGTCAGCAGGTTCCTTTAGGGCGGCCGTATCCTGGGACGGCAGTGCCACCTTTTTTGATAAGCGCGTAAGTGCTTTATCCACCCTAGGGGGTGTTTCCCAACGTGACCTATCCTCTGGCGGGAAAGGGTACGCCATTAGTAATTTTTTTGAAATTACCAATTTTTTATCGGGGGAAGCCCACGCTACTTCACACACTTCATTTAATTCTTCAGAAGGGGGAAAAACTACTGGTAGTTTTTTCTCCCCAAACATAATACCCTTTTTTGTGGTACCTGGGGTCACCTCAGAAATGTGTAAAACATTTTTCATTGCCTCAATCATATAACGAGTGGCCCTATTGGACATTACATTAGTCTCTTCGTCGTCGACACTGGTATCAGTATCCGTGTCGACATCTGTGTCTGCCATCTGAGGTAGCGGGCGTTTTAGAGACCCTGATGACCTTTGAGACGTCTGGGCAGGCACGGGCTGAGAAGCCGGCTGCCCCGCATTTGGCATGTCATCAAATTTTTTATGTAAGGAGTCGACACTTTCGCGTAATTCCTTCCACAAGTCCATCTACTCCGGTGTCTGCCCCGCAGGGGGTGACAACACATTTATAGGCACCTGCTCTTCCTCCACATAAGTCTCCTCATCAAACATGTCGACACAGCCGTACCGACACACCGCACACACACAGGGAATGCTCTGACAGAAGACAGGACCCCACAAAGCCCTTTGGGGAGACAGAGAGAGAGTATGCCAGCACACACCAGAGCGCTATATAATACAGGGATTAACTAAATTATATCCCCTTATAGCTGCTATATGTATATTGCGCCTAAATTTAGTGCCCCCCCTCTCTTTTTTACCCTTTCTGTAGTGTAGACTGCAGGGGAGAGCCAGGGAGCTTCCTTCCAGCGGAGCTGTGAGGGAGAAATGGCGCCAGTGTGCTGAGGGAGATAGCTCCGCCCCTTTTTCGGCTGACTTTTCTCCCGCTTTTTTATGGATTCTGGCAGGGGTATTTATCACATATATAGCCTCTGGGGCTATATATTGTGATATATTTGCCAGCCAAGGTGTTTTTATTGCTGCTCAGGGCGCCCCCCCCCAGCGCCCTGCACCCTCAGTGACCGGAGTGTGAAGTGTGTATGAGGAGCAATGGCGCACAGCTGCAGTGCTGTGCGCTACCTTGGTGAAGACTGATGTCTTCTGCCGCCGATTTTCCGGATTCTTCTTGCTTCTGGCTCTGTAAGGGGGCCGGCGGCGCGGCTCCGGGACCGAATATCAATGGCCGGTTCCATGCGGTCGATCCCTCTGGAGCTAATGGTGTCCAGTAGCCTAAGAAGCCCAAGCTACCACCAGTTAGGTAGGTTCGCTTCTTCTCCCCTTAGTCCCTCGCTGCAGTGAGCCTGTTGCCAGCAGATCTCACTGTAAAATAAAAAACCTAAAATATACTTTCTCTCTAGGAGCTCAGGAGAGCCCCTAGTGTGCATCCAGCTCAGCCGGGCACAGGATTCTAACTGAAGTCTGGAGGAGGGTCATAGTGGGAGTAGCCAGTGCACACCAGGTAGTCCTAAATCTTTCTTAGCTGTGCCCAGTCTCCTGCGGAGCCGCTATTCCCCATGGTCCTTACGGAGTCCCCAGCATCCACTAGGACGTCAGAGAAATAGGTTTTAAGAGAAAACTTGACCTGCGCCCATGCCCTGGTGATCTAGTGGGATCGCCTGTATCCACAGTGTCCACCGCCAGCGCGCGCGGCCCGCCTCACACTGACCGCGCCAGATCGTGATAAAGACCGTGTCCCGCGAGCGGGACCCACTTACCACCTCCCGAAGCGCGGCCACGCGATCCTGGAGAGCCCCAGCAGTGTGTGTCTAACATGAAGAAAACCGGAGCCTCCGCTGTAGGTACCCGGCAACCAGGGCTCGGGAGTGTACAGTGCCGCTGGGGAGAGCTGGAGATGCAGCAGTGAATGTCACAAGACATTTACCACCGCTGCTGCCCTTAAAGTCTTCACTTTTTACCTCATAAAAAGCTTTTCTCAGGGCTGCTTGGAGCAGCCCCTCTGTTAAGTGCCTGCTTACTGCTGCACCAACTGACAAACTGAGCTCCTGTGCTGGGAGACGGGGTGATATAGGGGGCGGCTGTGCATTCTGGGAACAGTCAAAGCTTTGAGCCTGTTGGTGCCTCAGATCAAGATCCTACTCTACACCTCACTGTCCAGACTTGTGGAGCCCAGTGTACCCCGCAGCAGAAATCCCAAATTTTTGGGTCCCCTAAGATATATAAGATAATGACTTATATATGATATATTATGTGTATATATATATATATATATATAGTGTCATTATCTCAGTAGGGGAACCAAAAATGTGTGATTTTGAATACACTAGTTACTGGGAGCTGGGGCTCTGTCATGCTGAGGTGTGTGTGTGTATGCGCACACCTGAACGAAGCAACACTTGAATTACTCCGCTGGGTGCCATCTAGTGGCTGCCGGCGCACTACAGAGGTGAGGAGCACAACAGATCATCTTTGTGATTTTGAGGGTTGGGCACAGGCGGCCAACACTCACCATGTGTACAGTGAGTATGCTGAGCACACAGTGCCGACACTAGGATGCCGACGGGTGTAGTGCTCCTTACAGCATTTTACCTGCTTGGTTGTTAGAGCATTAAACATGGCGGTAAGCGTCATGTTTAGAGTTATAACACTTGCAAGAGTAAAATGCTGCAAGGAGCATTAGACCCGTGTCGGGATCCCGGTGCCGGCACTGTGAGGTCGGCATACTCACTGTACTCATAGTGTGTGATAACTGCATGACTGTATACCGATTTGGGTGTTGTCGTTTTTTTACTTCCTCAGAACATAGAGATTGGCATTTACGCCTTACAGCAGCTTATTGTGCAGTCACTGCTTTTTACAGTAAGTGACATCAGATAACTTATAGGTTGTGCCTGGCCTTTAGCTTGTAAGCAGTGATTTATATTTAAACAGTTCACAGGCCATTGCTCAGTCTGTTCTGCAATGTATTGTCTAGACACAATGACCTCTGGTATTCAGTTTTGGTAAAGCCTGTAGAAATTCGCTCATCACTAAGAAATAAAAGCTCATGTTCAGGACCGATACTGTCACCTGTCTTAGCAGGAAAAATAAAAGCGTCCGCTTTATGTTTGTTGTGTCTCCTTTATTCATGGCTGTGTACTAGTATACCACCAGGGCTGTCCCACTTGATGTGGATTTTTGTACCACAAATATAAATATACATATTAGTGGTGCAGCTGTGACAGTTTGTACTTTTCAGCTAAATCAACATTTCTCCTTCCTTTCGGAAATGGGTATGACCACAAAATAGCATTCCAGCGACGGCCAAACTTATTTCACTCCGTCTGACAGATCAGTCATTTCTCTCTGGGTGAAATCTTTGCGAATTCCCTTCTGTGGTCTGCTCTGGGTCAATCAAGGGGTCCCCCCCCCCCAGCCACCCAAGGGCCAGGGGTGAAGCCCGAGGCTGTCCCCCCCCATCCAATGGGCTGCGGATGGGGAGGCTGATAGCCTTTGTTGTAAAAGAAAAGATATTGTTTTTAGTAGCAGTACTACAAGGCCCAGCAAGCCTCCCCCGCATGCTGGTACTTGGAGAACCACAAGTACCAGCATGCGACGGAAAAACGGGCCCGCTGGTACCTGTAGTACTACTACTAAAAAAATACCCAAAAAAAGACAAGACACACACACCGTGAAAGTATAATTTTATTACATACATACACACATACATACATACTTACCTTAAGTTCCCACGCAGGTCGGTCCTCTTCTCCAGTAGAATCCAAGGGGTACCTGTTGAAGAAATTATACTCACGAGATCCAGGGGTCCAGGCTCCTCGGCAAATCCAGGGTTAATCCACGTACTTGAAAAAAAAAATAAAACGGTGTCCCGACCACGAACTGAAAGGGGACCCATGTTTGCACATGGGTCACCTTTCCACGAATGCCAGAAACCCACTTTGACTTCTGTCTAAGTGGGTTTCTGCAGCCAATCAGGGAGCGCCACGTTGTAGCACTCTCCTGATCAGCTGTGTGCTCTTGTCCTCACTGACAGGCAGCACACGGCAGTGTTACAATGTAGCGCCTATGCGCTACATTGTAACCAATGATGGGAACTTTCTGCCCTGCGGTTGACCTAAAGTGACGTCACCGCAGGGCAGAAAGTTCCCATCATTGGTTACAATGTAGCGCATAGGCGCTACATTGTAACACTGCCGTGTGCTGCCTGTCAGTGAGGACAAGAGCACACAGCCGATCAGGAGAGTGCTACAACGTGGCACTCCCTGATTGGCTGAAGAAACCCACTTAGACATCAGTCAGAGTGGGTTTCTGGCATTCGTGGAAAGGTGACCCATGTGCAAACATGGAGCCCCTTTCAGTTCGTGGCTCGGCTTTCCGTTTTCTTATTTTATGCAAGTACGTGGATTACCCCTGGATTTCCCGAGGAGCCTGGACCCCTGGATCTCGTGAGTATAATTTCTTCAACAGGTACCCCTTGGATTCTACTGGAGAAGAGGACCGACCTGCGTGTGAACATAAGGTAAGTATGTATGTATGTTTGTGTGGATGTATGTAATAAATCTTTACTTTCACGGTGTGTGTGTCTTGTCTTTTTTTGGGTATTTTTTTAGTAGTAGTACTACAGGTACCAGCGGGCCCGTTTTTCCGTCGCATGCTGGTACTTGTGGTTCTCCAAGTATCAGCATGCGGGGGAGGCTTGCTGGGCCTTGTAGTACTGCTACTAAAAACAATATCTTTTCTTTTACAACAAAGGCTATCAGCCTCCCCATCCGCAGCCCATTGGATGGGGGGGGACAGCCTCGGGCTTCACCCCTGGCCCTTGGGTGGCTGGGGGGGGGGGACCCCTTGATTGAAGGGGTCCCCACTCCCCCAGGGTACCCCGGCCAGGGGTGACTAGTTGGATTTTTGATGCCACGGCCGCAGGGCACTATATAAAAGTGACCCCCGGCTGTGGCATTATCTGTCCAGCTAGTGGAGCCCGGTGCTGGTTTTAAAAATACGGGGGACCCCTACTCTTTTTGTCCCCCGTATTTTTGGGACCAGGACCAGGCGCAGAGCCCGATGCTGGTTGCTTAAATATGGGGGAACCCCTGTCATTTTTCCCCCCATATTTTTGCAACCAGGATCGGCTCAAAGAGCCCGAGGCTGGTTATGCTTAGGAGGGGGGACCACACGCATTTTTTTTTATTATTTTACAGTGTTTAATTAAAAAAAACAAAAAACCCCAGCACGGATCACACAGATCCGGCCGAGATTGATTGTAAAAAAAGTCGGCAGTGTTTTGCTAAACACTGCCGTAAAAATAGGTAAAAAACCACGAATGACATCGACATCGGAAGAAAAGAAAAACCCGAATACGACAGCTTAGTAAATCCATCGTAATCAATTCAAAAAGTTGCAGTTTTACACTGTCGATGTCATTCGTGATTGAACTTTGACCTTTTTTCGGAAATTACGAATCTTAGTAAATTTACCCCCAAGTCTGCAAATATTTAGGTTTCCTAAAATGTAAATAAATCCAAAAAGTCCAGAGAACTTTAAACAGCTCCCCCTCCCCCATACCCTTCAGAGGTAAATGATATGAGCTGATAAATTCAGACAAATAATAGTTTGTAAACACTGGTGATTATTTCCAGTTCAGTACAGAACACATCTTTCATGGATATAATCTAAAAATAGCTTCACAGGGCATAGTTTATAGGAACTCTTGTGTAAGTATTTTATATACACAATTTTATTTACTTACTTAATACTGTGGCGTCTGATTTGTTTATCAAGCAGTGGAAAGTGATCTTGCTGCCTAATACGCATCAATGGGGAACTGCAACGCTAGTATATTACATGGCATTAGCATCAGGTTGCCAGTGAGGTCGAGATAACCACTGCTTAGCCGGGCCTCGGCATGGCAAATGGCAACATATGAAGATTATGTATTACTGCAATATGCTGCAATACATCATGGTTTCTTAATCGTTACGCAGCGGTATAGTAGATAGACCCATAGAGTACATTTACAGCTCCTTTGTCTGACTTCCAGTAGAGAAATCTTTAGTTATATCAGAGGATTTCCTTTGATAATGTGAAGGTGCCCTGCTGGCCAATGGCTTACAAAGTGGTTAATTGAACACTAGGTTTACTTCTCTTACGTCCTAGAGGATACTGGGGTCCACGTTAGTACCATGGGTTATAGACGGGACCACCAGGAGCCACTGGCACTTTAAGAGTTTCATAGTGTGGGCTGGCTCCTCCCTCTATGCCCCTCCTATCAGACTCAGTTTAGAAAATGTGCCCGGAGGAGCCAGTCACAGCTAGGGGAGCTCCATAATAGCTTTTCTAGTTTTTTTTTTTTTTAGAGTTTAGGCACAGGGAGGCTCCTGGCAACAGCCTCCCTGCTTCGAGGGACTTAGGGTGGGAGTAGTGTCTGCCCTGAGGGGTCCGAGCCACTATCTCCGCTGACAGGACACTGAGCTCCTGAGGGTGGCGATCGTTAGCCACCCCAGGTGACCGCTCACTCCCGCTCTCTACCGCCACCCCCTAACAGAGCCAGAAAAAAGAAGGTGGTGAGATATGGCAACACAAGGGTAGGAGCGCAGCTCTGAACGGCTGTGCTCCAGGGAAGGCTCAGCGGCACACAGTTTTGGCGCTGTGAGAGGCATCCTGAGCCTGCATCTAAATACCCTAAACTGGACACTAAACAGACACTAACCGGAGACTTAATCCCCAGGCTAGTGACAGAATCCTCAGTACACTGATGCTAACCGGAGACTGAATCCCCCGGCTAGCGACGGAATCCTCAGGCCAGTATAAAGAATTTGTGCGGGAAGACGTGCCATCTTCAGGGGGCGGAGCTTCTCCTCAGAGCGGACCCAGTAGCGTTCAGCGCCATTTTCCTACCTGCAGTTCCTATACACAGATGCTGACAGGGGAAACGGTCCCTCCACGCAACTCCAGCTATCCTGTGTGGTACCAGGGATTTGTAGAAGGGGGGGAGGCTGTGTAAATACTGTGTAGTCTATAAAGGTACACAGTAAGCGCTAGATAGTTGTATTATATCTACCTCAGGAAGCGCTGTGTGTGGGTTGGCTCCAATCTCTGTGTCTCTCTGTGGCATACTTGGGGGGAAACTGTGTCTACAATTCCCTGTGTGTGTGGGTGTTTATTATCTCTCATAGCCATGTCTAGGGACTCTGTGTCATATGCTGCAGAGGAGGGTTTTTTCTCAGGAAGAATCCATTCCATGTACACAGGAATGTACTGTACAGATCCCTATGATTGAGCTTGAGTGGTTGACCTCCATTAAAGGAATGATCTCTACTAGGGTAGCACATACTGAGACAGAAACTCAGGTGTTAAAGAATTCTATAGCAGTTTGGTCAGGTTCTGTTCCTATTCCGGCAAGACCCCCTAGCATGTTCCCACAGAAACGTGCACTTGCCCAGATTATGCAAGATGACACGGATACCGACTCTGATACAGCAGACGGTGATGGGGACGTGCTACGGGGGGCAGCATCTCTTGCAAAGGGGGTGCAGCTCATGATTGAGGCCATTAGAGATGTATTAAACATTACTGACGCTACCTGAGCAGGTTTAGGAGGCTTACTTTACTGACAGTAAGACATCCTCGCTAACCTTCCCTGTGTCTAAAGAATTAAACGCTATATTTGAAAAATCCTGGGAAAACCTGGAGAAAAAATTCCAGATCCCTAAAAGGGTTCTGGTTGCCTTTCCCTTCCCTGAGGAGGATCGAAAAAAAGTGGAAAAACCCACCCATAGTTGACGCATCTGTCTCCAGACTGTCTAAAAAGGTGGTTTTACCGCGTTAAAAGAACCGGCTGATCGTAAAATTGACACTACACTCAAATCCATATACACTGCTTCGGGAGTGGCGTTAAAGCCCACCATTGCCTGTGCATGGATTTCTAAAGCCATAGTAAAGTGGTCAGGCACATTACTAGAGATACAATGGATAGAAGTGACACTGAATTGTTTTTACGCAACATACATGATTCTGCGGGGTTCATGGTGGAATCCATGAAGGACCTGGGTACACTGATTGTACGGATATCTGCCATGTCGGTCTCGGCTCGCAGGGGACTCTAGCTACGCCAATGGTCTGCAGACGCAGAATCCAGGAGAAGTGTGGAGACCCTACCCTACACAGGTCAGGCTCTATTTGGGGAGGCAATGGATGTGTGGATTTCCATGGCAACCGCGGGTAAGTCCTTCCCCCTGCTACATCTTCTACGAGGAAACATTTTTCCACAACTACATCGCAGTCCTTTCGGACCGCTAGAACAAAAAGGTCCAAGCCTCATACCACCTTCTTTAGAGCCTACACCCGCAGGCTCCCCGGACCAGAAATCTGACAGACAATGCGATCCTACAGGCCGCCATCCGAAAATTGTAAATGTTACAGGTCATTGTCACAGTTCCACCGCGTTTGTAACGCAAGGGTTACTATTCAAACCTTTTTGTGGTACCGAAACCGGATGGTTCGGTCAGACCTATTTTGAACTTGAAGTCGCTAAACCCTTACCTGAGGGAATTCAAATTCAAAATGGAGTCTCTGAGAGTGGTGATCTCAGGTCTGGAGGAGGGAGAGTTTATGGTATCCCTGGATATCAAGGATGCGTACCTCCACATTCCGATTTGGCCGCCGCACCAGGCTTATCTCAGATTTGCACTGTTAGACAGTCACTATCAGTTTCAGGCACTGCCGTTCGGCCTCTCCACAGCATCGAGGGTGTTCAGCAGGTGATAGCAGAGATAATGGTTCTCCGCAGACAGAGGTTGAACATAATCCCATATCTGGACGATCTACTGATAAAGGCGTCGTCCAGGTAGACGTTGTTGCAGTCTATTGCTCTCACAACTCATCTGCTCAGGAAACACGGTTGGATCCTGAACCTTCCAAAGTCACATTTGTAGCCGACAAGGAGATTGTCTTTTCTGGGGATAATCCTTGACACGGAAGTGCAGAGGGTATTTCTGCCGGAGAGAGCGTTGGTGATTCAAGCAATGGTCCGGGATGTCCTGAAGCCAGCCCGGGTATCGGTTCATCAGTGCATTCGTCTTCTGGGGAAGATGGTTGCCTCCTACGAGGCTCTTCAGTATGGAAGGTTTCATGCTCGGTCGTTCCAGCTGGATCTCCTGGACAAGTGGTCGGGACCTCACCTACACATGCACCTGAGGATACGTCTATCGCCGAGAGACAGAATTTCACTCCTCTGGTGGCTGCAAATGTCTCACCTTCTGGAGGGCCGCAGGTTCGGGATTTAGGACTGGATCCTTCTAACCACGGATGCAAGCCTCCGGGGCTGGGGCGCAGTCACTCAGGAAGAAGCCTTCCAAGGAAGATGGTCAAACCTGGAATCCAGTCTTCCAATAAACATTCTGGAAGTAAGAGCCGTCTACAACGGTCTTCTCAAAGCGGCTCATCTTCTGCGAGATCGAGCCATTCAAGTACAGTCTGATAATGTAACGATGGTAGCCTACAAAAACCGACAGGGCGGAACGAAGAGGAGAGCTGCAATGTCAGAGGTAACAAGAAATATCCTCTGGGCAAAAAATCACGTGTTGGCGCTGTCAGCAATCTTCATTTCGGGAGTAGACAACTGGGAAGGGAACTTCCTCAGCAGACACGATCTCCATCCCGGAGAGTGGGGCCTCCATCCGGAGGTGTTCACGGAGGTGACAAATCTTTGGGGTGTACCTCAAATAGACATGATGGCCTACTGTCTCAACAAGAAGCTTCGGAGGTACTGTTCCAGGTCGAGAGACCCACAAGCAGTTGCGGTGGACGCCCTGGTGACTCCGTGGGTGTTCCAGTCAGTGTACGTGTTTCCTCCACGTCCACTCATTCCAAGGATTCTAAAACTCCTAAAGAGAACAAGAGTTCAGGCGATCCTCATTGCCCCGGACTAGCCAAGAAGTGCTTGGTACGCAGATCTTCTGGATCTACTGCTGGAAGATCCAAGGCCTCTTCCGCTTCGGGAGGACCTGTTACAACAGGGGCCGTTCGCTTATCAAGACTTACCGCGGCTACGTTTAACGGCATGGAAGTTGAACGCCAGATATTAGCTCAGAAGGGCATTCTGAACAAGGTTATTCCTACCCTGATACAGGCTAGAAAAGAAGTAACGTCTCAGCCTTACCATCACATTTGGAAGAAGTATGTCTCTTGGTGGAATCCAAGAAGCTTCCTACGGTGGAGTTTCAACTGGAACGGTTTCTCCTCTTCCTGCAAGCAGATGTGGCTATGGGTCTGAGGTTGGGATCCGTAAAGGTCCAGAATTCGCCCCTATCCATTTTCTTCCAGAAACTACTGGCTACCCAGACTTTTTTGAAAGGGGTTCTGCACATCCAGCCTCCCTTTGTGCCTACGGCACCCTGGGATCTTAACGTGGTGTTACAGTTCCTCCAATCAGATTGGTTCAAGCCTCTACCGGAGGTTGAGGTCAAGTTTCTCACGTGGAAGGCTGTCACTTTGTTGGCCTTAGCTTTTGTTAGACATGTGTCAGAGTTGGTAGCTTTCTCTTGTAAGAGCCCCTACTTGATCTTCCATGAAGATAGGGTTGAGCTCCGGACACGTCAGCAGTTTCTTTCTAAGGTCGTGTCGGCTTTTCATATTAATCAACCTATTGTGGTGCCAGTGGCAACTGACTCCTCAATTACTTCAAAGTCTTTGGATGTGGTAAGGGCTCTGAAAATCTATGTGAAGAGGACTGCTCGTCACAGAAAATTGGACTCTTTGTTTGTCCTGTATGATCCAAAGAAAATTGGGTGTCCTGCATCTAAGCAGACGATCTCTCGCTGGATCTGGTTCACAATCCAGCATGCGTATTCTACGGCAGGATTGCCGTGTCCAAAATCTGTTAAGGCCCACTCTACTCGTAAGGTGGGCTCTTCCTGGGCGGCTGCGTGGGGTGTCTCGGCTTTACAACTTTGCCGACCAGCTACATGGTCGGGGTCGAACACGTTTGCTAAGTTCTAAAAGTTCGATACTTTGCCCTCTGAGGACCTGAAGTTTGGCCAATCAGTTCTGCAGGAGCCTCCGCACTCTCCCTCCCGTTCTGGGAGCTTTGGTACATCCCCATGGTACTAATGTGGACCCCAGCATCCTCTAGGACGTAAGAGAAAATAGGATTTTAATTACCTACCGGTAAATCCTTTTCTCGTATTCCGTAGAGGTGCACATTTTTCCTGCAGAATTCCGTTTTATCTTTTTACACAGGTTCTCATGTGTTAAGATGTTCACAGCCTCCTTGGCCAGTCTAGAGCAATGAGAATTGCTCGAACCCTTGCTCTTCTGATGATCTTGAGAACTTTTTGTATTAGTGGAAGTGGAGGGAACAGATACACCGACTGAAAACCCCCACTGGGTCACCAGTGCATCCACTGCTATTGCTTGTGGGTCTCTCGACCTGGAACAATATTTCTGAAGCTTCTTGTTGAGACGTGATGCCATCATATCTACTTGAGGAACGCCCCAACGATCTGCTACCTCTGCAAAGACTTCTGGGTGGAGGCCCCATTCTCCTGGATGGAGATCGTGTCTGCTGAGGAAGTCTGCTTCCCAGTTGTCCACTCCCGGAATGAAAATTGCCGACAGAGCTTTTTGCATGTCTTTCTGCCCAGGGGAGTATCTTCGTCACCTCTGCCATTGCCGCTCTGCTTTTTGTTCCACCCTGGCGGTTTATGTAAGCTACTGCCGTTACATTGTCTGACTGGATCTGTATGGGACGACCTTGAAGAAGGTGTGCCGCTTGATGAAGGCTGTTGTACACAGCTCTCAATTCCAGAATGTTTATGTGAAGGAGTACTTCTTGACTTGACCATCGTCCTTGGAAGCTTTCCCCTTGCGTGACTGCTCCCCAACCTCGGAGGCTTGCATCTGTGGTCACCAGGATCCAAGTCTGAATCCCGAACCTGCGTCCCTCCAGGAGGTGAGAACTTTGAAGCCACCACAAGAGTGAAATACTGGCTTTTCCTCCGGTGTATGTGTAGGTGCGATCCGGACCACTTGTCCAGTATGTCCCATTGGAACACCCTGGCGTGGAATCGGCCAAATTGTAGAGCCTCGTAGGCCGCTACCATCTTCCCCAGCAGGCGGATGCACTGATGAATCGATACGCATGCTGGTTTTAAAACTTGTTTGACCATCCTCTGGAACTCCAGAGCCTTTTCCACCGGTAGGAATACTTTCTGTGCTTCTGTGTCCAATATCATTCCCAGAAATGATCACCTCATTGTGGGTTCCAATTGTGATTTTGGAAGGTTTATGATCCAACCGTGCTGTTCAAGCACCGTCAGGGAAAGTGCAATGTTCTGCACTAGTGTCTCCCTGGATCTCGCTTTTATGCGGAGATCGTCCAAGTATGGGATGACATTGACTCCTTTCTTGCGAAGAAGAACCATCATCTCCGCCATCACCTTGGTGAATATTCTCGGAACCGTGGAGAGCCCGAAAGGCAATGTTTGTAACCAGAGCCGGCCCTAACCAATATGATGCCCTAGGCAAGATTTTGGCTGGTGCCCCCCTAGCACCACCGCTGGTTCCGCCTCTGACCTTGCACCTCTTTCCCGGCACCATCACCCCTCACCCATAGCAGTCCTTATTTTGGGGTTTGTACCCCCTATATTTTAAATAGGAACAGTTCGCACATTTGGCGCACAGCCCAAAAAGGGGTGTGATTTTGATGGCAAGGGGCATGGCCACACAATAGTGACCCCAATTCCAATTACGCCACACAGTACTGCAACTTTATTCACATTTGATCATGCAATAGTGTCCATAATTCATATTACATCCCACAGTAGTATCACTTTACTTTATAAACGTTACTCCTCACAGTAGAGCCCCTTATTCACATTACATCACACTGAATTGCTCCTTATTCACATTACACCACACCCTATTGCTCTTTATTCACATTAGATGACACAGTAGTGTCCTTTCTATACGCAACGCCACATAGTAGAGCACCTTATACACATAATGCCACACATTAGTAATGCATTTATACACATAATTCCACACAGTAATGCCCCTTACACATATGAGACACATTATTAATGTCCTTATAAACATAATGCGCCTTAAACATAATGACAACCTTTATTAATGCCCTTTTACACATAATGTCCCTTACACATATGCCGCACATTATTAATGCCTTTATACACATAATGACATGTATAGTGCCCCCTACACATTTGCTGCACATTATTAGTGCCCCAATACACATAATGACACATATACAGTAGTACCCTGTTACACATATGCTGCACATTATTAATGCCCTTATACACGTAATGACACACAGTGCCCCTTACACATATGTTGCACATTATTAATGCATTTTTACATGACACACATAATGCTCCTTACACATATTCCGAACACTACAGCACAACCAACCCACTCACATGCACACAGCACTCACACTGCCACTAACACTGTGACCTCTGCCTCTGCTTGGATACAGATGTGTCCTCACAAATCTTGCATCAATGCTAACGTCGGGCACCTTTTTTTATGAAAATGCATCTTATTTGCAATGCATTTGTATGTGGCTAGGATGCACAAGCAGCTTCTGCTGATTAAAATGATAAGCTGCATGCCTATATACTGTGTGAGACTGTGGCTGTATCTGCATATGAAATGCTACACACAGAATATAGGCATGCCGCATATCATTTTAATCAGCAGAAGCTGCTGATGCCCCTAGGCATATCAAATGCCCTAGGCAATTGCCTAGTTTGCCTATAGCTATGGCCGGCTCTGTTTGTAACTGGTAGTGGCAGTACTGCACCGCAAACCTCAGGTATGCCTGAATTGGCGGATAGATGGGAACATGTTAATAAGCATCTTTGATGTCCATCAATACCAGAAATTCCTATTCCTCCAAGCTGGAGATCACCGCTCTCAGGGATTCCATCTTGAATTTGAACCTTTTCAAATAAAGGTTCAGAGTCTTTAGGTTTAAAATCGGTCTGACCGAGCCATCCGGTTTCAGCACTACAAACAGGCTTGAATAAAACCCTTTTTCCTGTTGTGACACAGGAACTAAGGAAATTACGTTGTCTTGACATAATTTCTGTATTGCGTTCAGCACTTTTGCTCTGTCCTGAACAGAAGCTGATTTGAAAAATCGGCATGGGGGAAGGTCCTGAAATTCCAATTTGTACCCTTGGGATACTATCCGTGATACCCAAGGATCCAGATCTGAGTGAACCCAGACCTGGCTGAAAGACAGTAGACGTGCCCCCACCAGATCGGTTTTAGCAGAAGTGGCTGTTGACTTCTGCTCCTGCGAGCCTGATGGTGGTGTAGATTTTTTTTTACCTCTTCCTGGACCTCTTCCTGCAAAGAAGGGGGTACCCTCTGCCTTTCTGGACTTGTTGGGCCGAAAGGATTGCATCGTATGAGAATGAAATCCTTTCCTAGGTGGAGCAGCTGCAGAAGGCAGAAACACTGACTTGCCTGATGAAATCATGGCATCCAGCTTGTCTGGGTTTCTCCATTGTAAGGAAGCGCCTCAATATTCTTTTTTTAAATTTTTTATTCCGCATCAGCATTCCATTGGCGGATCCACAGCGCCCTGCGGGCTGAAATTGCCACAGCGGAGGATCTTGAACTCAGCAACCCAATATCCTTCATAGCTTCAACTAAGTAACCTGCAGCATCTTTGATATGGCCGAGAGTTAGGACTATTCCATCCCTGTTAACTGTGTCTACCCACGCACACGCAATGGTGGGCCTGAGCACCGTTCCGTTAGCCGTATATATGGATTTTAGGGTTGTTTCTAATTTACGGTCAGCTGGATCTTTTAAAGAGGCTGAACCAGGGGCAGGCAAAACTATTTTCTTAGACAGCCGAGAAACTGAGGTGTCTATCATTGGGGGTGTCTCCCATTTGTGCCTGTCTTCCTCAGGGAAAGGGTACGCTACACGTATCCTTCTGGGAAGGGTAAATTACTTCTCTGGGTAGCCCAGGATTCTTCAAAGAACGCATTCAAATCCTTTGAAGGAGGAAAAGTCACAACCTGCTTTTTATTTAATTTAAAATAATCCTTTTCCTCAGAGACCAGTGTTGTTTCAGGAAACTCCAACATGTCCTTTATAGCGACTATCATACATTGTATGCTTTTGGCTAATTTGGGGTCTACTCCTCTCAAATACCCAGTGTCGACATCAGTGTCGGAATCTGTGTCTGTGTCCCCTTGCATTATCTGGGCCAGAGACCTTTTCTGGGAACTGGATGGGACCCGAGTGGATGATATGGAGGGGTCAGTATTAGTAAACAGTGCGTCCTCCACAGACTGCCTCCAATATTTAGTCTGTTGTCCAGACTCAGAATTTCTTTGCAAGCATTGACATATTCTTTTGCAACATTCTCACCCACTCCGGCTCCTTCTGAGAGGGAAGGGCCACCACATTACCCTCTTGTGCATCTAAAATGGGTTCTTTCTGGGAAGAATCCTCCCCAATGTCTGACATGTTACAACTTGTACACACACACACACACACACACACACACACACACACACACACACACACACACACACACACACACACACACACACACACACACACATCATATATATATATATATATATATATATATATACAGGTTGAGTATCCCATATCCAAATATCCGAAATACGGAATATTCCGAAATACGGACTTTTTGGAGTGAGAGTGAGATAGTGAAACTTTTGTTTTTTGATGGCTCAATGTACACAAACCTTGTTTAATACACAAAGTTATTAAAAATATTGTATTAAATGAACTTCAGGCTGTGTGTATAAGGTGTATAAGAAACATAAATGAATTGTGTGAATGTACACACACTTTGTTTAATGCACAAAGTTATAAAAAATATTGGCTAAAATGACATTCAGGCTGTGTGTATAAGGTGTATATGAAACATAAATACATTCTGTGCTTAGACTTGGGTCCCATCACCATGATATCTCATTATGGTATGCAATTATTCCAAAATACGGAAAAATCCCATATCCAAAATACCTCTGGTCCCAAGCATTTTGGATAAGGGATACTCAACCTGTATATATTTATATATATTTATATATATATTGGTTAAAAATGAACGGCACTCACTGTCCATACAATCATATATACTGTATATATATATATATATATATATATATATATATATATATATATATATATATATATATAAAAGTATCCACGTTACCGGCACTCCACACATATAATAATGCCCAGGTGCCCTCCAGCCAGTCAGCTATTATATCCAATATAAATGGCGGCACTCACACGGGACTTTCAGCTCCAGAAATCAAGAGTCAGCAGCTTTATATTGTGTTAACATTTCAGTTATATTACCTTTCGTCAGAAACAGGTTGTTCTGACGAAAGTTAATATAACTGAAACGGTAACACGATATAGAGCTGCTGTCTCTTGATTTCTGGAGCTGAAAGTCCCGTGTGAGTGCCGCCATTTATAATATATATATCTCCTATATATTAGCCTTGTTACTCTGTGCCTGGCCCTCTAACGCAGGGCGGAGTCACAGCGATGGGCGGAGTCACAGATCTGGCCAATTATATAGGAGAGGGATAAGAAACACCCAGCCCATGATTCACTTTCTCTGGTGTCCCAGAATGGCTGCAGCCACGGGACACTGAGGCACAGCGCTCTCCCTGTCCGGCGGTCTGCCCCGGGGCACAGCTCTCCATGCGCAGCCCCTCTCTGCACCATGCTGCAAGGGGGACTGCTCAGCTGTGTGACCCGGAGATCAGGGCCAGCGGTGGCGGTGGAGCAGAGCACGCTGCAGCTGTGTGGGGAAGTGACGGCCTCGGGGGATGCCGGGCCACTGTTTCTCCTGACGGAGACGCTGGGGAGCAGAGGAGGCAGCGGCGGCGGAGCTGAATGTGCTGCTGCTGCTGCTGTGGGAGAAAGTGACTCTCTCAGGGCCTTCGGTGGATAGAGACACAGAGGAGCGGAGCAGGAGGTGGTAGCGGTGTCGAGCATACTGCAGCTGTGTGGGGAAGTGCCAGCCCATGGGAATGCCGGGGCCCAGCACAGACACAAGTGGTGAGTGCGGACAGGAGTGCAGTCGCTGTGTCTGCATATGTCCATGCTGTACAGACCAGTATGTGTGTGCATATGTGTGTGTATAGGACCCCGTCCCCCACCCGCGGCAACCCCCGCAACAGCCCCTCCACCACCCGCGGAACCTCCTGACCCCCTCCCCCATCTGCCACACCACCGCACCTGACCCTCTCCCACCCACACCACCCATGCTTCTCCCCCCCACACGGCACCTCCCAACCCCCTACCCCACCAGCAGCACCCCCCCACTCCCTCACCCGTGGCATCCACGCACCCCCACACCTGTGCCCCTCCACCACCTGCAGCACCTCCGGACTCCCTCCCCCATCCACACCTCCCCCCCCCCCCGCCCCGCTACCAGCCCCTTCTCCACCTGCACCGCCTTCGGAACCCCACCCCCAACAGCCCTGCACCTGCCCACCCACCACACCCCGTCCCCTCCACTATTCGCACCGCTCCGGACCCCCTCCCCCATTCACGGCCCCCCCTTAAGCACCTCCCGACCCCCTCACCCATCCGCGCACCCCCCCAGCAACCCTCCTCCACCCGAAGCATCTACAGACACCCTCCCCCGCACCCGTCCCTTCCCCACCCGCACCACCCACCCCTCCCCCACCCTCTGCACCCCCACAACCGCCCCTCCCTTACTGCCCTCGGACCCCGTCCCCCACCCACGCCAACCCCCGCAACTGCCCCTCCACCACCCGCAGCACGTCCTGACCCCCTCCCCCATCCGCCACACCTGACCCTCTCCCACCCGCACCACCCATGCTTTCCCCCCCCACACACGGCACCTCCCAACCCCCTGCCCCACTTGCAGCATCCACGCACCCCAGCACCTGCCCCTCCACCACCCGCAGCACCTCCGGACCCCCCCCTATCCACAGCACCCCCGCAACCAGCCCCTTCTCCAGTCGCAGCTCCTTTGGAATCCCTCCCCCGTCCCCAACAGCCCTGCCCCTTCCCCACCCACCACACCCCCTCCCCTCCACTATTTGCACCGCTTCCGGACCCCCTACCCTGTTTGCAGCCCCCCAGCACCTCCCGACCCCCTCACCCATCCGCGCACCCCCCCTATCAACCAAGCCTCCACCTGTAGCATCTATAGACACCCTCCCCCACACTGCAGCAACCCCCGCACCGTCCCTTCCCCACCCGCTCCATCCACCCCTCCCCCACCCTCGGCATCCCTACAACTGCCCCTCCCCTACCGCCCTCGGACCCCGTCCCCCACCCACCCCAACCCCTGCAACTGCTCCTCCACCACCCGTGGCACCTCCTGACCCCCTCCCCCCATCCGCCACACCACCACACCTGCCCCTCTCTCACCCGCACCACCCATGCTTCTCCCCCCCACACGGCACCTCCCAACCCCCTACCCCACCTGCCACTGCAGCACCTTTGGGCCTCGACTCCCATCCACCGCACCCCAGCAACCAGCCCCTTCTCCACTCGCAGCGCCTTCGGAACCCCTCCCCCATCCCCAACAGCCCTGCACCTGCCCCTCCCCAACCCACCACACCCCGTCCCCTCCACTATTCGCATCGCCTCCGGACCCCCTCCCCCGTTCGCGGCACCCCCCCAGCACCTCCCGACCCCCTCACCCATCCGCGCACCCCCCCAGCACCTCCCGACCCCCTCACCCATCCGCGCACCCCCCATCAACCCCCCTCCACCCGAAGCATCTACAGACACCCTCCCCCACACCGCAGTAACCCTCGCACCCGTACCTTCCCCACCTGCGCCACCCACCCCTCCCCCATCCTCAGCACCCCCACACCCGCCCCTCCCCTACTGCCCTCGGACCCCATCCCCACCCGCGGCAACCCCCGCAACTCCCCCTCCACCTCCCGCGGCACCTCCTCACCCACTCCCCTATCCGCCACACCACCGCATCTGCCCCTCTCCCACCCACACCACCCATGCTTCTCCCCCCCATACGGCACCTCCCAAACCCCCTGCCCACCTGCAGCACCCCCCCTCCCCCACCCGTGGCATCCACGCACCCCTGCACTGGCCCCTCCACCACCCGCAGCACCTCCGGGCCCCATCCACCGCACACCTGCAACCAGCCCCTTCTCCACCCGCAGCGCCTTCGAAACCCCTCCCCCATCCCCAACAGCCCTGCACCTGTCCCTCCCCCATCAGCCACACCCCCTCCCCTCCACTATTTGCACCGCCTCCAGACCCCCTCTCCCATTTGTGGCCCCCCCAGCACCTCCCGACCCCCTCACCCATTCGCGCACCCCTCCCATATCAACCCCCCTCCACCCGTAGCATCTACAGACACTCTCCCCCACGCCGCAGCAACCCCCGCCACCCACCCCTCCCCCTCCCTCGGCAACCCCACAACAACCCCTCCCCTTCCGCCCTCGGACCCCGTCCCCAACCCGCAGCAACTCCCTCCACCACCCCTCCACCACCCTCGGCGCCTGCCGGACCCCATCCGCAACACCTTCGCACCTCTCCCTCTCCCACCCGCGGCACCCATGCTCCTGCTCCCCACACGGCACCTCCCAACCCCCTACCCCACCAGCAGCACCCCCCCTCCCCGACCCATGGTATTCACGCACCACCGCACCTGCCCCTCCATCCACCCGCAGCACCTCCCAACCCCCTCACCCATCCACCCAACCCCCACAACCAGGCCCTTCCCTACCCACAGCGCCTTCGGAACCCCTTCCCCCATCCTTAACAGCCACGCTCCTGTCCCTCCCCCACCCGCACCACCTCTGGACCCCCTCCCCCATCCACTGCCCCCCCCTTCCCCCCCACTGCAGGTAGAGGCCACGGATCTTCGATCAGCATCTCGAGAAGATCCGCGTACCAGGCCCTTCGCGGCCAGTCTGTAGCATTGAGTATTGTTTGAACCTTTTCCCTTTTTATTCAATTTATAATTCTTGGGATCAGAGGAAGTGGAGGAAACACGTACACCAGGTGGTAGACCCACTGCTTGTGGGTCTCTCGACCTTGAACAATACCGCTTGAGCTTCTTGTTGAGTCGAGAAGCCATCATGTCGATCTGTGGATATTCCCACCGCCATGTCAACCACTGGAACACCTCCGGGTAAAGGCCCCACTCTCCCGGGTACAGGTCGTGTCTGCTGAGGAAGTCTGCTTCCCAGTTGTCTACTCCCGGAAGACTGCCGACAAGGCCACGGCGTGTTTTTCCGCCCAGAGGAGAATTATTGACACCTCTGACACTGCTGCTCTGCTTTTCGTTCCGACCTGTTGGTTTATGTACGTTACCGCTGTTACATTGTCCGACGGGACTTGAATAGCCTGATTCCAAAGTAGAGATGAGGCCTGCAGAAGGGCGTTGTAGATAGCCCTTAGTTCCAGGATGTTTATTGGAAGGACGACTTCCTGACTTGATCATCTTCCTTTAAACTGCACCCCCTGCTCCTGGGTGACTGCTTCCCAACCTCTGAGGCTTGCGTCTGTGGTTAGCAGAATCCAATTCTGAATCCCGACCCCTCAACGAGGTGAGAAGTCTGTAGCCACCACAGAAGGGAGATCCTGGCTCTTGGCGACAGACGGATCCTCTGGTGCATGTGAAGATGCGATCCGGACCATTTGTACTATAGATCTAGCTGGAAGGACCTTGCATGAAACCTTCTGTACTGAAGTGCCTCGTAAGAGGCCACCATTTTCACCAGAAGGCGAATGCACAGATGCACCGAGATCCGGGTTGGCTTCAGGATAGCCTGAACCATCGACTGGATTACCATAGCCTTCTCCAAGGGAAGGAACACTCTCTGAGACTCTGTGTCCAGTATCATTCCTAGGAAAGGAAGCCTCTGTGTCGGTTCCAGGTGAGATTTTGGTAAGTTCAGAATCCGCCCATGATACAGGAGTAGTCTGTTTGAGAGGCCAATGCTGTCCAACAACCACTCCCTGGACGGTGCCTTTATCAGAAGATCGTCCAGGTACGGAATTGTGTTTACTCCCTATTTCCAGAATAGAAACATCATCAACTGCCATTACTTTGGTGAACACTCTCGGTGCCGTGGACAGACCAAATGGCAGGGCCTGGAACTGGTAGTGACAGTTCTGCAGTACAAACCGTAGATAAGCCTGATGAGGCGGCCAGATCGGAATGTGAAGGTACGCATCCTTGATATCCAGAGACACTAGGAATTCCTCCTCCTCCAGACCTGAGATCACCCCTCTCAGAGACTCCACCTTGAATTTGAACACTCGTAAGTACGGGTTCAATGACTTGAGGTTCAGAATCGGTCTTACCGAACCGTCCGGTTTCGGTACTACAAACAAGATGTAATAATGCCCCTTGTTTTACAGATGAGGTGGAACTGGAACAATGACCTGAGTCTGTACCAGTTTTTGAATGGCGTCCTGTTTAGTTATACTTGCCTCTTGTGAAACTGATAAGCCTGATTTGAAGAATCTGTGAGGTGAGAGCTCCTGGAACTCCAGTCTGTAGCCCTGGGAAATAAGATCTATGACCCAGGGATCCTGGCACGAAATTGTCCAGATGTGACTGAAGAATTTTAGTCGGGCTCCCACCTGTCAGTCTTCCAGGCATCGTGGTTCACCGTCATGCTGAAGGTTTTGAGGAAGAAGAGCTTGAACTTTGTTCCTGTGAACCGGCAGTTGCTGGTTTGCGTGGTTTACTTCTAGCGCCTCTGGAGATCCATTTGTCTAGTTCATCTCAAAATAAGGCCACTCCTGTGAAGGGTAGGCCTTCCACGCCTTTCCTGGAGTCCACGTAGGCAGTCCACTGGCGTAGCCATAAGCTCCTGCGTGCTGACACTGCCATAGCAGTGGTGTGTGCATTAAGCAAGCCTATTTCTTTTATGGCTTCCACCATAAAGTTTGCAGAGTCCTGTATATGTTGCAGGAGTAAAATAATCTCCCCTTTAGGCAAGGTATCTAACCCCTCAATTAGGTTACCCGACCATTTGGCAATGGCTCTTGTAATCCACCCACATGCTATAGTGGGTCTCTGGGTCACCCCAGCAGCTGTATACAAGGATTTGAGTGTGGTCTCAATTTTACGATCAGCCGCGTCTTTCAGGGAGGCTTTACCCGGGACAGGCAATACAATGTTTCGTGACAGCCTGGATACTGATGCATCCACTATAGGTGGATTTTCCCATTTTTTCCTATCCTCAGGAGGAAAGATAAAGATGATAGCAACCTTTTAGGGATTTGAAATTTCCTAGCAGGATTAACCCACGATTCTTCAAACAGTGTATTTAGTTCCTTTGCCACAGGAAAAGTGGCTGAAGATTTCTTTTTTTTATATTAAAATAAGATTACTCACTCTCCTCTATCACCTTATAAGGGATATGCAGAACTTCTCTGATAGCCTCTGTGAGAGCCTCTATTTCCTGTGACAGAGTACCCTCCCCCATCTCTGAGTCCACCTCCCCCTCCTCCATGTCTGACCCCTCATCATCAGAGTCAGACTGCAGGATATGGGCCAAAGTACGTTTTTGCGGACAAATGGCAGGGGACTGAGACGCTGGTTTGGGTACTGAGTCTCATTTCCTAAACTCAGTCATAGATTGACTTAAGTATTGCGTCTCTTTCTCATTGCAGGACAATTTAGTAGAAATGTTGAAAATAATTCCCTTAATGGAGTCCAGCCATGCTGGCTCTGCCTCGCTAGCCTGGGAAGGGACACTACATTGAGTACACACTAGTGAACCCCCTGGAGAAGAGGAACACTGTGCCTTACATGAAACATACTCTTTGCCTGACATACTGTAACAGTGACAGCACACACACAGGGAAAGATTAAATGCACAATTAACCCACAAAGAGCCCTTCCAGGAAGACACAGAAACAGAATGGAGCCAGCCCACGGCGCCTTGACCACTAATGTCAAGTTTAGCCGGGTCACAGACTAATCTAGATTAGGTACTTAGTACACTAATAACTGCTCCCCCCCTGGTATGACCCACTGGTACCGCTGAGGTAATCTGGAGTCTCTCCGGAGGAGCTGCGCGTCCCTGTCAGTCAGCGTCTGTGTTAGCTGTAGAGGGAAAATGGTGCTGGTGAGCTGCTGGATTCGCTGATAATGAAGCCCCACCCCTTAAATAGCGCGCAGTCTTCCCGCTCTTTTTTATACTGGCTGTTTGTGTCTGAGTGCATAAAATGGAGACAGACTACTTTTATGGCTTTGTTGCCAGTCTGGGTACTGTGTCCGCTGTTCAGCGTCTGTGTCCTTATACAGCGGGAGACGCAGTCCACACCGTTTAGAAGCCGTGCGTCTCTGTACCCTCATGCCGCCTTAATGGCTGGCGACCCGCTAACCGGGACGCCAGCTTAGTACTCACCACTCTTCTTTCTTCTGGCTGTGTTAGGGGTGGCGGCGTGCTGCGGGAATGTACGTTCGACATGGTGGGGCTTGCGAATAGTTCCCTCAGGAGCTAGTGTCCTGACAGTGGGGAACGGGACCATTAACCCTTCAAGAGGTTGGGCCGTTCCCCCCCCTAAGTCCCACGAAGCAGGCAGGCTGGTGCCATCCAGTCCTGCCTGAAAATAACAAACATATAAAATAAATGCAGAAAACTCTTCAGGAGCTTCCAGAGACGTGACCGGCTCATCCGGGCACATTTTCTAAACTGAGTTTGGTAGGAGGGGCATGGAGGGAGGAGCCAGCGCACACTATCAAATTCTTAAAGTGCCCAAGGCTCCTAGTGGACCCGTCTATACCCCATGGTACTAAATGGATTCTCAGTATCCCCTAGGACGTAAGAGAAACAGATTAATCTAAGTGTTCCCTTGGTTTAATTAGCTAGGCACATACATGGCACAGATACAATGCAATATGGTGGATTTCCGATCTTTTATTTAAATTATACTATATTATATGGGACGGACCGGACAGACAATATTTGACAGCACATTGTCAGGTGCTATGGAACTTTGCAGACATACAGTACAAGTAGGGTTAAACTCAGTGTCATAAGCTAGAGAAGAAGCAAAAACAAAGCTTTATTAAAGATACCTATGGTGCAAAACTAAAATACTTGAATAGCTTTAGATGTCTATCAGCATACTTACTGTGCAAGAAACACACTGCTTTTTTGTGATGCTTGTCCTCATTAATTACCTTCCTTATAGGAGTCAGCAGGATACCTGTAATATATACATATAAGTGTTTACTTTGACAAATTGGAAAAGAGTCACATAGTGCTGTTTGCTCAATTAATTGTCCTAAAAGGATTGGTATGGGATCCCAGCGGATGGAATGCCGGCGGGCACAATACTGACGCCGGCATCTCGATATCCACGATCCCGACAGGGGTGAGGTAAGTATTCTACTACTACCCCCCCAACTCCCCTAACCCTAACCTCTCCCCTTAGTGCCTAACCCTAACCTCCCCCATTAGTGCTTGAACCTATCCCCCTCCCCTTTCTGCAGCCTAACCCTCCCCCATTAACACCTAATCCTACCCGGTTATGGCTAACTTTAACCCCCCTCCACTGCGCAGCCTAGCCCTAACCTCCTCCCCAGGTGGCGCCTATACCTACCCCCCCCCCCTCCCCCATCTCCCCTGAAACCAAACCCTAACCGACCTTTGGGATGCCAGCTGTCGGCATACCGTCGTATAGATGCTGACCTGCTCGGGATACCGGCATCGGTGTTCAAACAGCTGTTGAGATTACGGCATCAGTATTTTGGCTGCCGGGATACCGACTGCTGGGATCCTGAACGTATACCATTTTAAATTAGCCGCCGGTCCGTCAGCCAATCAGAGCTTGCGCCTCCGAACTGTGAGCTTTGACGAGCTGATGAACCCACGGCTTCAGGCACGGGGCCGCTGGAGACGAGAGTGAGGGGCAGGAGAGGCACACGCTGCGCTCTCCTCCCCTCACAGAGAGCAGCGGCAGCAGCAGGAAGGGCGGCGGTGGTGAGCAGCTCCACAGGGGGCATGTGGATCTAGCACTGTGGCGGGCACGTGTATCTGGCACTCTGGGGGGCACGTGTATCTGGCACTGTGGGGGGCACGTGTATCTGGCACTCTGGGGGGCACGTGTATCTGAAACTGTGATGGGCATGTGTATCTGGCACTATGGGGAGCACGTGTATCTGACACTGTGGGGGGCACATGTATCTGACACTGTGGGGGGCACGTGTATCTGACACTGTGGGGGGCATGTGTATCTGGCACTGTGGGGGGGCATGTGTATCTGACACTGTGGGGGGGGGGCACGTGTATCTGGCACTGTGGTTGCATATTAAGTGTATCTGACACTGTGGGGGTATATAATGTGTATCTGGCACTGTTGGGGGCATATTATGTGTATCTGGCCCTGTGGGGGCATATTATGTGTATCTGACACTGTGGGGGCATATTATGTGTATCTGGCACTGAGGGGGCATATAATGTGTATCTGGCACAGTGTGAGCCTTTGTGTATCTGGCACTGTGGGGGCATATTATGTGTATCTGATACTGGGGGCATATTATGTCTATCTGACATTGTGGGGGCATATTATGTGTATCTGACACTGTTTGGGCATATTATGTGTATCTGGCACTGTGGGGGGCATATTATGTGTATCTGACACTGTGGGCATATTATGTGTACCTGGCACTGCACTGCCGGGGGCATATAATGTGTATCTGGCACTGCACTGCTGGGGGCATATAATGTGTATTTGACAATGTGCGGTCTTATGTGAATTTGACAATGTGGGGTCATATAATGTGTATCTGACACTGTGGGGGCATATTATGTGTATCTGACACTGGGGGCATATTGTGTGTATCTGGCACTGCACTGTTGGGGGCATATTATGTGTATCTGGCACTGTACTGCTGGGGGCATAAAAAACAAGAATTTACTTACCGATAATTCTATTTCTCATAGTCCGTAGTGGATGCTGGGGACTCCGTAAGGACCATGGGGAATAGCGGCTCCGCAGGAGACTGGGCACATCTAAAGAAAGCTTTAGGACTAACTGGTGTGCACTGGCTCCTCCCCCTATGACCCTCCTACAAGCCTCAGTTAGGATACTGTGCCCGGACGAGCGTACACAATAAGGAAGGATTTTGAATCCCGGGTAAGACTCATACCAGCCACACCAATCACACCATATAACCTGTGATCTGAACCCAGTTAACAGCATGATAACAGAGGAGCCTCTGAAAGATGGCTCACAACAATAATAACCCGATTTTTGTAACAATAACTATGTACAAGTATTGCAGACAATCCGCACTTGGGATGGGCGCCCAGCATCCACTACGGACTATGAGAAATAGAATTATCGGTAAGTAAATTCTTATTTTCTCTAACGTCCTAAGTGGATGCTGGGGACTCCGTAAGGACCATGGGGATTATACCAAAGCTCCCAAACGGGCGGGAGAGTGCGGATGACTCTGCAGCACCAAATGAGAGAACTCCAGGTCCTCCTCAGCCAGGATATCAATTTTGTAGAATTTTACAAACGTATTTGCTCCTGACCAAGTAGCTGCTCGGCAAAGTTGTAAAGCCGAGACCCCTCGGGCAGCCGCCCAAGATGAGCCCACCTTCCTTGTGGAGTGGGCATTTACAGATTTTTGGCTGTGGCAGGCCTGCCACAGAATGTGCAAGCTGAATTGTACTACAAATCCAACGAGCAATAGTCTGCTTAGAAGCAGGAGCACCCAGCTTGTTGGGTGCACACAGGATAAACAGCGAGTCAGATTTCCTGACTCCAGCCGTCCTGGAAACATATATTTTCAGGGCACTGACAACGTCTAGCAACTTGGAGGCCTCCAAGTCCCTAGTAGCCGCAGGCACCACCAATAGGTTGGTTCAGGTGAGACGCTGAAACCACCTTGGGGAGAAACTGAGGACAAGTCCTCAATTCCGCCCTGTCCGAATGGAACATCAGATAAGGGCTTTTTTAGGATAAAGCCGCCAATTCTGACACGCGCCTGGCCCAGGCCAGGGCCAACAGCATGACCACTTTCCATGTGAGATATTTTAACTCCACAGATTTAAGTGGTTCAAACCAATGTGACTTTTGGAACCCAAAACTACATTGAGATCCCAAAGTGCCACTGGAGGCACAAAAGGAGGCTGTATATGCAGTACCCCTTTTACAAACGTCTGAACTTCAGGGACTGAAGCTAGTTCTTTTTGGAAGAAAATTGACAGGGCCGAAATTTGAACCTTAATGGACCCCAATTTCAGGCCCATAGACACTCCTGTTTGCAGGAAATGTAGGAATCGACCCAGTTGAATTTCCTCCGTCGGGCCTTACTGGCCTCGCACCACGCAACATATTTTCGCCAATTGCGGTGATAATGTTTTTGCGGTTACATCCTTCCTGGCTTTGATCAGGATAGGGATGACTTCATCCGGAATGCCTTTTTTCCTTCAGGATCCGGCGTTCAACCGCCATGCCGTCAAACGCAGCCGCGGTAAGTCTTGGAACAGACAGGGTCCTTGCTGGAGCAGGTCCCTTCTTAGAGGTAGAGGCCACGGATCCTCCGTGAGCATCTCTTGAAGTTCCGGTTACCAAGTCCTTCTTGGCCAATCCGGAGCCACGAATATAGTGCTTTCTCCTCTCCATCTTATCAATCTCAGTACCTTGGGTATGAGAGGCAGAGGAGGGAACACATACACTGACTGGTACACCTACGGTGTTACCAGAGCGTCTACAACTATTGCCTGAGGGTCTCTTGACCTGGCGCAATACCTGTCGAGTTTTTTAATCATGTGGACGACTTCTGGATGAAGTCCCCACTCTCCCGGGTGGAGGTCGTGCTGAGGAAGTCTGCTTCCCAGTTGTCCACTCCCGGAATGAATACTGTTGACAGTGCTATCACATGATTTTCCGCCCAGCGAAGAATCCCTGCAGCTTCTGCCATTGCCCTCCTGCTTCTTGTGCCACCCTGTCTGTTTACGTGGGTGACTGCCATGATGTTGTCCGACTGGATCAACACCGGCTGACCTTGAAGCAGAGGTCTTGCTAAGCTTAGAGCATTGTAAATGGCCCTTAGCTTCAGGATATTTATGTGAAGTGATGTATCCAGGCTTGACCCTAAGCCCTGGATATTCCTTCCCTGTGTGACTGCTCCCCAGCCTCGCAGGCTGGCATCCGTGGTCACCAGGCCCCAGTCCTGAATGCCGAATCTGCGGCCCTCTAGAAGATGAGCACTCTGCAACCACCACATGATGGATACCCTTGTCCTTGGTGACAGGGTTATCCGCTGATGCATCTGAAAATGCGACCCGGACCATTTGTCCAGTAGGTTCCACTGGAAAGTTCTTGCGTGGAATCTAACGAATGGGATTGCTTCGTAGGAAGCCACCATTTTTACCCAGAACCCTTGTGCATTGATGCACTGAGACTTGGTTCGGTTTTAGGAGGTTCCTGACTAGCTCGGATAACTCCCTGGCTTTCTCTTCCGGGAGAAACACCTTTTTTCTGGACTGTGTCCAGGAACATCCCTAGGAAACAGAAGACAAGTCGTCGGAACCAGCTGCGATTTTGGAATATTGAGAATCCAATCGTGCTGCCGCAACACTACCTGAGATAGTGCTACACCGACTTCCAACTGTTCCCTGGATCTTACCCTTATCAGGGAATCGTCCAAGTAAGGGATAACTAAAATTCCCTTCCTTCGAAGGGATATCATTTCGGCCATTACCTTGGTAAAGACCCGGGGTGCCGTGGACCATCCCTACGGCAGCGTCTGAACTGATAGTGACAGTTCTGTACCATAACCTGAGGTACCCTTGGTGAGAAGGGTAAATTTTGACATAAAGGTAAGCATCCTTGATGTCCCGAGACATCATGTAGTCCCCTTCTTCCAGGTTCGCAATCACTGCTCTGAGTGACTCAATCTTGAATTTGAACCTCTGTATGTAAGTGTTCAAAGATTTTAGATTTTAGATTTAGAATCGGTCTCACCGAGCCGTCTGGCTTCGGTACCACAATAGTGTGGAATAATACCCCGTTCCCTGTTGCAGGAGGGGTACCTTGATTATCACCTGCTGGGAATACAGCTTGTGAATGGCTTCCAAAACTGCCTCCCTGTCAGAGGGAGACGTCGGTAAAGCCGACTTTTGGAAACGGCGAGGGGGAGACGTCTCGAATTTCAATATGTACCCTTGAGATATTACCTGAAGGATCCAGGGGTCTACTTGCGAGTGAGCCCACTGCGCACTGAAATTCATTGAGAACGGGCCCCCACCGTGCCTGAGCTTGTAAGGCCCTAGCGTCATACTGAGGGCTTTGCAGAGGCGGGAAAGGATTTCTGTTCCTGGGAACTGGGTAATCTCTTCAGCCTTTTTCCTCTCCCTCTGTCACGAGCAGAAAAGAGGAACCTTTTGTCCGCTTGCCAACAAAGGACTGCGCCTGATAATACGGCGTCTTATTTTGAGAGGCGACCTGGGGTACAAACGTGGATTTCCCAGTTGTTGCCGTGGCCACCAGGTCTAAAAGACCGACCCCAAATGTCCCCTTTTCAAAGGCAATACTTCCAAATGCCGTTTGGAATCCGCATCACCTGACCATTTTACTGGTAGAATTGGACAACGCACTTATACTTGATGCCAGTCGGCAAATATTCCGCTGTGCATCATGCATATATAGAAATGCATCTTTTAAATGCTCTATAGGCAATAATATACTATCCTTATCTAGGATATCAATATTTCCAGTCAGGGAATCCGACCATGCCAACCCAGCACTGCACCTCCAGGCTGAGGCGATTGCTGGTCGCAGTATAACACCAGTATGTGTGTGAATACATTTTTGGATACCCTCCTGCTTTCTATCAGCAGGATCCTTAAGGGCGGCCATCTCATGAGAGGGTAGAGCCCTTGTTCTTACAAGCGTGTGAGCGCCTTATCCCCCCTAGGGGGTGTTTCCCAACGCACCCTAACCTCTGGCGGGAAAGGGTATACAGCCAATACTTTTTAAGAAATTATCAATTGTTATCGGGGGGAAACCCACGCATCATCACACACCTCATTTTATTTCTCAGATTCAGGAAAACTACAGGTAGTTTTTCCCTCACCGAACATAATACCCCTTTTTGGTGGTACTCGTATTATCAGAAATGTATAAAACATTTTCCATTGTCTCAATCATGTAACGTGTGGCCCTACTGGAAATCACGGTTGTCTCTTCACGGTCGACACAGGAGTCAGTATCCGTGTCGGCGTCTGTATCTGCCATCTCAGGTAACGGGCGCTTTAGAGCCCCTGACGGCCTATGAGACGCCTGGACAGGCACAAGCTGAGTAGCCGGCTGTCTCATGTCAACCACTGTTTTTTATACAGAGCTGACACTGTCACGTAATTTTCAACAGTACATCCACTCAGGTGTCGACCCCCTAGGTGGTGACATCACTGTTACAGACACTCTGCTCCGTCTCCACATCATTTTTCTCCTCATACATGTCGACACAAACGTACCGACACACAGCACACACACAGGGAATGCTCTGATAGAGGACAGGACCCCACTAGCCCTTTGGGGAGACAGAGGGAGAGTATGCCAGCACACACCAGAGCGCTATATATATATACAGGGATAACCTTATATAAGCTTATATAAGTGTTTTTCCCCTTATAGCTGCTGTATGTTTTAATACTGCGCCTAATTAGTGCCCCCCTCTCTTTTTTTAACCCTTTCTGTAGTGTAGTGACTGCAGGGAAGAGCCAGGGAGCTTCCCTCCAACTGAGCTGTGAGGGAAAATGGCGCCAGTGTGCTGAGGAGATAGGCTCCGCCCCCTTTACGGCGGCCTTATCTCCCGTTTTTCTGTATATTCTGGCAGGGGTTAAATGCATCCATATAGCCCAGAAGCTATATGTGATGTATTTTTTTGCCATGTAAGGTATTTTTATCATGTTTTATTGCGTCTCAGGGCGCCCCCCCCAGCGCCCTGCACCCTCAGTGACCGGAGTATGAAGTGTGCTGAGAGCAATGGCGCACAGCTGCAGTGCTGTGCGCTACCTTATTGAAGACAGGAACGTCTTCTGCCGCCGATTTTTCCGGACCTCTTCGCTCTTCTGGCTCTGTAAGGGGGCCGGCGGCGCGGCTCCGGGACCCATCCAAGCTGAGCCTGTGATCGTCCCTCTGGAGCTAATGTCCAGTAGCCAAGAAGCCCAATCCACTCTGCACTCAGGTGAGTTCGCTTCTTCTCCCCTTAGTCCCTCGATGCAGTGAGCCTGTTGCCAGCAGGTCTCACTGAAAATAACAAACCTAAACTAAAACTTTCACTAAGAAGCTCAGGAGAGCCCCTAGTGTGCACCCTTCTCGTCGGGCACAGAAATCTAACTGAGGCTTGGAGGAGGGTCATAGGGGGAGGAGCCAGTGCACACCAGTTAGTCCTAAAGCTTACTTTAGATGTGCCCAGTCTCCTGCGGAGCCGCTATTCCCCATGGTACTTACGGAGTCCCCAGCATCCACTTAGGACGTTAGAGAAATAAGAATTTACTCACCGGTAATTCTATTTCTCGTAGTCCGTAGTGGATGCTGGGGACTCCGTAAGGACCATGGGGAATAGACGGGCTCCGCAGGAGACTGGGCACACTATAAGAAAGATTTGGTACTACCTGATGTGCACTGGCTCCTCCCTCTATGCCCCTCCTCCAGACCTCAGTTAGGATACTGTGCCCGGAAGAGCTGACACAATAAGGAAGGATTTTGAATCCCGGGTAAGACTCATACCAGCCACACCAATCACACCGTATAACTCGTGATATTAAACCCAGTTAACAGTATGAAATATAACTGAGCCTCTCTACAGATGGCTCAACAATAACCCTTTAGTTAGGCAATAACTATATACAAGTATTGCAGACAATCCGCACTTGGGATGGGCGCCCAGCATCCACTACGGACTACGAGAAATAGAATTACCGGTGAGTAAATTCTTATTTTCTCTGACGTCCTAGTGGATGCTGGGGACTCCGTAAGGACCATGGGGATTATACCAAAGCTCCCAAACGGGCGGGAGAGTGCGGATGACTCTGCAGCACCGAATGAGAGAACTCAAGGTCCTCCTCAGCCAGGGTATCAAATTTGTAGAATTTAGCAAACGTGTTTGCCCCTGACCAAGTTGCAGCTCGGCAAAGTTGTAAAGCCGAGACCCCTCGGGCAGCCGCCCAAGATGAGCCCACCTTCCTCGTGGAATGGGCTTTCACTGATTTAGGATGCGGCAATCCAGCCGCAGAATGCGCCAGCTGAATTGTGCTACAAATCCAGCGAGCAACAGTCTGCTTAGAAGCAGGAGCACCTATTTTGTTGGGTGCATACAGGATAAAAAGCGAGTCAGTTTTCCTGACTCCAGCCGTCCTGGAAACATAAATTTTCAAGGCCCTGACTACGTCCAGTAACTTGGAATCCTCCAAGTCCCTAGTAGCCGCAGGCACCACAATAGGTTGGTTCAAGTGAAAAGCTGATACCACCTTAGGGAGAAACTGGGGACGAGTCCTCAATTCTGCCCTATCCATATGGAAAATCAGATAAGGGCTTTTACATGACAAAGCCGCCAATTCTGACACACGCCTGGCCGAAGCCAAGGCCAATAACATGACCACTTTCCACGTGAGATATTTCAGATCCACGGTTTTAAGTGGTTCAAACCAATGTGATTTTAGGAAACTCAACACCACATTGAGATCCCAAGGTGCCACAGGAGGCACAAAAGGGGGCTGAATATGAAGCACTCCCTTTACAAAAGTCTGAACTTCAGGCAGTGAAGCCAGTTCTTTCTGGAAGAAAATCGACAGAGCCGAAATCTGGACCTTAATGGAACCCAATTTTAGGCCCATAGTCACTCCTGACTGTAGGAAGTGCAGAAAACGACCCAGCTGAAATTCCTCTGTAGGGGCCTTCCTGGCCTCACACCACATAACATATTTCCGCCAAATGCGGTGATAATGGTTTGCGGTTACTTCTTTCCTGGCTTTTATCAGCGTAGGAATGACTTCCTCCGGAATGCCCTTTTCCTTTAGGATCCGGAAATCAACCGCCATGCCGTCAAACGCAGCCGCGGTAAGTCTTGGAACAGACAGGGCCCCTGCTGTAGCAGATCCTGTCTGAGCGGTAGAGGCCATGGGTCCTCTGTTAACATTTCTTGAAGTTCCGGGTACCAAGCTCTTCTTGGCCAATCCGGAACCACGAGTATCGTTCTTACTCCTCGCCTTCTTATTATTCTCAGTACCTTTGGTATGAGAGGCAGAGGAGGGAACACATAAACCGACTGGTACACCCACGGTGTCACTAGAGCGTCCACAGCTATCGCCTGAGGGTCCCTTGACCTGGCGCAATATCTCTTTAGCTTTTTGTTGAGGCGGGACGCCATCATGTCCACCTGTGGCCTTTCCCAACGGTTTACTAACAGTAGGAAGACTTCTGGATGAAGTCCCCACTCTCCCGGGTGTAGGTCGTGTCTGCTGAGGAAGTCTGCTTCCCAGTTGTCCACTCCCGGAATGAACACTGCTGACAGTGCTAGTATGTGATTTTCCGCCCATCGGAGAATCCTTGTGGCTTCTGCCATCGCCACCCTGCTTCTTGTGTCCCCTGTCGGTTTACATGGGTGACTGCCGTGATGTTGTCTGATTGGATCAGAACCGGCTGGTTTTGAAGCAGGGGCCTTGCCTGACTTAGGGCATTGTAAATGGCCCTCAGTTCCAGAATGTTTATGTGTAGGGACGACTCCTGACTTGACCAAAGTCCCTGGAAATTTCTTCCCTGTGTGACTGCGCCCCAGCCCCGAAGGCTGGCATCCGTGGTCACCAGGACCCAGTCCTGTATGCCGAATCTGCGGCCCTCTAGAAGATGAGTACTCTGCAGCCACCACAGTAGAGACACCCTGGTCCTTGGAGACAGGGTTATCAGGTGATGCATCTGAAGATGCGATCCCGACCACTTGTCCAAGAGGTCCCACTGGAAGGTCCTTGCATGGAACCTGCCGAATGGAATTGCTTCGTATGAAGCCACCATTTTTCCCAGGACTCGTGTGCAGTGATGCACCGATACCCGTTTTGGTTTTAGGAGGTCTCTGACTAGAGATGACAGCTCCTTGGCTTTCTCCTGCGGGAGAAACACTTTTTTCTGTTCTGTGTCCAGAATCATCCCCAGGAACAGTAAGCGTGTGGAAGGAACCAGTTGTGACTTTGGAATGTTTAGAATCCAGCCATGCTGTTGTAGCACTTCCCGAGATAGTGCTACTCCGACCAGTAACTGCTCCCTGGACCTCGCCTTTATTAGGAGATCGTCCAAGTACGGGATAATTAAAGCTCCCTTTTTTCGAAGGAGTATCATCATTTCTGCCATTACCTTGGTAAACACCCTCGGTGCCGTGGACAGTCCAAATGGTAGTGTCTGGAATTGGTAATGGCAATCCTGTACCACAAATCTGAGGTACTCCTGGTGAGGAAGGTAAATTGGGACATGCAGGTAAGCATCCTTGATGTCCAGGGATACCATGTAATCCCCCTCGTCCAGGCTTGCAATAACCGCCCTGAGCGATTCCATCTTGAACTTGAATCTTTTTATGTATGTGTTCAAGGATTTCAAATTTAAAATGGGTCTCACCGAACCGTTCGGTTTCGGTACCACAAACAGTGTGGAATAGTAACCCCGGCCTTGTTGAAGTAGGGGTACTTTGACTATCACCTGCTGGGAATACAGCTTGTGAATTGCCTCTAGTACAGCCTCCCTGCCCGAGGGAGTTGTCGGTAAGGCCGATTTGAGGAAACGGCGGGGGGGGAGGCGCCTCGAATTCCAGCTTGTACCCCTGAGATACTACTTGAAGGATCCAGGGATCCACCCGTGAGCGAACCCACTGATCGCTGACATTTTTGAGGCGGCCCCCCACCGTACCTGGCTCCGCCTGTGGAGCCCCACCGTCATGCGGCGTATTTGGAAGAAGCGGGGGAGGACTTTTGTTCCTGGGAACCTGCTGCGTGGTGCAGCCTTTTTCCCCTTCCTCTGCCTCTAGACAGAAAGGACCCGCCTTTTCCCCGCCTGTTTTTCTGGGGTCGAAAGGACTGTACCTGATAATACGGTGCTTTCTTAGGCTGTGAGGGGACATGGGGCAAAAATGCTGACTTCCCAGCTGTTGCTGTGGAAACAAGGTCTGAGAGACCATCCCCGAATAACTCCTCACCCTTATAAGGCAAAACTTCCATCTGCATCCCCTGTCCACTGCCGAGTCCATAAGCCTCTCCTAGCAGAAATGGACAATGCACTTATTCTAGATGCCAGCCGGCAGATCTCCCTCTGTGCATCTCTCATGTACAAGACTGAGTCTTTTATATGCTCTACAGTTAGCAATATAGTGTCCCTGTCCAGGGTGTCAATATTTTCTGACAGAGAATCTGACCAAGCAGCAGCAGCACTGCACATCCAGGCTGAAGCAATAGCTGGTCTCAGTATAACACCAGTGTGTGTATATATAGACTTTAGGATAGCCTCCTGCTTTCTATCAGCAGGTTCCTTTAGGGCGGCCGTATCCGGAGACGGTAGTGCCACCTTTTTAGACAAACGTGTGAGCGCTTTATCCACCCTAGGGGGAGTTTCCCAACGTGACCTATCCTCTGGCGAGAAAGGGAACGCCATTAGTAATTTTTTTGAAATCACCAATTTTTTATCAGGAAAAGCCCACGCTTCTTCACACACTTCATTTAATTCTTCAGATGGGGGAAAAACTATTGGCAGTTTTTTCTCCCCAAACATAATACCCTTTTTTGAGGTACCTGGGTTTATATCCGAAATGTGTTAAACCTCTTTCATTGCCTCAATCATGCAACGAATGGCCCTAGTGGACATTAAATTTGACTCATCGTCGTCGACACTGGTATCAGTATCCGTGTCCACATCTGTGTCTGCCATCTGAGGTAGTGGGCGTTTTAGAGTCCCTGATGGCCTTTGAATTGCCTGGGCAGGCACGAGCTGAGAAGCCGGCTGTCCCGCATTTGGCATGTCGTCAAATTTTTTATGTAAGGAGTCGACACTTGCACGTAATTCCTTCCATAAGTCCATCCACTCAGGTGTCTGCCCCGCAGGGGGTGACATCACATTTATAGGCATCTGCTCCGCCTCCACATAAGTCTCCTCATCAAACATGTTGACACAGCCGTACCGACACACCGCACACACACACAGGGAATGCTCTTAAAGGAGACAGGACCCCACAAAAGCCCTTTGGGGAGACAGAGAGAGAGTATGCCAGCACACACCAGAGCGCTATATAATGCAGGGACTAACTGAATTATGTCCCCTATAGCTGCTATAATATTTACTGCGCCTCAAATTTGTGCCCCCCCTCTCTTTTTTACCCTTTTCTGTAGTGTAGACTGCAGGGGAGAGTCAGGGAGCTTCCTTCCAGCGGAACTGTGAGGGAGAAATGGCGCCAGTGTGCTGAGGGAGATGGCTTTGCCCCTTTTTCGGCGGACTTTTCTCCCGCTTTTTTCTGTATTCTGGCAGGGGTAATTACCACATATATAGCCTCTGGGGCTATATATTGTGGTTATTTTGCCAGCCAAGGTGATTTTATTGCTGCTCAGGGCGCCCCCCCCCAGCGCCCTGCACCCTCAGTGACCGGAGTGTGAAGTGTGTATGAGGAGCAATGGCGCACAGCTGCAGTGCTGTGCGCTACCTTGGTGAAGACTGAAGTCTTCTGCCGCCGATTTTCCGGACCATCTTCTTGCTTCTGGCTCTGTAAGGGGGACGGCGGCGCGGCTCCGGGAACGAACACCAAGGACGGGTCCTGCGGTTGATCCCTCTGGAGCTAATGGTGTCCAGTAGCCTAAGAAGCCCAAGCTAGCTGCAAGCAGGTAGGTTCGCTTCTTCTCCCCTTAGTCCCTCGTTGCAGTGAGCCTGTTGCCAGCAGGTCTCACTGTAAAATAAAAAACCTAACATATACTTTCTTTCTAGGAGCTCAGGAGAGCCCCTAGTGTGCATCCAGCTCGGCCGGGCACAGAAATCTAACTGAGGTCTGGAGGAGGGGCATAGAGGGAGGAGCCAGTGCACACCAGGTAGTACCAAATCTTTCTTATAGTGTGCCCAGTCTCCTGCGGAGCCCGTCTATTCCCCATGGTCCTTACGGAGTCCCCAGCATCCACTAGGACGTCAGAGAAATGTGTATCTGGCACTGTGGGAGCATATGTATATCTGGCACAGTGTGGGCATATGTGTATCTGGCACTGTGGGGGCATATAATGTGTATCTGGCACTGCTGGGAGCATATGTGTATCTGGACTGCTGGGGGCATATGTGTATATGGCACTGCACTGCTGGGAGCATATGTGTATCTGGCACTGCTAAGGGGGCATATTTGTATCTGGCACTACACTACTGGGGGCATATGTGTATCTGGCACTGCAGTACTGGGGCATATGTGTATCTGGCACTTATAATATGTATCTGGCAACACTGGGGATGTGTGTGTATTTGGCACTACTGGGGCGTATGTGTATCTGGCACTGCTGGGGTCATATAATGTGTATCTGGCACTACTGGATGTGTATGTGTATTTGGCACTACTGGGGGCGTATGTGTATCGAGCACTGCACTACTGGGGGCGTATGTGTATCTTACACTATACTGGAGACATTATAGGTGAAACTCAGAAAATTAGAATATTGGCCCTCATTCCGAGTTGATCGCTCGCAAGGCGAATTTAGCAGAGTTGCTCACGCTAAGCCTACGCCTACTGGGAGTGTATCTTAGCTTCTTAAAATTGCGACCGATGTATTCGCAATATTGCGATTACAAACTACTTAGCAGTTTCAGAGTAGCTTCAGACTTACTCGGCATCTGCGTTCAGTTCAGTGCTTGTCGTTCCTGGTTTGACGTCATAAACACACCCAGCGTTCGCCCAGACACTCCCCCGTTTCTCCGGCCACTCCTGCGTTTTTTCCGGAAACGGTAGCGTTTTTATCCACACGCCCCGAAAACGCCGTGTTTCCGCCCAGTAACAACCACATAGTAGTCAATCACACTACGTTCGCCAGAGCGAAGAAAAAGCCGTGAGTAAAAATACTATCTTCATTGTAAAATTACTTGGCGCAGTCGCAGTGCGAATATTGCGCATGCGTACTAAGCGGAATTTCACTGCAATGCGAAGAAAATTACAGAGCGAACGACTCGGAATGAGGGCCCTTGTGCAAAAGTTCACTTATTTCAGTAATTCAAGTTAAAAGGTGAAACTAATATATTATATAGACTCATTACATGCAAAGTGAGATATTTCAAGCCTTTATTTGTTATAATTTTGATGATTGTGGCTTATAGTTTAAGAAAACCCCAAATCCAAAATCTCAGAAAATTTGAATAATACATAAAATCAATAAAAAAGGATTTTAAATACAGAAATGTCGGCCCTCTGAAAAGTATAACCATGCATATGTACTCAGTATTGGTTTGGGCCCCATTTGCATGAATTACTGCCTCAATGTGGCGTAACATGGATTCTATCAGCCTGTGGCACTGCTGAGGTGTTATGGAAGACCAGGATACTTCAATAGCGGCCTTCAGCTCTTCTGCATTGTTCGGTCTCATGTCTCTCACCTTTTCTTGGCAATTCCCCTTAGATTCTCTATGGGGTTCAGGTCAGGCGAGTTTGCTGGCTAATTCATCACAATCCCACGGTCATTGAACCAGGTTTTGGTACTTTTGGCAGTGTGGGCAGGTGCCAAGTCCTGCTGGAAAATGAAGTCGGCATCTCCTTAAAGCTTGTCTGCTGAAGGAAGCATGAAGTGCTCTAAAATGTCCTGGTAGACGGCTGCGTTGACTCTGGACTTAATAAAGCACAGTGGACCAACACCAGCAGATGACATGGCTCCCCAAATCAACACAGACTGTGACTTCACACTGGACTTCAAGCATCTTGGATTGTGTGCCTCTCCATTCTTCCTCCATACTCTGGGACCTTGGTTTCCAAATGAGATGCAAAATTTGCTCTCATCAGAAAAGAGGACTTTGGGCCACTGAGCAACAGACCAGTTCTTTTTTTCTTTAGGCCAGGTAAGATGCTTCTGACATTGTTTGTTGTTCAGGAGTGGCTTGACAAGGGGAATGCAACATTTGAAGCCCATGTCCAGGATCCTTCTGTGTGTGGTAGCTCTTGATGCACTAACTCCAGCCTGGGATTAATGTGCTGGATTGGCCAGAAAACTCGCCTGATCTATGGGGCATTGCCAAGAGAAAGATGAGAGACATGATACGGAACAATGCAGAAGAGCTGAAGGCCGCTACTGAAGCATCCTGGTCTTCCATAACACCTCAGCAGAAGCCACAGGCTGATAGAATCCATGCCACACCGCACTGAGGCAGTAATTCATGCAAAAGGGGCCCAAACCAAGTACTGAGTACATATGCATGATTATACTTTTAAGAGGGGCAGAAATTTTTGTATTTAAAATCCTTATTTTATTGATTATATGTAATATTCTAATTTTCTGAGATTTTGGATTTGGGGTTTTCTTAAACTGTAAACCCCAATCATCAAAATTATAACAAATAAACGCTTTAAATATCTCACTTTGCATGTAATGAGTCTATATAATATATTAGTTTCACCTATTAAGTTGAATTACTGAAATAAATGAACTTTTTCACGATACTCTAATTTTCTCTAACGTCCTAAGTGGATGCTGGGGACTCCGTCAGGACCATGGGGAATAGCGGCTCCGCAGGAGACAGGGCACAAAAATAAAGCTTTAGGATTAGGTGGTGTGTACTGGCTCCTCCCCCTATGACCCTCCTCCAAGCCTCAGTTAGGTTTTTGTGCCCGTCCGAGCAGGGTGCAATCTAGGTGGCTCTCCTAAAGAGCTGCTTAGAAAAAGTTTTTAGGTTTTTTATTTTCAGTGAGTCCTGCTGGCAACAGGCTCACTGCATCGAGGGACTTAGGGGAGAGAATTTCAACTCACTTGCGTGCAGGATGGATTGGATTCTTAGGCTACTGGACACCATTAGCTCCAGAGGGAGTCGGAACACAGGTCTCACCCTGGGGTTCGTCCCGGAGCCGCGCCGCCGCCCCCCCTTACAGATGCTGAAGATTGAAGGTCCGGAAACAGGCGGCAGAAGGCTCTTCAGTCTTCATGAAGGTAGCGCACAGCACTGCAGCTGTGCGCCATTGTTGTCACACACTTCACACCAAGCGGTCACGGAGGGTGCAGGGCGCTGCTGGGGGCGCCCTGGGCAGCAATATTTAATACCTTTATGGCAAAAGAATACATCACATATAGCCATTGAGGCTATATGTGTGTATTTAACCCATGCCAGATATCTAAAACTCCGGGAGAAAAGCCCGCCGAAATAGGGGGCGGGGCTTATTCTCCTCAGCACACAGCGCCATTTTCCTGCTCAGCTCCGCTGTGAGGAAGGCTCCCAGGACTCTCCCCTGCACTGCACTACAGAAACAGGGTAAAACAGAGAGGGGGGGCATTTTTTTGGCGATATTTTGATATATTTAAGCTGCTATAAGGAACAACACTTATATAAGGTTGTTCCCATATATATTATAGCGCTTGGGTGTGTGCTGGCAAACTCTCCCTCTGTCTCCCCAAAGGGCTAGTGGGGTCCTGTCTTCGATAAGAGCATTCCCTGTGTGTCTGCTGTGTGTCGGTACGTGTGTGTCGACATGTATGAGGACGATGTTGGTGTGGAGGCAGAGCAATTGCCGATAATGGTGATGTCACCCCCCAGGGAGTCGACACCGGAATGGATGGCTTTGTTTATGGAATAATGTCAGCACATTACAAAAATCAGTTGACGACATGAGACGGCCGGCAAACCAGTTAGTACCTGCCCAGGCGTCTCAGACACCGTCAGGGGCTGTAAAGCGCCCTTTACCTCAGTCGGTCGACACAGACCCAGACACAGACACTGAATCTAGTGTCGACGGTGATGTAACAAACGTATTTTCAAGTAGGGCCACACGTTATATGATCACGGCAATGAAGGAGGCTTTGCATATCTCTGATACTGCAAGTACCACAAAAAGGGGTATTATGTGGGGGGTGAAAAAACTACCTGTAGTTTTTCCTGAATCAGAGGAATTAAATGATGTATGTGATGAAGCGTGGGTTAACCCAGATAGAAAAGTGCTAATTTCAAAAAAGTTATTAGCATTATACCCTTTCCCGCCAGAGGTTAGGGCGCGCTGGGAAACACCCCCTAGGGTGGATAAGGCGCTCACACGCTTATCAAAACAAGTGGCGTTACCGTCTCCTGATACGGCCGCCCTCAGGGATCCAGCTGATAGGAGACTGGAAACTACCCTAAAAAGTATATACACACATACTGGTGTTATACTGCGACCAGCCATCGCCTCAGCCTGGATGTGCAGTGCTGGGGTCGTCTGGTTGGATTCCCTGACTGAAAATATTGATACCCTGGATAGGGACAGTATTTTATTGACTATAGAGCAATTAAAGGATGCTTTCCTTTATATGCGAGATGCTCAGAGAGATATTTGCACTCTGGCATCGAGAGTAAATGCGATGTCCATATCTGCCAGAAGGAGTTTTTGGACGCGACAGTGGTCAGGTGATGCGGATTCCAAACGACATATGGAAGTATTGCCGTATAAAGGGGAGGAATTATTTGGCGTCGGTCTATCGGATCTGGTGGCCACGGCAACTGCCGGAAAATCCACCTTTTTACCTCAGACCCCCTCCCAACAGAAAAAGACACCGTCTTTTCAGCCGCAGTCCTTTCGGTCCTATAAGAACAAGCGGACAAAAGGACAGTCATATCTGCCTCGGGGCAGAGGAAGGGGTAAGAGAGGGCAGCAAGCAGCCCCTGCCCAGGAACAGAAGCCCTCTCAGGGTTCTGCAAAGCTCTCAGCATGACGCTGGGGCCTTACAAGCGGACTCAGGAGCGGTGGGGGGTCGACTCAAGAATTTCAGCGCACAGTGGGCTTGCTCACAGGTGGACCCCTGGATCCTGCAGGTAGTATCTCAGGGTTACAGGTTGGAATTCGAGAAGTCTCCCCCTCGCAGGTTCCTAAAGTCTGCTTTGCCAACGTCTCCCTCAGACAGGGCGACGGTATTGGAAGCCATTCACAAGCTGTTTTCTCAGCAGGTGATAGTCAAGGTACCCCTCCTACAACAGGGAAAGGGGTATTACTCCACGCTATTTGTGGTACCGAAGCCGGACGGCTCGGTAAGACCTATTCTAAATCTGAAATCTTTGAACCTGTACATACAAAAATTCAAGTTCAAGATGGAGTCACTCAGAGCAGTGATAGCGAATCTGGAAGAAGGGGACTTTATGGTGTCCCTGGACATAAAGGATGCTTACCTGCATGTCCCAATTTGCCCTTCACATCAAGGGTACCTCAGGTTCGTGGTGCAAAACTGTCATTATCAGTTTCAGACGCTGCCGTTTGGATTGTCCACGGCACCTCGGGTCTTTACCAAGGTAATGGCCGAAATGATGATTCTTCTGCGAAGAAGAGGCGTATTAATTATCCCTTACTTGGACGATCTCCTGATAAGGGCAAGGTCCAGAGAACAGCTGGAGGACGGAGTAGCACTAACCCAACTAGTGCTGCAACAACACGGGTGGATTCTGAATTTTCCAAAATCTCAGTTGACCCCGACGACACGTCTGCTGTTCCTGGGAATGATTCTGGACACGGTTCAGAAAAAGGTGTTTCTTCCGGAGGAGAAAGCCAGGGAGTTATCCGAACTTGTCAGGAACCTCCTAAAACCAGGGAAAGTGTCTGTGCATCAATGCACAAGAGTCCTGGGAAAGATGGTGGCTTCTTACGAAGCGATTCCATTCGGCAGATTCCACGCACGAACTTTTCAGTGGGATCTGCTGGACAAATGGTCCGGATCACATCTGCAGATGCATCAGCGGATAACCTTATCGCCACGGACAAGGGTGTCTCTTCTGTGGTGGTTGCAGAGTGCTCATCTGTTAGAGGGCCGCAGATTCGGCATACAGGACTGGGTCCTGGTGACCACGGATGCCAGTCTGAGAGGCTGGGGAGCGGTCACACAGGGAAGAAACTTCCAGGGAGTATGGTCAAACCTGGAGATGTCTCTTCACATAAATATACTGGAGCTAAGAGCGATTTACAATGCTCTAAGTCTGGCAAAACCCCTGCTTCAGGGTCAGCCGGTGTTGATCCAGTCGGACAACATCACGGCAGTCGCCCACGTAAACAGACAGGGCGGCACAAGAAGCAGGACAGCAATGGCAGAAGCTGCAAGGATTCTTCGCTGGGCGGAAGATCATGTGATAGCACTGTCAGCAGTATTCATTCCGGGAGTGGACAACTGGGAAGCAGACTTCCTCAGCAGACACGATCTACACCCGGGAGAGTGGGGACTTCATCCAGAAGTCTTCCACATGATTGTGAACCGTTGGGAAAAACCAATGGTGGATATGATGGCGTCCCGCCTCAACAAAAAACTGGACAGGTATTGCGCCAGGTCAAGAGACCCTCAGGCAATAGCTGTGGACGCTCTGGTAACACCGTGGGTGTTCCAGTCAGTGTATGTGTTCCCTCCTCTGCCTCTCATACCAAAAGTACTGAGAATTATACGGCAAAAGGGAGTAAGAACGATACTAGTGGCTCCGGATTGGCCAAGAAGAACTTGGTACCCGGAACTTCAAGAGATGCTCACGGAGGATCCGTGGCCTCTACCTCTAAGACGGGACCTGCTTCAGCAGGGACCGTGTCTATTCCAAGACTTACCGCGGCTGCGTTTGACGGCATGGCGGTTGAACGCCGAATTCTAAGGGAAAAAGGCATTCCGGAAGAGGTCATTCCTACACTGGTAAAAGCCAGGAAGGAGGTGACTGCACAACATTATCACCGCATTTGGAGAAAATATGTTGCGTGGTGTGAGGCCAGGAAGGCCCCCACGGAGGAATTTCAACTGGGTCGATTCCTACATTTCCTGCAAACAGGATTGTCTATGGGCCTCAAATTGGGGTCCATTAAGGTTCAAATTTCGGCCCTGTCGATTTTCTTCCAGAAAGAATTGGCTTCAGTTCCTGAAGTCCAGACTTTTGTAAAAGGAGTACTACATATACAGCCCCCGGTTGTGCCCCCAGTGGCACCGTGGGATCTTAATGTAGTCTTGGATTTTCTCAAATCCCATTGGTTTGAGACGCTCAAATCGGTGGAGTTGAAGTATCTTACATGGAAAGTAACCATGCTACTGGCCCTGGCTTCAGCCAGGAGGGTATCAGAATTGGCGGCTTTATCATATAAGAGCCCATATCTGATTTTCCATACGGACAGGGAAGAACTGCGGACGCGTCCTCATTTTCTGCCTAAGGTGGTGTCAGCGTTTCACCTGAACCAGCCTATTGTGGTGCCTGCGGCTACTAACGATTTGGAGGATTCCAAGTTGTTGGACGTGGTCCGGGCATTGAAAATATATATTTCAAGAACGGCGGGAGTCAGAAAGTCTGACTCACTGTTTATATTGTATGCACCCAACAAGATGGGTGCTCCTGCGTCTAAGCAGACGATTGCTCGTTGGATTTGTAGCACAATTCAACTTGCACATTCTGTGGCAGGCTTGCCACAACCTAAATCTGTCAAGGCCCATTCCACAAGGAAAGTGGGCTCATCCTGGGCGGCTGCCCGGGGGGTCTCGGCATTACAACTCTGCCGAGCTGCTACTTGGTCAGGGGCAAACACGTTTGCAAAATTCTACAAATTTGATACCCTGGCTGAGGAGGACCTTGAGTTCTCTCATTCGGTGCTGCAGAGTCATCCGCACTCTCCCGCCCGTTTGGGAGCTTTGGTATAATCCCCATGGTCCTGACGGAGTCCCCAGCATCCACTTAGGACGTTAGAGAAAATAAGAATTTACTTACCGATAATTCTATTTCTCGTAGTCCGTAGTGGATGCTGGGCGCCCATCCCAAGTGCGGATTGTCTGCAATACTTGTACATAGTTATTGTTACAAACAAATTCGGGTTGTTATTGTTGTGAGCCGTCTGTTCAGAGGCTCCTACGTTTGTCATACTGTTAACTGGGTTCAGATCACAAGTTATACGGTGTGATTGGTGTGGCTGGTATGAGTCTTACCCGGGATTCAATATCCTTCCTTATTGTGTACGCTCGTCCGGGCACAGTATCCTAACTGAGGCTTGGAGGAGGGTCATAGGGGGAGGAGCCAGTACACACCACCTAATCCTAAAGCTTTATTTTTGTGCCCTGTCTCCTGCGGAGCCGCTATTCCCCATGGTCCTGACGGAGTCCCCAGCATCCACTACGGACTACGAGAAATAGAATTATCGGTAAGTAAATTCTTATTTTCTGAGTTTCACCTCTATGTGTAAGGAACACTACTGTGGGCATCATGTGTAAGGCTGCTAATTATGTGTGTAGAGGGGGTGTGAAAATAGATTTATTTACAGTTTGATAATATAAAGTTGCGAGGCCACACCCACTTTTCCAGGAGGCATTGGGGGGGGGGGTTACTTTTAAATTTTCTCGCTCGGGGCGCTAGTAGGCCTGGAGCCGGCCCTGTAAACCATCCTAACAGCTAAAGGACATATGACTCTGGGATACATTTATGAGGCAAGGTTCTCTGTCCGGCATTTGCATTGGTTTCTGCAGCAGTACCTCTCTTACTGCTGCTTACAGCCATACCAATATATCTATATGGGGACGGCGGGTGTCAATTTAACCAGCATCAAAAAAGGTAACATACAAGAGCAATTAATGCAGATACATGTAGATTGCTCACAAAGGGAACATTTCAAACCGTCAAAAAGTTTCTTAACGTCCTTACCCATTGTGCAGTATCATATGCCATAAAGGACTTTCTACTGACATGGGCATAAGAAGTGGGACTTAAGCCATCAGATTTGACTAGTTTAACAGACCCTGGCGGCATATGCTGCCAGGCCAACTCAGTCTGAGCCCCTGCTTGGCCCCGCTATGCCCCCTCTCTGCTGTCCTCCTCCTCCTCCTCCCACCATGTTGTGGCACTTGCATGGGTATCGCTACAGGTATATTAATTTTAAATGAGTGTACAGTATCTCCACTATATACTAAAGTTAACTTGCAGGGATAGCAATAGTGAGAACTGCTGTCCCTGCAGGTTACATCCCTGGTATATAGAAGGATGCTTTGACATTAGTGAAAGATTCCTCTGAGGACTCTGACACTGCTTATGAGCACAGCGTCAGCTACTGGAGCCGGCTGGAGGCTGCGGGAGAGGGACTGCAAGATCCCTCCCCTGAGAGAATGCCTGCATACGGCTAAAGTGGTTTAAGCCATCTGAGGATGGCATAACTCAAAGGGACCAAAATTGTCAGAGTTTGGTGAAGAGGGGTCAGATTGTAATACCCATTGATAGCAGGCCCGTTTCCCATATATGTACAGGACCATCGAGAGCTGTGACTGGGTAGAGGGGAAGCCGCCTAGGTGCATGGCCATTAGCACACAATGACGTCACATGTGTTCCCCGGCTGACAGGAGGTGAGACAGTGACCTGGGCCTCTACAACAACTTTATCTATCTATCTATCTATCTATCTATCTATCTATCTATCTATCTATCTATCTATCTATCTATCTATCTATCTAAACATTAAAACCATCGACAGGTGAAGTGAATAACATTGATTATCCCTTTACAATGGCACCTGCTAATGTGGTGGGATACATTAAACAGCAAATTAACACTCAGGGAGATGTATTATACTGGATTGTGCCGGTATTTCTCTTCCTGCTTTGCCCCCTTACCAAAGCAGAAAATAGGATTTTAATACCTACCGGTAAATCCTTTTCTCGTAGTCCGTAGAGGATGCTGGGGAAGCATCAAGAACCATGGGGTATAGACGGGATCCGCAGGAGATATGGGCACTTTAAGACTTTGAATGGGTGTGAACTGTCTCCTCCCTCTATGCCCCTCCTCCAGACTCCAATTATAGGAACTGTGCCCAGGGAGACGGACATTTCGAGGAAAGGGATTTATTGTTAAACTAAGGGTGAGATACGTACCAGCTCACACCACCAAACACGCCGTACAACCTGGCATTAAACAGAATTCCAGTCAACGGCATGAACAAAGTCAGCAACAGGCTGACCATAACCAAAGCACAACCTTTGTGTAACACAAGCAATCACTATTAAACAAGTACTGCAGATAGAGTCCGCACTGGGACGGGCGCCCAGCATCCTCTACGGACTAGGAGAAAAGGATTTACCGGTAGGTATTAAAATCCTATTTTCTCATACGTCCTAGAGGATGCTGGGTATGCTTCAAGAACCATGGGTTTTATACCAAAGCTCCAGAACGGGCGGGAGAGTGCGGATGACTCTGCAGCACCGATTGACCAAACATGAGGTCCTCCTCAGCAAGGGTATCAAACTTGTAGAACTTAGCAAAAGTGTTTGAACCTGACCAAGTAGCCGCTCGGCACAGATGTAACGCCGAGACCCCTAGGGCAGCCACCCAAGTTGAGCCCACCTTTCTCGTAGATTGGGCCTTCACCGATTTCGGTAACGGCAATCCCGACGTAGAAGGAGCATGCTGAATCGTATTACAGATCCAGCGTGCAATAGTCTGCTTGGAAACAGGAGCCCCAATCTTGTTGGGAGCATATAGGACAAACAGAGCCTCCGTTTTCCTAATCTGAGCCGTTCTGGCGACATAGATTTTCACAGCTCTGACCGCATCAAGGCTTCAGTAGCCACTGGCACCACAATAGGTTGGTTCATGTGAAACAATGAAACCACTTTTGGTAGAAATTGCTGAAGAGTTCTCAACTCCGCTCTGTCTACATGGAAGATCAAATAGGGGCTCTTGTGAGACAAAGCCGCTAATTCAGACACCCACCTTGCGGACGCCAAGGACAACAGCATGACCACTTTCCAAGTGAGGAATTTGAGCTCAACCTTATGTAAAGGTTCAAACCAATGAGATTGCAGGAACTGCAACACCACGTTAAGATCACATGGTGCCACTGGGGGCACAAAGGGAGGTTGAATGCGCAGCACTCCTTTCACGAAGGTCTGAACTCCTGGAAGGGAGGCCAATTATTTCTGAAAGGAAATTGATAAGGCCGAAATTTGTACTTTAATGGAGCCTAACTTTAGGCCCGCATTCACACCTGCTTGCAAAAAATGGAGAAAACGCCCCAGCTGAAATTCTTCCGTAGGAGCCTTCTTGGATTCACACCAAGAAACATATTTTCTCCAAATACGGTGGTAATGCCTCGCCGTTACCTCTTTTCTAGCCTGAAGTAGTGTGGGAATGACTTCACTGGGCCGTCAAACGCAGCCACGGTAAGTCTTGATACACGCACGGTCCTTGCTGTAACAGGTCCTCTCGTAGAGGAAGAGGCCAGGGATCTCCTATGAGTAATTCCTGAAGATCCGGATACCAGGCCCTCCTTGGCCAGTCTGGAACAATGAGTATCGCCTGAACCCTTGTTCTTCTTATGATCTTTATCACCTTTGGGATGAGTGGAAGGGAGGGAACACATAGACCAACCGAAACACCCACAGTGTCACTAGGGCGTCCACCGCTATTGCTTGAGGGTCCCTCGACCTGGAACAATATCTCTGAAGTTTCTTGTTGAGGCGAGACGCCATCATGTCTATTTGAGGAATTCCCCAACAACTTGTCACTTCTGCAAAGACCTCTTGATGAAGACCCCACTCTCCTGGATGGAGAGCGTGTCTGCTGAGGAAGTCTGCTCCCCAGTTGTCCACGCCTGGAATGAAGACTGCTGACAGAGCGCTTACGTGTCTTTCCGCCCAGCGAAGAACTTTTGTGGCCTCCGCCATTGCCACTCTGCTCTTTGTTCTGCCCTGGTGGTTTATGTACCACTGCTGTTATGTTGTCCGACTGAATCAAGACAGGCAGACCGCGAAGAAGATGTTCCGCTTGCAGAAGGCCGTTGTAAATGGCCCTTAATTCCAGAATGTTTATGTGCAGACAAGCTTCCTGGCTTGACCATTTTCCCTGGAAATTTTCCCCCTGTGTGACTGCTCCCCAGCCTCGGAGACTTGCATCCATGGTCACCAGGATCCAGTCCTGGATCCCGAACCTGCGTCCCTCTAGGAGGTGAGAACTGTGCAGCCACCACAGGAGAGAGATTCTGGTCCTGGAAGATAGGATTATTTTCCGGTGCATGTGCAGGTGAGACCCGGACCACTTGTCCAACAGGTCCCACTGAAACACCCTGGCATGGAACCTGCCAAACTGAATAGCCTCGTAGGCCGCCACCATCTACCCCAGCAACCGAGTGTATTGATAAATTGACACTCTTGCCGGTTTCAGAATCTGTTTGACCATGTTCTGGATTTCCAGAGCCTTTTCCACTGGAAGAAAGACTCTCTGTAATTCTGTGTCCAGAATCATACCCAAGAATGATAGCCGTGTTGTCGGAACCATATATGATTTTGGCAAGTTTAGGAGCCAACCATGTTGTTGCAGAATTGCCAGGGAGAGCGTAACGTTTTTCAGTAATTGCTCCTTAGATCTCGCCTTTATCAGGAGATCGTCCAAGTAAGGGATAATTGTGATTCCTTGCTCGCGCAGGAGAACCATAATTTCCGCCATTGGTGAAAATCCGCGGAGCCGTGGACAGACCAAACGGCAATGTCTGAAATTGGTAATGACAATCCTGAACAGCAAACCTCAGGTAATCCTGATGCGGAGGATATATGGGGACGTGTAAGTAGGCATCCTTTATGTCGACCGATACCATAAAATCCCCCTCCTCCAGACTGTAGATCACTGCTCGGAGAGATTCCATCCTGAATTTGAATTTTTTTAGATAGAAATTGAGGGATTTTAGGTTCAGAATTGGTCTGACCGAGCCATCCGGCTTCGGGACCACGAACAGGCTCGAATAAAAGCCTTCTCCCTGCTGTGACGGGGGTACCGTGACAATGAATTGATTTTGACACAGCTTTTGTATTGCAGCGCATACTACCTCCCTTTCCGGAAGAGAAGCTGGCAAGGCCGATTTGAAAAATCGGTGAGGGGGCACATCTTGAAACTCTAATATGTACCCTTGGGCTACTATTTCTAATACCCAAGGATCCAGGGCCGAGCAAACCCAGACCTGACTGAAGAGTTGGAGACATGCCCCCACCGGTGCGGACTCCCGCAGAGGAGCCTCAGCGTCATGCGGTGGATTTGGCAGAAGCCGGAGAGGACTTCTGCTCTTGGGAACCTGCCACAGCCGGTGACCTTTTTCCCCTTCCTCTTCCTCTAGTACCAAGGAAGACCCTCGTCCTTTTTTGTATTTATTGGGCCGAAAGGACTGCATCTGATAGTGGGGTGTTTTCTTTTGTTGTGCAGGGACATAAGGTAAAAATTATGACTTACCCGTGGTAGCCATAGATAGCAAGTTAGCGAGGCCGTCACCAAACAACACACCACCTTTATACGGTAGAGACTCCATAGCTTTCTTAGAGTCAGCATCAGCATTCCATTGATGAATCCATAATGCTCTCCTAGCCGAGACTGCCATGGCATTGGCCCTTGATCCCAAGAGGCCAATATCCCTCGCAGCTTCCTTTAGGTAGGCTGCAGCGTCCCTGATATAACCCAGTGTCAAAATAATGCTATCCCTATCCAGGGAATCTATATCAGATGACAAGTTATCTTCCCACTTTTCAATAGCGCTACTCACCCATGCCGATGCAACGGCTGGTCTGAGCAGCGTACCCGTAGTGACATAAATGGATTTCAATGTATTTTCCTGCTTACGATCCGCAGGATCCTTCAGGGCTGCCGTGTCAGGAGACGGAAGCGCCACCTTTTTGGACAGACGCGATAGAGATTTGTCCACAGTGGGGGTTGACTCCCACATTTCCCTGTCCCCAAAGGGGAACGGATATGCCACCTGAATTCTCTTGGGAATCTGTAATTTTTTGTCAGGATTTTCCCAAGCTTTTTCAAAAAGATTGTTCAGTTCATGAGAGGGAGGAAACGTTACCTCAGGTTTCTTTCCTTTAAACATACAGACCTTTGTGTCAGGAACAGCAGGGTCTTTTGTGATATGTAAAACGTCTTTTATCACCACAATCATGTACTGAATGCTCTTAGCCAGTTTAGGATTCAATCTGGCATCACTATAGTCGACACTGGAGTCAGAGTCCGTGTCGGTATCTGTATCCGCTATCTGGGTAAATGAACGCTTCTGTGACCCCGAGGGGGTCTGTACTTGTGACAATGCATCCTCCATGGATTTTCTCCATGCTTGGTTCTGAGACTCCGATTTATCTAATCTCTTATTCAGTAGAGCCACATTTGCATTCAAACCACTCAAAACATTTACCCAATCAGCAGTCGGCGGTGCCGACAGGGTCACTCCCACAGTCTTTTCTGTCCCCACTCCAGCCTCCTCCTGGGAAGAGCACTCCGCCTCAGACATGCCAACACACGCGTACCGACACCCACAACCACACTGGAGCTATAGGGGACAGACCCACAGCAAAGCCTGTTAGAGAAACACAGAGGGAGTTTTGCCAGCTCACAACCCAGCGCCTATCCCGGTTCTGAAACGTTTAATATAATGCCTCAGACCTGTTAGCGCTTTTAATATTAAAAAAACAGCACCAAATTACTGTGCCCCCCCCCCCCCCCCTGTTTTGCACCGTTACTTGTACAGCAGTGTAGGAGGCCAGGACCAGCGTCTTTGCAGCTCTGTGAAGAGAAAATGGCGCTGATTAGAGGTGTGAAGGCTAAGCCACGCCCCCTTAATGGCGCGCTTCAGCCCCGCTATTTTCCACAAATTTATACTGGCGGGGGTCTGGTTTTAGTGCCCAGGCACTGTATACCGCTTTTGCCAGTCCATTAGTGAGTTTTTATGCTGCCCAGGGCGACCACCCCTGCGCCCTGCACCCTGCAGTGCCGCTGTTTGTGTGGGAGCATGCCGCGCAGCGCGGCCGCTGCGCGGTACCTCAAAGCCGTCACTGAAGTCTTCTGATCTTCTTCTACTCACCCGTCTTCTGACTTCTGGCTCTGCAAGGGGGGTGACGGCTCGGCTCCGGGAATGAGCATCTAGGGGTACCTAGCGATCAGACCCTCTGGAGCTAATGGTGTCCAGTAGCCTAAGAAGCAGAGCCTTGAAACTCACAGAAGTAGGTCTGATTCTCTCCCCTCAGTCCCACGAAGCAGGGAGCCTGTTGCCAGCAGGTCTCCCTGAAAATAAAAAACCTAACATAAAGTTGTTTTCAGAGAAACTCAGGAGAGCTCCTCAGTGTGCATCCAGTCTCACTGGGCACATAATCTAACTGGAGGAGGGGCATAGAGGGAGGAGCCAGTTCACACCCATTCAAAGTCTTAAAGTGCCCATGTCTCCTGCGCATCCCGTCTATACCCCATGGTTCTTGAAGCGTCCCCAGCATCCTCTAGGACGTATGAGAAAGCAGTAGTGACGAGCTATATTAACATCTCAAATGCCAGGATCCCCCCCCCCCCACTCCCCGGTGATTTTGATCCCTCTCACAGCCCACAGTGCATCAGCCTTGCGAGATCTCCTATGCAACCCAGAACCCAGCAGCCCATAAAGACTACTCATACAATGTATGTGACATAGTTGTGGTAAATGGTGACAATAAACTACTCACGGCTGGAATTTGATTCATTCTGAAGCACTGCCCCTGCTCTTCTAATAGGTGTCAACTGCTTATCTGTAAAATAAGGGCAAATAATGAAGTCTATGAAGTTGTATTTTCTTTCAGTTAATTTTACGTGTTACCCAGACTATACTATTTGGAAATGTTTCATTATTATCATATGTGGCTGCTGCCACCCTGCATGTACTTTCCAACTTAAGCTGAGATATCAAAAGTATTTATGCTCCAGAGATTTCAAACCAGCGGAAGCTGGCAGATGTGGGCTGGGCGTATGCAGAGGACTGAGTAAGATCCCTATTCCATCAAAGAGGTAAATTTACACTACTGTATGCAGTATTCATAGAAGTTATAAGTGGCAGTTACTACATTTCGCTCCTCACAATCAGGGCCGTCTCTACAGAAGTATGGGCCCCTGGTCAAGGCAATGCACAGGGGCCCCTACTGGCGGCAACGGTAGTCATCCATGATCCCGGTGAAGGGGGGGGGGGGAGTATTTTGAGAGTATTAATAACGAATATACAGTACAAACCTTTGAGATATATATTTAATGTATACTCCATTGTTGTGTTTTATAGGTTTTCTCATGGTATTAACATAAATTGTGCTAATATACGGTAGTGTCTTAACTTGTTCACAAACAGCTTCCATGCAAAATTTAAATTTTGCAAACACATTTTAATAATTTGATATGAAATATAACTTAATCATTACGTGCTATGGAGCATCCGGTGCCACGCATCACTTTCTTGAATTCCGTCTTATACCTCTCTTCTGCCTGTAGAATAATTCTATGACGATCACACAAATGTGAACATTCCTGCAAGATCTTGCTGCAGTTCCTGCTATTCATGACAAAATCTGTCGCTAAACAGCCTAGAAAACAGACATGAAAATTGTTTGGTGTTCTATATTTACACCAATCGCTGGCCTAACTATGGATCTATCTAATACAGAAGTGGCCTTCTCATTACTCACACAAATCAGCATGATTATACCTGCATTGTACGCTATTAGACAATAAGAATAATTTCACCCCTAAGCCATAACAGATCTAACATGAAATTAAAAAACACTACTTCAATGCAAAAATGTGAATGTTTATTTACAGTATATGTGCAGACAGTCCTATCTTGCTCCTTCATTTATTTTGGGAACTGCTGCTGCTAAAACCATTCTTCCATTACTTTTACAGGATTAGAGTTTCTACTGAAAATGACATTTCGGAAAGAGTTAAAGCCATGTCAGAGTACAGCTTCCAAATATATAAATTTCCTTTTAAAATACATCAAGCAATGTTTATATCTCAAATAAACATAAGCGTAGGGGTAAATATTATTCCCTACTTCGGTCTGCCACTTCAAGTGTCACATCGGCATGTGAGTGAAAGAGTACACATGAATGAAGTAGTACACGAGTGAAGGAGTACATAAGTGAAGGAGAACACATGAGTAAAGGATAACACATGAGTGAAGAAGAACACATGAGTGAAGGAGTACACATGAGTGAAGGAGTACACAAGTTTTGGAGAAGGAGTACACAAGTTTTGAGAACACATGAGTAAAGGAGTACGCAAGTGAAGGAGAACACATGAATGAAGGAGTACATATGAGTGAAGGAGTACACAAGTGAAGGATAACACATGAGAGCAGGAGAACAGAAGTGAAGGAGTACACATGAGTGAAGGAGTACACAAGTGAAGGAGTACACAGGTGAAAGAGAACACATAAATGAAGGAGTACATATGAGTGAAGGAGAACAGAAGTGAAGGAGTACACATGAGTGAAGGAGTACACAAGTGAAGGAGTACACAGGTGAAAGAGAACACATAAATGAAGGAGTACATATGAGTGAAGGAGTACACAAGTGAAGGATAACACATGAGAACAGGAGTACACATGAGTGAAGGAGAACACACAAGTGTAGGAGTACACATCAGGGAAGAAGTATACAAGTGAAGGAGAACACATGAGTGAAGGAGTATACAAGTGAAAGAGAACACGAGTGAAGGACTATACAAGTAAAAGAGAACACATGAGTGAAGGAGTATACAATGTGAAAGAAAACACATCAGTGGAGTATACAAGTGAAGGCGTACACATGAGTAAAGGAGTACACATGAGTAAAGGGGTGGTCTTCAGTATGCCGAATGTCGGGATCCCGGCGCACAGTATACCGGCGCCGGGATCCCGACAACCGGCATACCGACAGCTACTCTCCCTCGTGGGGGTCCACGACCCCCCTGGAGGGAGAATAAAATAGCGTGGCGCGGGTAGGGAGCGCAGCGAGCCCGCAAGGGGCTCCTTTTGCGCTCGCCACACTGTCGGTATGCCGGCGGCCGGGCTCCCGGCGCCGGTATGCTGGTCGACGGGAGCCCGGTCGCCGGCATACCATACTACACCCGAGTAAAGGTGTATACAAGTGAAGGAGAACAAAAGTGAAGGAGTACACATGAGTAAAGGAGTACACATGAGTGAAGAAGTATACACGTGAAGGAGAACGGGTGTGGATTATTAGATATACACTTAAAAGGTCTACAGTCAATAGGTCTACCACTAACTGTAGACATGCATCAGGTCGACAGGTCAAAAGGTTGACATAGAATAGATAGACAGTAGGAAAGGTCGACATGTAAATGGTCAACACAAAAAAGGTAGACCCATTTTTTTTTTGGGGGGGGGGGGGGGGGGGGGGGGCACAAACAAGCCCATATAGTGTACCACAATCCCTCGGGTATCTGTTCGGCAGGTCGACCCTACTTAGGTCGACACCTGTTGGTTGACATTGACATGGCCAACATGGACAAATGGTCGGCACATGAAAATGGTCGACATAGGACAGGTCGACACATGAAAAGGTCAACATGGCTTTTTGGAAAAAAAAAATGAGATTTTTAACTTGGTCATACTTTACCATCCACATGGACTACGATTGGGAATAGTAACCTGTGCAGTAGCGGAGTGAGGCACCTTGTCCGCAGCATGGCGAGCCATGCAAGGGGACGTGGTACACTAATTGGGGTTCCTGGTCATGTTACAGAGAAAATGACACCAAAATCAGTCCAAAAATCCATGTCAACCTTTTTGTGTGTCAACCTGTCCCGCTTTTACCATTTTCATGTGTCGACTATTTGTCCATGTCGACAATGTCAATATCGACCAATAGTGGCTGACCTAATGACTGTCAACCTTAACATGGTTGACCATTCATACCAGAACCCTCCCCTTGCATGGCTCGCGAGCTTTGGGCAAGGTGCTTCGCTCTGCTACTGCAGCGTTTTGCACAGGTTACTATTCCCAATCGTAGTCCATGTGGATGGTTAAGTATGAAAAAGTTTAAAAAAAAAAATGCAAAAACTTGAGTCTACCATATATGTGTCGACCATTGTCATGTTGCCCTTTTGACCATGTGGACCTTTTGAACTGTCTACTTTTTACATGTCAACCTTTTGACATGTCTACGATTAGTGGTAGACCTATTGACTGTAGACCTTTTCAGTGTAGATCTATAGACCAGATACCCAGGAGAAAACATGAGTGAAGGAGTACATATCTTTTTGGTTATGGACTCTGAACAGTTCAAATTTGCATATTTTACTATAAGCACGTGAGCATATGCATAACTTAATAAAGTCCCTTGTGTTCCACCTACTGAGCTAAATCCATTCCTGATACAATTAGTCCCCTCAGTGGTGTGTTATCTCCTGCATTGGCACAATCTTTCTGGAAGACATTATAAAGATGGTGCTGCTGGTAGCATTGATAAGATGGGGCACACTGAACGGCACGAACAACCAGTCTATAATGGGTGCAGTCTATACAGTGAACACAGGCCCATGGGTCAAAAGGGTACTCTGCACCATTCACACTAAACCCATTATAAATCGGTTCTCTGTGCCACTCAGCGTGCCCCCTCTTATACATACTATCGGCAGTGCTATCTTTCTAGTGATGTCTTCCGGAAAAATTGTACCATTGTATGACAAAACAAGGACTATGGCACTGATGACTTATGCATAAGTGCCATCTTTCCAAAGCAATCGCTGAAAAGATGGCGCTAGTGGAAGCCAATATGCCATCCAGCTCCATTTCTTTTCTTTTCTTTTTAAATGTTTAAAAAAAAAACAGTACACAAGGTTATAAACATACCGTACAATTATGCCATGATCACAACTTGGATGTGGCAATGCAATAAATAAAGGATAAAAACACATAAACAAAAGTATAATACAGTGTGACATATTGGAAAGGAAATTAACAAAATCATATTGCAGTGGTATCAGTCATACCATACTTTGGTACCATCAGATGAACCGACACGTAATTCAATTTTTTGCGACATCAAAACGCAGACTTTACATCTTTTTCTTTTCCGTTTTTTGAACCAGTGTTTACAGATAAAATAAAGATTTCAATAGTAATGGAAAGAATAGAAAGAAAGGTAGAGAAAGATAAGGGAGAAGGAACAGCACAATTTCTTTAAACGTCCTCTTCTCCTTACAATAAAATCAATGTTTGTATTTACCCCAAAAATAAATGTTAGATTGAAGCAAAATACAAATTCTACCTAGTTCACCCTCATTTAAGTATATTACCTTTTTAGGAGATAATTCTACTTCTTTACCCATATTTACAGTAGGATAATAATGTTTCGACACGAATGCACTGCAGGTACATGGTAATAACATTGTCAGTAAGATATTATATTTTCAAGGGTTGATTGGCATGTTGTGGCTCTAAAATATAGTTCTAAATCTGCTGCAAATAATCTTCATTTTTTATTTCAAATAAAAGAATCAGAAATAAAGTTGATGTTCCTCCATAATTAAGCTCCTTATGTAATTATTCAGTGTAAAAGAAGCCCACCTGAGCAGGAGAGAAGACATCCCGCTGGGGATCATTAAAGGTATCAAGGGACCCACCAAAGCGGAGTACAGAACTGCAGGTAAGATTTTCTGGCTTAATTGATCTCCCACAAAAAAACTAAAACGCATCATTTATTTTCTAGCTGTGGCTGTTATTAGCTTTTATGCAAACATAACATCTGTCTCCTCCTAATACTTCTCCCTTCCTGCATTATCCATGCTCTTCCGATCTGCTGAAGAATGACGTTAACCAGCACTTTATATGTCTGCCCGTGTTTGTATTAGATACTTAGAATAACAAAAAATCCATATATAATGTATCCCTAATGATAAATGTAATGATCTGCATCACTATCCTCCAGTATCTGCTGTTTCTATTTTGAAGAAAGAAACATACAAAGACATAACTGTAATTACCTGAACACCGCAATTCCGTCAAAAGGACTCGAGTACCAAGAATGCCACTTATCTCCTTGTCGATTATGTCAGCACATAAAGTCAGGGGGTCTAATTGGAAACAGAAAAGGATACCCAATAACTTTAAGACATTGCTTTTTTTTTTGTTTTCATGTATACTTTTTTTTTTTTTAGATGTTATATTTTATGCAATGTGTACATACCATACACATTCCATAAAATATAACATATCTAAAAAAAAAAAAAAGTATACATGAAAACAAAAAGAAAATGCAATGTCTTAAAGTTAAGCATTTATGTGATGGGCAGCAGCAGAAGTATTTTAGGTATGTAGTCAAAATGTTGGCAGCAGAATATGTAGATGCTACAGTATATAAATACTGTTAATAAATAATAATGTTACCAGTAATCTGCACTATCATTAGATAATAGTGTGTCTTTCTGTTCAGAGTAAAGTGAATGTTGCAATTAGCAGTAATTGCAGCTCCTGTATTGATCACTGTTAACCAATAATAGCAGAGGCACTGAAAGAGGACGTATAGAATATGTTGGGTATGGTATGCCGGTGGCCGGGATCCCGGCGGTCAGCATACTGACGCCGGGATCCTGGCCGCCAGAATGCCGGCAGGGGGGCGAGAGCAACGAAGCCCCTTGCGGGCTTGCCACAGGCTCTATTACCACTCTATGGGTGTCGTAGACGGGATCCGGTCTGAAGATCGACAGTGTCTAGGTCGACAATGTTTAGGTCGACCACTATAGGTCGACAGTCACTAGGTCGACATGGATGGAATGTCGACAGGGTTTCTAGGTCGACATGTGCTAGGTCGACAGGTCTAAAGGTCGACATGAGTTTTTCACTTTTTTGGGGGGGGGGGATTTTTTCATACTTAACGATCCATGTGGACTACGATTGGAACGGTAAAGTGTGCCGAGCGAAGCAAAGGCACCATGCCCGAAGCATGGCGAGCGAAGCGAGCCATGCGAGGGGACGCGGTGCACTAATTTGGGATCCCGGTCACTTTACGAAGAAAACGACACCAAAAAAAAAAAAAAATCCTCATGTCGACCTTTAGACCTGTCGACCTAGCACATGTCGACCTAGAAACCCTATCGACCTTCCATCCATGTCGACCTAGTGACTGTCGACCTATAGTGTCAACCTAAACATTGTCGACCTAGACACTGTCGATAAAACGAACCACACCCGTCGTAGACACAGACGAGTGGGAATAGCCCAATGATAGCCAGGATTCCGTCTGTTGGCATTGTCAGTGGTCGGAATTTTGGCGTTGGTATCCTGACCCATGGGATCCCGACTGCCGGAAATGTAACCGCATCCCTATATAATATGGCAGTCTGTGAGGGCCTCTATAGAATGGCTGGGATATAAGATGTAAATGAAATGCTCCATCTATTTCTTTTACTTTGACAATTAACTTTCTACCTACTCATCAATGCTTTCCATCCATAAATGCATAACTCATAGGTGAAGCATACGGACGGAGGGAGCTCCCTTATACAATGCATTAATAAGTTTTAAATCAATATCATAAATGATGTCCTAGGGATTTAAAGGGCAGTGTAAGTGGTGCCAATGACAAACTCCATACTCCGTGGCCTTTGGTGTATAACAGAGGTTCTCAAACTCGGTCCTCGGGGGTCCACACAGTGCATGTTTTGCAGGTCTCCTCACAGAATCGCAAGTGAAATAATTAGCTCCACCTGTGGACCTTTTAAAATGTGTCAGTGAGTAATTAATACACCTGTGCACCTACTGGGTTACCTGCAAAACATGCACTGTGTGGGCTCCCGAGGACCGAGTTTGAGAACCTCTGGTGTATAACATAAATACTGTATAAACAATAAGGTGATAAATATTAGACTTTATTTTAAACCCAAAAGAGCAATAAAGTGCATTTAATTAGCAAAAAAAAGATAATTGCGGTCTACAGACCAGATATACACCGAGTTACCCTTTATTTCAGCATACAGAATTAAGAATCAGAGTAATTTGCAGTGTTACCTATATTGATTCCTGCGTTGTTTGCAGTTGATTGTTTAGCGGCGTTTAACCTGTAAAGAAAAATTTATTTTATGGCAATAGCACAAATATTAGTTTCTGCAAGTGACAAGTCATTATTTTTCTCATATACTTCAACGTTTGTACATATCCTACATCATTTGTTGCCATTACTATGGACATTGGTGGTCATTCCGAGTTGTTCGCTCGTTGCCGATTTTCGCTATGCTGCGATTTGTTGCTAAATGCGCATGCGCATGGTACGCAGGGTGCATGCGCTTAGTTATTTAACTAAAAACGTAGCAGTTTTGCTGTTGTTCGCGCTTTTCAGTCACACTGCTGATCGGTGAGTGATTGACAGGAAAGGGGCGTTTCTGGGTGGTAACTGAGCGTTTTCTGGGAGTGTGCTAAAAAATGCAGGCGTGTCAGGTAAAAGCGCGGGAGTGTCTGGAGAAACAGGGGGAGTGGCTGGCCGAACGCAGGGCGTGTTTCTGACGTCAAACCAGGAACTAAACGGACCAAGCTGATCGCAATCTAGGAGTAGGTCTGGAGCTACTCAGAAACTACAAGAAAATATTTAGTAGCAATTCTGCTACTCTTTCGTTCGCTACTCTGCTAAGCTAAGATACACTCCCAGAGGGCGGCGGCCTAGCGTTTGCAATGCTGCTAAAAGCAGCTAGCGAGCGAACAACTCGGAATGAGGGCCAATGCTCCTACAAGAGTATTAGTATGAATATTAGAAGTCACCAGAGTTTTCCATGACTTATATAAAAACCTTAATAGGTATAAAGAACGCCTTTGTGACTTCTAGCTGTGAGAATGCATAATGTAAAGCTGCTAAAAGCAGATAGCGAGCGAACAACTCGGAATGAGGGCCCTTGGGCCTAATTCAGCAAGGATCGCAAATCAACAAAATTAGCAAAAAAAGCGTAAAATCGCAAATTCTGCAACTTAAATAGCAAAAACTGAGAAAAAAAACAATTTCTGAGACTTAGCAAAAACTGCGTATGCACTACGAAAAGAAGGCGTACTAAAGGGCTGGACTCGCAAAAACTACGATCAGGGGCGTGCTGCGGGGCGTGTTGTGGGCATATGCTGATGGTCGGTGGGCGGTGCATTCGCAATTTTTACAACAGATCGCACATTTCTGATGTGCAGTTTCTGAGTGACTACAGGTCTACCTTAAAAATTGCACAAGCTGACCTCAGTTGTAGACTGCATGTATACTGCAATCATTGCTTCATTACACCCAGCTGAAGAAACTCACACCTCAGACCACAAATCACTTCATTCAGCTGTATTGGAACTTAAGAAACATGTAAGGTATTGTTCAACTCTGTAACACATGTTGATTGTGAAAAATAAGATTTTACTTACCGGTAAATCTATTTCTCATAGTCCGTAGAGGATGCTGGGGACACCGTAAGGACCATGGGGATAGACGGGCTCCGCAGGAGACATGGGTACTTTAAGAAAGAATTTAGTTCCTGGTGTGCACTGGCTCCTCCCTCTATGCCCCTCCTCCAGACCTCAGTTAGAGAAACTGTGCCCAGAGGAGATGGACAGTACGAGGAAAGGATTTTGTTAATCCAAGGGCAAGATTCATACCAGCCACACCAATCACACCGTATAACTTGTGATAACTACCCAGTTAACAGTATGAAAACAACATATCATCAGTTCAAGACCGATGCAACTATAACGTAACCCTTATTGAAGCAATAACTATATTGCAGAAGTCCGCACTTGGGACGGGCGCCCAGCATCCTCTACGGACTACGAGAAATAGATTTACCGGTAAGTAAAATCTTATTTTCTCTAACGTCCTAGAGGATGCTGGGGACTCCGTAAGGACCATGGGGATTATACCAAAGCTCCCAAACGGGCGGGAGAGTGCGGATGACTCTGCAGCACCGATTGAGCAAACAAGAGGTCCTCCTCAGCCAGGGTATCAAACTTGTAGAACTTAGCAAAAGTGTTTGAACCTGACCAAGTAGCAGCTCGGCACAACTGTAATGCCGAGACCCCTCGGGCAGCCGCCAAAGAAGAGCCCACCTTCTAGTGGAATAGGCCCTAACTGATTTAGGCAATGGCAATCCAGCCGTAGAATGATCCTGCTGAATGGTGTTACAAATCCACCGAGCAATAGTCTACTTTGAAGCAGGAGCGCCAAGCTTGTTGGCAGCATACAGAACAAACAGTGATTCTGTTTTTCTGACTCTAGCAGTTCTGGCTACGTAAATTTTCAAAGCCCTGACCACATCCAGGGACTTGCAGTCCTCCAAGTCACGCGTAGCCACAGGCACCACAATAGGCTGGTTCATATGAAAGGATGATACCCTTCGGCAGGAATTGAGGACGTGTCCGCAACTCCGCTCTATCAACATGGAAAACCAGATAGGGGCTTTTATGAAACAAAGCCGCAATTCCGATACTTGCCTAGCCGAAGCCAAGGCTAATAACATGACCACCTTCCAAGTGAGATATTTTAACTCTACCGTTTTAGGTGGTTCAAACCAGTGTGACTTAAGGAAACTTAACACCACGTTAAGGTCCAAGGGCTCCACCAGAGGTACAAAAGGAGGCTGAAAATGCAGCACTCCCTTCACAAAAGTCTGAACTTCTGGGAGAGAAGCCAATTATTTTTGAAAGAAAATGGATAGGGTCGAAATCTGAACCTTAATGGAGCCTAAGTTTTAGGCCCAAATTCACTCCAGTTTGTAGGAAGTGAAGGAAACGGCCCAGATGGAAATCTTCCGTAGGAGCATTCCTGGTCTCACACCAAGAAACATATTTTCGCCATATACGGTAATAATGTTTAGATGTCACGTCCTTCCTAGCCTTTATCAGCGTAGGAATGACCTCATCCAGAATGCCTTTTTCCGCTAGGATCCGGCGTTCAACCGCCATGCCGTCAAACGCAGCCGCGGTAAGTCTTGGAACAGACATGGGCCCTGTTGCAACAGGTCCTGCCTTAGAGGAAGAGGCCACGGATCTTCTGTAAGCATTTCCTGCAGATCAGGATACCAGATCCTTTGTGGCCAATCTGGAACAATGAGGATTGTTCTCACTCCTCCTTTTTCTTATTATTCTCAACCCTTGGGTATGAGAGGAAGAGGAGGAAATACATAGACTGACTGGAACACCCACTCTGTCACTAGGGCGTCTACCACTACTGCCTGAGGGTCTCTTGACCACACGCAATAACTCTGCAGCTTTTTGTTGAGGCGGGACGCCATCATGTCTATCTGTGGCAGTCCCCACCGAACTGCAATCTGTGCGAAGACTTCCTGATGAAGTCTCCACTCTCCAGGACGTATGTCTGGTGAGGAAGTCTGCTTCCCAGTTGTTCACTTCCGGAATGAACACTGTTGACAGTGCTCTTACATGATTCTCCGCACAGCGAAGATTTCTGGTGGCTTCCGCCATCGCCACTCTGCTCCTTGTGCCACCTTGGCGGTTTACATGAGCTACTGCGGTGGGGTTGTCTGACTGGATCAGAACCGGTTGGTCGCGAAGAAAGGTCTCCGCTTGACGTAGGGCGTTGTATTTGGCACTTAGTTCCAATATGTGGATGTGAAGACAAGTCTCTTGACTTGACCAAAAGACCTTGGAAATTTCTTCCCTGTGTGACTGCTCCCCAGCCTCGGAGGCTCGCGTCCGTGGTCACCAGGATCCAGTCCTGAATGCCGAATCTGCGGCCCTCTATAAGGGGAGTACTCTGCAGCCACCACAGGAGAGATACCCTGGCCCTGGGGGATAGGGTGATCAACTGATGAATCGGTAGATGTGACCCGGACCACTTGTCCAGTAGGTCCCATTTGAAGTCCTCGCATGGAACCTGCCTAAGGGAATGTTTTTCCCAGGACTCGAGGGCAGTGATGCACTGACACCTGTCTTGGTTTCAATAGGTCCCTGACTAGAGTAATGAGTTCCTGGGCCTTCTCTATCTGAAGGTAAACCCATTTCTGGTCTGTATCCAGAATCAAACCCAAGAAGGGCAGACAAGTTATAGGAACCAACTGTGACCTCGGGAAATTGAGAATCCAGCCGTGTTGCTGTGACACCTTCAGCGAAAGTGACACGCTGTTGAACAACTGCTCTTTTGATCTCGCCCTTATTAGGAGATCGTCCAAGTATGGGATAACTGTGACTCCTTGCTTGCGTAGGAGCACCATTATTTCCGCCAATTACCCTGAAATTGGTAATGATAATCCTGTACCGCAAGTGTCAGGTACGCCTGATGGGGTTGATAAATGGGAACATGAAGGTATGCAGCCTTTATGTCTAGATACACCATCAAATCCCCCCGTTCCAGGCTGGCGATGATCGCTCTGGGCGATTCCACTTTAGATTTGAACCTTTTCCCGTATTGGTTCAGAGATTTTAATTTTAAAATAGGTCTGATCGAACCGTACCGGTTTCGGGACTACAGCCAAGGTTGAGTCATATTGCCTTCCTTGTTGCAGGAGGGGAACCTTGAGCACCACCTGTTGGAGATACAATGTGTGAATTGTATTTAATATTATCTCCCTTTCTGGGGGAGAAGTCGGTAGTTCCGATAAGGAAAAACCGGCGAGGAGGCACCTTTCGAATTCCAGCTTGTAACCCTGAGAAACAATTTTTATTGCCCCGGGATCCACCTGTGAGTGAACTCAGATGTGGCTGAAGAGTCGAAGACGTGCTCCCACTGGGACGGACTCCCTTAGCGGAGCTCCAGCGTCATGCGGTGGATGTAGTAGAGGCCGGGGAGGACTTCTGTTCCTGTGAACTAGCTGTGCCCTGTGCCCTTACCTCTGGTAAGAAAGGATGCTCCTCGTACTTTCTTGTTATTCTGCGACCGAAAGGACTGCTTTTGATAATGTCGTGCTTTCTTAGGCTGTGAGGGAATATAAGGCAAAAGATCATAATTACCAGCTATAGCTGTGGAGACCAGGTCCGAGAGCCCTTCTCCACACAATTCCTCAGCCTTGTAAGGTAAACCTTCCATATGCCTCTTTTAGTCGGCATCACCTGTCCATTGCATGTTCCACAGGACATGTCTAGCAGAAATCGACATAGCGTTGACTCTAGAACACAGTAGACTAATGTCTCTTTGAGCATGTTTTATATATATATATATATATATATATATATATATAAAAGACAGCATCATTTATCTCTCTCTCTCTCTCTCTCTCTCTCTCTCTCTATATATATATATATATATATATATATATATACAAGGGATTTCGGCAGCACTCCCAAATGATAATGTAACTGTCCGGTGCCTTCCTAAACCCCTATGGCACCGGGTCATCTATAGCGTCCTGTCGGCGGCACTCCGGTATCACAAAGACACAACAGCAGGTTTGCAGAAATAACAACGTTTCGAAGCTTTAATCACTCTGTCTTCAGGTTATACAAATGTTAAACACCACATACCTTTTATCCCCTCCCAATGTGCAAAGAGCCCCGGCGTGGACCCGGCGTTCCGACGCCCGCTAATGACGTCATCCCGCCTTCCCACCTGCCGAAGGCATTACTTTAATGAATGTGACTGTACTACCATATAAAAACATCTACAAACAACTACATAACATACATAAAATTAAAAGCACATGTAGCACAGGCACAGATGCAGTGAATATATGTGGATAATCCAATTTCAAAGATAACATATATAGCTGAAATATCAAGCATTATTTACCCAAACACTATACGTTCCTACCACAAAAATACATCTGGTTTACTTATAGAAAACAGTGTAGTCCCAGAGTCTCATTGAGACCCCTGGGTGCCAATGTTTGAAGCTCATAAATCCACTTGGATTCTCTTTGCAGTAACTGCAATGACCTATTCCCCCCTCTAATATTGACCGGTACATGATCGATAATAATATATTTTAAACACGCTACACTATGTCTTGCCAACGCAAAATGTAGTGCCACCGGTTGGTCGCTTGTGCCATTTAATATGGCCTTTCTAATGGCCAATTTGTGATTGGCCATCCGTTCCCTCAATGTGCAGTCAGTTTTCCCGACATAGTGTAAGCCACAAGGGCAACTGATCAGGTAAATAATATATTTAGTCGTGCACGTCAATCTAAAATTGATAGTGTATTTCTTACCACTAAAGGGATGATTGAATGTACTCCCCGTTAAAAGTGATCTGCACGTGGTGCAATTCAAACACCTGAAACACCCTTTGCGTAAAGACAGAAACATGTTCTGTTCACTTTGTGTAGAAGATAACCCCGTGATGTCAGTTTTAACCACCCAGTCACGCAAGTTTCTACCTCTTGTATATGTTGGCATAATAGAGGTCTCAGAGAGGTTCAAATCCTTGTCGGACTGGATCATGGGCCATAAAGATTTAGCGGCCTTGGAGATCGCCCCACTTTTAGTATTGAAGTGATTCACCCAAGGAAAACGGGAATTAATGGTTTTCTTTTGTTTCTGTGAAAGCAACAGTTGCCTATCCATATTAAGTGCTTTCTGTTTTGCCACCAATAATTTCTCAAGAGGGTATCCCCTCTGTCTGAATTTGATGATCATATCGTCAATCTGGGCAACAGCATCATCTTTGTTACTACAAATTCTCACAGCTCGTAAGAACTGTGAGAATGGTAACCCATATTTTGATGAAAGGGGGTGAAAACTTGAGAAATGGAGTAACGTGTTACGATCTGTGTTTTTGTAATAAAGATCAGTAGATATAATACCATTCTTACATTTCACCAATACATCCAAAAACTTGACACTCTCCCTACTCATCTCACACGTAAATTTAATGGGGTGTCCTGATTGGTTATGTAAATTAATAACATCACTTAATTTCTCCTCAGCTCCTGCCCAGATAACAAAGACGTCATCGATGTAACGTAAATACAAAATGATGGCTTCAGAGACAAAGGCCCTATCAAAAAAAATTTCTTGCTCCACCATAAACATATATGCATTAGCATACGACGGGGCCACAGGGGACCCCATCGCACACCAAGACGTTTGCAGAAAAAATCTACCGTCAAATAAAAAATAATTGTGCGTGAGGGTCATGGCTAGCAGATCAATTACAAATCCACATCAGGCCCATTATATAGGGGATTACCCGTGATTAATTTGCGTACTGCTTGTAACCCCGCCTCATTGGGAATCACTGTATACAAGCTGGCAATATCAATGCTGCATAACACACTGTTACACGGAATATTCCCAAGATTTTGTAAATGCTTAATGAAGGAGGTCGTATCTAATAAGTATCTGTCCCTGTTCACTATGCATGGTTGTAACAGAGAATCAAGGTAAGTAGCAACATTCTGAAACAGCCCATTACGGGCAGCAATAATCGGGCGTCCCGGCGGATTATCGAGCCGTTTATGTATCTTCGGTAATGAATACAACAAAGGAACCATGGGATGTTCCACAATTAATGCTTTCATTAAGGAATTAGAAATGATCCCTGCATCTACAGCCCTCTGTAATTTAACATACAAACTTTGAGCAAATATGTCAGTGGGATCACCCTTCAAAGCCCTGTATACAGTACAATCGCTTAATTGACGATGTAATTCGTCTTTGTATGCATCCAAATCCTGTATCACAATACCCCCACCTTTATCTGCGGGGCGTATTGTGATATCAGAATAAGATGCCAAATCTCTAAGTGCTTCAAATTCGATTTTACTTAAATTGTTGTAAACAGGGTCAAACTTACTGCGTCTTTGTAATTTAGCTAACTTGGGAGGTAATGGGTCCGTGGCATTGTCCTCCATTGTACCGCAAGAAATAGTGTTCAATTTGTCCACACATACCTTCACTCCGACGGAATTGCAGGTACTGAGAAAGGGACTGTCGTTCGTTCCTACTGTTAAGTTTGACCCCTTCAAGTGGGAAGTGGAGAAGTACAAACTTAACCGGCAATTAAAACTACATGAGCACTTTCGTGGTGCTAAAAATTCTTTGGCATCAGATGTGGTGGACCCATTACCTCCCAAGTTAGCTAAATTACAAAGACGCAGTAAGTTTGACCCTGTTTCTAACAATGCCACTATCAAGACCTATGGTCGGTTGTTAAATAATGATGTATCTGTTGAAAATGTTTCTAATATTGATATGAAGTGTTACAACAATTTAAGTAAAATCGAATTTGAAGCACTTAGAGATTTGGCATCTTATTCTGATATCACAATATGCCCCGCAGATAAAGGTGGGGGTATTGTGATACAGGATTTGGATGCATACAAAGACGAATTACATCGTCAATTAAGCGATTGTACTGTATACAGGGCTTTGAAGGGTGATCCCACTGACATATTTGCTCAAAGTTTGTATGTTAAATTACAGAGGGCTGTAGATGCAGGGATCAATTCTAATTCCTTAATGAAAGCATTAATTGTGGAACATCCCATGGTTCCTTTGTTGTATTCATTACCGAAGATACATAAACGGCTCGATAATCCGCTGGGACGCCCGATTATTGCTGCCCGTAATGGGCTGTTTCAGAATGTTGCTACTTACCTTGATTCTCTGTTACAACCATGCATAGTGAACAGGGACAGATACTTATTAGATACGACCTCCTTCATTAAGCATTTACAAAATCTTGGGAATATTCCGTGTAACAGTGTGTTATGCAGCATTGATATTGCCAGCTTGTATACAGTGATTCCCAATGAGGCGGGGTTACAAGCAGTACGCAAATTAATCACGGGTAATCCCCTATATAATGGGCCTGATGTGGATTTTGTAATTGATCTGCTAGCCATGACCCTCACGCACAATTATTTTTTATTTGACGGTAGATTTTTTCTGCAAACGTCTGGGTGTGCGATGGGGTCCCCTGTGGCCCCGTCGTATGCTAATGCATATATGTTTATGGTGGAGCAAGACATTTTTTTTGATAGGGCCTTTGTCTCTGAAGCCATCATTTTGTATTTACGTTACATCGATGACGTCTTTGTTATCTGGGCAGGAGCCGAGGAGAAATTAAGTGATGTTATTAATTTACATAACCAATCAGGACACCCCATTAAATTTACGTGTGAGATGAGTAGGGAGAGTGTCAAGTTTTTGGATGTATTGGTGAAATGTAAGAATGGTATTATATCTACTGATCTTTATTACAAAAACACAGATCGTAACACGTTACTCCATTTCTCAAGTTTTCACCCCCTTTCATCAAAATATGGGTTACCATTCTCACAGTTCTTACGAGCTGTGAGAATTTGTAGTAACAAAGATGATGCTGTTGCCCAGATTGACGATATGATCATCAAATTCAGACAGAGGGGATACCCTCTTGAGAAATTATTGGTGGCAAAACAGAAAGCACTTAATATGGATAGGCAACTGTTGCTTTCACAGAAACAAAAGAAAACCATTAATTCCCGTTTTCCTTGGGTGAATCACTTCAATACTAAAAGTGGGGCGATCTCCAAGGCCGCTAAATCTTTATGGCCCATGATCCAGTCCGACAAGGATTTGAACCTCTCTGAGACCTCTATTATGCCAACATATACAAGAGGTAGAAACTTGCGTGACTGGGTGGTTAAAACTGACATCACGGGGTTATCTTCAACACAAAGTGAACAGAACATGTTTCTGTCTTTACGCAAAGGGTGTTTCAGGTGTTTGAATTGCACCACGTGCAGATCACTTTTAACGGGGAGTACATTCAATCATCCCTTTAGTGGTAAGAAATACACTATCAATTTTAGATTGATGTGCACGACTAAATATATTATTTACCTGATCAGTTGCCCTTGTGGCTTACACTATGTCGGGAAAACTGACTGCACATTGAGGGAACGGATGGCCAATCACAAACTGGCCATTAGAAAGGCCATATTAAATGGCACAAGCGACCAACCGGTGGCACGTCATTTTGCGTTGGCAAGACATAGTGTGGCGTGTTTAAAATATATTATTATCGATCATGTACCGGTCAATATTAGAGGGGGGAATAGGTCATTGCAGTTACTGCAAAGAGAATCCAAGTGGATTTATGAGCTTCAAACATTGGCACCCAGGGGTCTCAATGAGACTCTGGGACTACACTGTTTTCTATAAGTAAACCAGATGTATTTTTGTGGTAGGAACGTATAGTGTTTGGGTAAATAATGCTTGATATTTCAGCTATATATGTTATCTTTGAAATTGGATTATCCACATATATTCACTGCATCTGTGCCTGTGCTACATGTGCTTTTAATTTTATGTATGTTATGTAGTTGTTTGTAGATGTTTTTATATGGTAGTACAGTCACATTCATTAAAGTAATGCCTTCGGCAGGTGGGAAGGCGGGATGACGTCATTAGCGGGCGTCGGAACGCCGGGTCCACGCCGGGGCTCTTTGCACATTGGGAGGGGATAAAAGGTATGTGGTGTTTAACATGTGTATAACCTGAAGACGGAGTGATTAAAGCTTCGAAACGTTGTTATTTCTGCAAACCTGCTGTTGTGTCTTTGTGATACCGGAGTGCCGCCGACAGGACGCTATATATATATATATATATATATATATACATACATATACTAGGGTCAATAACATGGTATCCTTATCTAGGGTTTCAATCTCCGCTGATAAGGTATCAGTCCACGCTGCTACAGCGCTTTAAACCCATGCCGACACAATCGCCGGTCTAAGTAGTGTACCAGAATGTGTGTAAATGGACTTCAAAGTACTTTTACTGCATGCTATCTGCAGGATCCCTGAGGATAGCTGTTAAGTCAGCGCTACCTTTTGGGTAAACGTGACAAAGCATTGTCCACCCTAGGGGAAGATTCCCATCGTATCCTGGCCCTAGTAGGGAGAGGATACTCCCTGAGAATTCTTTGTGGGAATCTGCAGTCTTTTGTTTGGAGATTCCCGCTCTTTTTCTTCATGAGAGGAGGGAAATTTACCTCAGCTTTCTTCCCCTTAAACATGTGTACCCTTGTGTCAGGGACAGATGAGTCATCAGTGATATTATTTATTTTATTTATTAACAGTTTCTTATATAGCGCAGCAAATTCCGTTGCGCTTTACAATTTGAAATAACAATTACAAACTGGGTGATAACAGTCATAGAGGTAGGAAGGCCCTGCTCGCAAGCTTACAATCTATAGGCATATGTACATAAGGAAAGGTGCTATCTATTGCATAGAATGAGAAGACATGTGAGGATATGTGTGGACTGTACAGAGTGGATGTAATTTGATAGCAAGGTTTATGAAAGTTATGTGGGCGGTTCAGGAATTTGATACGCTTGCCTAAAGAGGTGAGTTTTGAGGGAACGCTTGAAGGTTAGGAGACTAGAGGAGAGTCTTATTGTGTGTGGTAGGGCATTCCACAGAGTGGGTGCAGCCCGATGAAAGTCCTGCAGTCGTGAGTGGGAGCGAGTAATGAGTGTGGATGAGAGACGCAGGTCTTGTGAAGAGCGCAGAGGTCGGGTTGGGAGATATTTTGTGATAAGCGAAGTGATGTACGTTGGTGTAGTTTGGTTAATGGCCTTGTGTGTGAGTAAAAGTATTTTATATTGAATGCGGTAGAATACAGGTAACCAATGGAGGGACTGACAGAGTGGATCTGCAGACGATGAACGTCTAGCGAGGAAGATAAGCCTCGCCGCTGCATTCAGAATGGATTGTAGTGGTGAGAGTCTCGTTTTGGGAAGACCAGTTAGGAGACTATTGCAATAATCAATGCGGGAGATAATGAGAGCGTGGATTAGAGTTTTAGCAGTGTCTTGTGTAAGGTATGGTCGTATTTTGGATATGTTTTTTAGATGCATGTAACATGATCTTGAGACAGATTGAATGTGGGGAACAAAGGACAGATCAGAGTCAAGGATGACACCTAGGCAGCGAGCTTGTGGGGTAGGGTAGATAGTCGAGTTTTCAACAGTGATAGAGATATCAGGTTGGTACCTACTATTGGCCGGTGGAAATATAATTAACTCTGTCTTTGAAATATTAAGTTTGAGGTGGCGAGATGTCATCCAGGATGAGATAGCAGAAAGGCATTCAGTGACACGGTCCAGTACAGATAGGGACAAGTCAGGGGAGGATAGGTAGATTTGAGTATCATCTGCGTACAGATGATACTGAAAACCAAAAGAGCTGATTAGTTTACCAAGAGATGAGGTATAGATAGAGAAAAGCAGAGGACCCAAGACTGAACCTTGCGGTACTCCAACTGAAAGAGGTAGCGAAGAGGAGGTAGATTCAGAGAAGCGAACACTGAAGGAGCGATTAGATAGGTACGAGAGGAACCAAGAAAGGGCTGTGTCTTTAAGACCTAGGGATTGTAGTGTCTGTATGAGAAGAGAGTGGTCTACAGTGTCAAATGCAGCAGATAGATCTAGAAGAATAAGTAGTGAGTAGTGGCCTTTAGACTTCGTAGTGACCAAATCATTAACCACTTTAGTCAGTGCCGTCTCTGTGGAATGTTGGGAACGGAAGCCTGACTGAAGTGGGTCCAACAGAGTGTATGAGTTAAGAAAGTGTGTGAGTCGAGTGTAGGCAAGTCTCTCAAGTAACTTAGAGAGACAAGGGAGCTGAGAGATAGGGCGGTAGTTTGAGAGAGCATTAGGGTCAGAATTTAGTTTTTTTAAAATGGGAGTAATAACTGCATGCTTGAAGAGTGAAGGAAAAATACCAGTAGAGAGAGAGAGATTACAGATGTTAGTTAAGGTAGGGATGAGCACCAGAGACAGAGCTTTACTTATTTGTGAGGGTAAAGGATCAAGAGGAGAGGTAGTAGAGAAGCAGGATGAGAAGAGTGATGATACTTCATCTTCATTTGTGGGATCAAATGAAGAAAGAGTGCCAGAGGGTTCAGGTAAAGAACGGAGCAGGTCACTGGCTGCCGAAGAGCATACCATTTCATCTCGGATCTTATCAATCTTCTCCTTGAAGTAGGAAGCAAGATCCTGTGCCTTGATAGTGGCTGGTGGGGTAGGTGCGGGAGGATTCAGAAGTGATTTAAATGTATTAAAGAGTCGTTTGGGGTTAGAGGCTTGAGCAGAGATAAGAGTTTGGAAATATGTTTGTTTGGCAATGTCCAGGGCATTTTTATAAGAATGGTAGACTGTCTTATATGTGAGGAAGTCACTTGAAATACGAGATTTACGCCACTGACGTTCAAGTTTTCGTGTGAGTTTTTGTAGTTGTCTTGTTAATTTGGAGTGCCATGGTTGACATCTAGGCCTATGTGGAGTGTGATGGGTAGCTGGAGCCACTTCATCAAGGGCTAGTTCTAGAGTCTTATTAAGGTGTGATACAGCCATCTCAGGAGAGGTGAATGCAGAAATAGGTGAAAGCAGTTGTTGGAGTGAAGTGGAAAGTTCTTGAAGATTAATTGTGTTAATATTTCTGCGAGTTTGAGGAAGATTGGAGAACTTCCGCAACACAGGGTTTGAATTAACAGAGGAAAGCATGCAGGTGATAAGGTTGTGATCTGATAGGGGGAAAGGAGTGTTAGTGAGTTCAGAGATGGAGCATAGTCTGGTGAATACTAGATCAAGGCAGTGGCCCGCCTGATGAGTAGAGGAGTCAGTCCATTGGGAGAGGCCAAGAGAGGAGGTTAGAGAGAGTAGTTTGGAGGCATGCGCAGCAGATTTTGGACAATCAATAGCAATATTGAAATCACCCATGATAATGGTGGAGATGTCAGAGGATAGAAAGTGAGGGAGCCAGGCAGAAAAATCTTCCAAAAATTGTTTTGGATGCCCAGGTGGGCGGTAGATAGCTGCAACACGCAGAGAGAAAGGAGAGTAAACCCTATATGCAAAACATCTTTTATTACAATAATCATATATTGAATACCTTTCTGCCAGTTTTGGTTGTAACTTTGCATTATCGTAGTCGACACTGGAGTCAGACTCCGTGTCGATATCAGTGTCTATTAGTTTGGATAGTGAGCGTTGTGAGACTCTGAAGGTCTCTGCGACATAGGGACAGACATGTGTAGATTCACTGTCTGTTCTCAATCTTTTGTGCAATAAATTTACCTTAGCACTTAATTTCACATATCCAATCAGGTGTCGGCGTTGTCGACGGAGACACCACTCACACACACATTTGCTCCATCTCCTCCTTAGGAGAGCCTTTTACCTCAGACATGTCGACACACACGTACCGACACACCACACACTCAGGGAATGCTCTTCTGAAGATAATTCCCCCACAAGGCCCTTTGGAGAGAGAGAGAGAGAGTATGCCAGCACACACCCCAGCGCTCTATGACCCAGGACAAAAACACAGCAATTTAATGTTTACCCAGTAGCGCTGTTATTATCTGCGCCGAATTATGTGCCCCCCCCCCCCTCTTCTTTAAAATCCTTTCTTCTACCGTGGTATAAGCAGGGGAGAGTCCGGGGAGCTTCCTCTCAGCGGCGCTGTGGAGAAAAACATGGCGCTGGTGAGTGCTGAGGGAGAAGCCCCGCCCCCTCGACGGCGGGCTTCTGTCCCGCTAAAAGTGTAAAATTGGCGGGGGCTCATGCATATATACAGTGTCCAGCTGTATATATGCTGTCTTTTGCCAAATAAGAGGTTTATATTGCTGCTCAGGGTGCCCCCCTCCCGCGCCCTGCACCCTTACAGTGACCGGAGTATGTGAGGTGTATGGGAGCAATGGCGCACAGCTGCAGTGCTGTGCGTTACCTCAGTGAAGATCATGAAGTCTTCTGCCGCCTCTGAAGTCTTCTTTTCTTCTCATACTCACCTGGCTTCTATCTTCCGGCTTTGCGAGGGGGACGGCAGCGCGGCTCTGGGACGGACGGTGAGGGTGAGATCCTGCGTACCAATCCCTCTGGAGCTAATGGTGTCCAGTAGCCTAAGAAGCAGGACCTAGCTTCAGAGAGTAGGGCTGCTTCTCTCCCCTCAGTCCCTCGATGCAGGGAGTCTGTTGCCAGCAGAGCTCCCTGAAAATAAAAAACCTAACAAAATACTTTCTATCAGTAAACTCAGGAGAGCTCACTGAAAAGTACCCAGCTCCTCTGGGCATAGTATCAAACTGAGGTCTGGAGGAGGGGCATAGAGGGAGGAGCCAGTGCACACCAGGAACTAAATTCTTTCTTAAAGTGCCCATGTCTCCTGCGGAGCCCGTCTATCCCCATGGTCCTTACGAAGTCCCCAGCATCCTCTAGGACGTTAGAGAAATATATGTTACTAACCGATTTGTGTTTACACTTACTTACAATCGAGGTTTGACAACCACACTATTTGATAGAAGCAAATGTAAAATAACCTCTACAAGCATTTTGATTAGTAGTATCTGCTGAATGACATTTAGCTTCCTAACTTTTTTTTTTTGAACAACCAACATTTTTTTGTTAAACAAAACATACCCACATACATTTTTTATTTTTTACATTTTATTTGTGCGCTACACACATAAACATATGTTGAAGAACAGCAACACCATCTTTTTATTTTCAAGTTTTGCAAATTCTGCTCCATTTGTATACTTATTGAAACAAATATTTACACATAATTCCTTAAAGTAAGGTATGTAAATAAAATCAGGATTTTGGTACTTACCGATAAATCCCTTTCTCGATTTCACAGGGGCCACTGGAGTGCAGATACAATGGGGATATAGTAGGCAGCAACTGGGAGCTGGCACTTTAAATTTATAACCATGTGACTAGCTCCTCCCCTACTATGTCCCCCCCCCCCCAAGCCAGTCTAGTTTAAACTGTGCTGAGGAGAGCTGGAAAAGACCAACGTCAAAGTAGAGGAGGTTCGCTAAGTCAACTAAAACAGGATAACACTAAGGAAGCCTGGAAACATAGTGAGAGGGAAGTTGGAACAAAACGTGCAGTCACACAGTGACATGCAACCCGATAAGTGTAGAAGGAGGAAACAGCGCTGGGTGGGCGTCCAGTGGCCCCTGTGGATTCCGGAGAAAGGGATTTATCGGTAAGTACCAAAATCCTGATTTCTCCTTCATTCACTGGGGGGCCACTGGAGTGCAGATACAATGGGGACGTCCCAGAGCTCCTAAAACGGGAGGGAGAGCGCTGAGAGTCCTGCAAAACCGCTTGGCCAACCTGTGACACAGAGGCCGCAAAAATTTCAAATCCGTAAAACGTGATAAACGTATGATGTCCCGACTAAGCGGCATCGCAACATAAAGCATTCATGGAAACCCCGTGGGCGCCCGCCCCCAAAGGTCCCCCAGAGCGCGCGGAGTGTGCCGAAATGGAAAACGGAGGCTCTCGAGCAACCGCCAAATAAGACTGTCTGATGGTCAGATGTATCCAACGGCCCAACTTATGCTGGGACCCCGACCATTTAGGACGGGAGCATCGTACAGAACAAAGAAGAAATCAATTTGTCGAATAGCCGAAGACCTCTGTAGAGAGAGTCGTCGAGCCCTGACAACATTCAAAGATTGCTGAAAACACAAGTGTCAGATTTATATGAAAAGCGAACATCACCCCTAGAAGAAACGACAGCTGAGTATGAAGCTCAGCCGTAATCTTATTCGCAAGGCGGGTTGCCAGTAGAGTACTCCCTGAAAGAGAGGCCGAACTTACGGCCGCCAGGCTAATTTCCTTTGGAAGAAAACCGAAAGAGCAGAGACCTGAAATTCAGGTCAACCTAGTCGAAGCGCAGCCGAGCAAACCACCCGGAGAAACCAAAGAATGCGGCTAAATAAAAAACCAAAGGAAAAAAACCCTCGTCATCCACACTAGGCCACATAAAGTTTCCAAAAGTGGCAAAAGCGAGAAGAGGTAACCGACTTCCTAATCGGGGCCCAGTAGGTATAACCGATCTAGGGAACTTCTTACTTCTGAGGTCTCGTGAACAGCCATGCCGTTAAACGAAACCTGTGTGAGACTGAACAAAGAAAAGGACCCTGTTAAAGTAGACAGTCCCGCAGAGGTAGGAGCCAAGGCTCCTTTACTGACAACAGGTGCAGGGTGGATTTTCAAGTCATGCGCAGTCAAACTGGAGTCACCGGGAGGACTAGCACACATTCTCCCTTCATGTGTTGCAGAAAAGTAGGTAGAAATAGAAAAGGAGGAAAGATAGACTAACCAGAACCTCCAAGGAGTCGTGAGGGCATCCTCGGCTACTGCCGCCAGAGCTCACGTCCGAGAGTAGTAAAGGGTTGAAGAGTCAGTCGGAACACCATGAGGTCGATCCGAATTCTCCGCCAACAGCGGACCAGCTGACAAAACTCCGGGGACTGTGCACTCACCCGGGTGCCTGACCTGGAATGAAGATTGTCGTCCTCTGCTCAGAGGAGACTGTAGGCGACCTCTCTTAGTGCTGCAACTTGACTGAAGAGAGAGAGGAACTGGTCCTGAGGAAGGAAAAATCCTCTGACGGACCGAGTTGAGAACCATCCCTAAACACAGAAAAACAGTACGAGGAGCATAAATGGGACTCGTGTCGAATCAGAAGATCCTGGATCCTCCGGATATTCAGAAGCAACCTAATCTGAAGAGTGGGTTTCCAGCAGTAGATTGTCCAGTTAGGGAACAGACGTCACTCCCTGCCTCTGAAGTAGGGCCATCCTGTGACCTTCATGAACACGCTGGGAGCGGAAGAGAGACCGAATGGAAAGGTCTGACAGTGGAAATGAGTATCCTGTACTACGAATCGGAGAAAAGCCCGATGAGGAAGCCCAATGGAAACCAGTAAACAGGCATCCCTGATGACTAAGGATGCGTAAAACCCCTTTTTTCTTCAAACTAGCAATCACAGACTGAAGCGATTCTAAGGTCAGAATAGGCCTGGCCAAGCCATCTGGCTTCGGCACGGGAAAAGAAAACAAAGGCCAGAAAAAATGCCCCGATTCCAATGATGTGCGGAAACAGGGACCAGCACCCTTCCGGTTAGAAGCATCTGGAACGCCGCCTGCAGTACGACTCTCTTGTCGTCATAAACCAGCAGACCCGTGGTGAGGGACCCCTGAGGCGGTTGGACTTCAAAATCGAGTATGTAACCGCCCGTGATGAGAAAACTAACCCAAATATACCCAGGCCTCCCAGAAAGACCACAGACCTGCACCCACCCTGGGATCTCCCAGGTGGTAGGGAGGTCTGACCTGTGTTGGGAGGACCTACAATCAGACTGATCCAAGGATGCTGAACCTCTGCCCCCGCCTCTTACTTTGAAATCCCTTGGTGATGGAGATACCGCCCCTGTCATGGACTCGAACCTGGAAGGGGCACGGAAAGATCTAAAGGAAAGACCGATAAAGGTCCCTCTTGGAGCCGGGGCAGCAGTAGGGGAAAGCAAAGTGGACTTACCCTCAATGGCCTGAGAAATCCAGGCAGGAAGATCCTTCCCGTGAACCTGCTGCCTATTAGGATTCAACATCCGCCTGTCACTGTCGCAGCCCCAAAGGTCGTCGGGTTAAGACAGCCCAAGTGGAAATTCAGGTTCCGAGTATACAGACGTCCTTGGAGACCTCAAAAGAATATAAAGCCGAATCGTGACACTGATCTGCCCAAAGAATCAGTTGATCCTGATGCAAACCATCCTGTAACCTAGAGGACAATTGTTCCACAACCTACCTGCTCCGGACAGGGTAGAACCCCTGCTGCCGCATAGTTCTCTCAGATGGCTCCCTCAGCAAGGTTGCCCCAGGAAAATGGCAGCTTGTTGGACCAGCGATACATCGCGGGGTATACCCTTGGAGAGGTCTGATATTGTTTCCTCCTCTCTCCGGGGAAAGGATAGGAAAACAAACATTGTTTGATACCTGAAATTGTGCATTCGGATGTCTCCAGGACACCTACCGGAGCATGTCCAGCTCCTCCGAAACTGGACAAGTCGCTGTCATTTCTTCATTGGCGCCGAACCCCGAGTGACGTGAAGTGTCTAGTTCCGACTCCCTTACCTGCAGCACCAGATGAACTGCTGTACAATGCGCCTCGATATCCTGAGATACTGGTTCAGACTCCACCGAAAACAGACATCATCAGTATCCTGGACATCTCTCGCCCCAAGAGAGACCTCTCATCCGCAGAGTCGTGTACTATGGAGGTCTCTCTTGGGGCAGGTAATGTCACTGTTAACCAGAGACCTTGTACGGCATTTCTCCTCTCCTTTCAGAAACCTGGAGAGGAGAAATGCCGTACAAGGTCTCTGGTTAACAGTGACATTACCTGCATAAGCTGAGCTGTTCAAACAGGAGCATCCTCCATCTGCGTGGAGGGCTAAGCAGATGGCTCCACCGCACAATCCACACCTAACAGGGATTTCTCTGAGGTGATACGAACGAAAAGAGAAAGGTGGGTTAAGGAAGCGTAGCCCTATGTAATGTCTGCACTATAACGTACAATGACAGACACGTTTCAACTCAACTTTCTGGTGCAGCAGAAACTTGAACCGGTAGCGCTGTGTTGCGGTTCAGGAGTCTTAGCCACTAGGCTATAGGAGCTCCCCTTAAAGTTGTTTTTTTGTTAGGATTCAAACCCGGGTCTGTCCTTACTACTAGCGTACTGAGCCACAGCGGCTATTTGTCTGATGCCACCCACATTCCCCAAATTACAAACAGTATTATTACCAAGTGAAACAAAGGAATAATAAAGGGAAGGTAACACTCGCCCTGTATGTAGTGTACTGCTAAATTAGGAAGATGCAATACATGTTTCTCGGAGGTTCCGCTGGTTTCCCAAAATGGCGGCCAGCCTGCGAGAAAAGCCGGGGGAAAATGTTATGTGGCAAGGCGGAGCTATGTGGAAATGTGAACCCAGGTCTGTACTTGGATGTGTTATTATAAAACATTGCGGAAGTGTTTAGACCTATCCACTATATATGGTATTGTAACAGTATATATATATATATATATATATATATATATATATATATAGTGATGAACCAGGGTTCCTATGCTTAATATGCTCTGCTATAAGACTATGCATACTGGAAGCATTAATGAGCTGAGCCACAGCTCCTGATATAGAGCAGGCTCATAATCTATAGCCACTATGTGATGCCTCTGGGCTATGAGACTGAGAGCGCCCTGCATTGCAATGTGAGCCGCGGCTGGGGAGCGGGGAGCCCGCTGAGCAAAGCGGGATTAAGATCCTCCCCCTCCCTCAAATTCAAAGTTTAAATGTAGCGGTGAGCTCCCAGCCTCTCCCTCCAGCAATGCGTGCAGTGGCCGGGGAGCGCTGAGCCCGCTGTACCGAGCGGGAGCCTGCAGTTCAAACGGAGCTGTGAGCGCCCTGCATCCCCCTCCGGCAATGCGTGCAGCGGCCGGGGAGCGCTGAGCCCGCTGCACAGAGCGGGAGTTAGCTCCGCCCCCTCATTTCGGCGCCTAATTTAAACTAACCCGCTTCAGTTTAAACGAAGCGTGGAGCGCCCTGTATCCCCCGCCGGCAATGTCTGCTGCGGCCGGGGAGTGGGGAGCGCTGAGCCCGCTGTACAGAGCGGGGAAACTGTGCAGAGTGGGATGAAGCTCCGTCCCCCCTCAATAGCGCCAAGTTTAAACTAGCAAAGGCGCCTCTGGTTTCAACCTCCAGAGAGTGACTGGGAATAAATGTGCTATTACTTATTGCACAAGTAAATGTCAGTAATCATACAGTAGGCATACTGAAAAACATGGTTTAGTAAAGCAATAGTAAAATTTTATATCAGTGTGGAGGGGGAGAGTTTGTACTCACCGCTGTCCAGATGGAGTGGCTCCGACACGCGCCGCATGCAGCGGTGTCCGGCCACTGATACTTACCTCTGCCGTGCTGCCGGAATCTTCTGCCGACGGAGCGGCCCCGACACGCGCCGCACGCAGCGGTGTCCGTCCAGCTCCGGAGAGCTCAGTGTCTCCTTCAGCCGGGGCCCATCCCGAGCCACACGCAGCTGTGATGGGACCCCACCGGCAGCTTCCTGCAGTGCAGACTGGCAGTGGCAAAGCTGCCAGTCTGTGAGTGTAAGAAAGAATAATAAAAAATAATAAAGTCCCAAGAGTGAACCAGCTCCCTTGGGCACTAAACTAAGACTGGCTTGGGTAGGGGGGGACATAGTAGGGGAGGAGCTAGTCACATGGTTATAAATTGAAAGTGCCAGCTCCCAGTTACTGCCTACTATATCCCCATTGTATCTGCACTCCAGTGGCCCCTAGTGGATGAAGGAGAAAGCAAAGAAACAATAATATGTAATGTTTGACCACTTCACAATCAAAAAAACATTATTTTATTTATTTTTTTATAAAAATGTTACTGTTGTTTCCAAATTAAAATATTTTGACTCCAAAAACAGTGTGTTTGTTAAAACATATACCAATAATTGCTGTTGTGTAGGGTTTAGAGGCTAGAATTCACACTCTCTCTAGTTAAAATAAGAATTTACTCACCGGTAATTCTATTTCTCGTAGTCCGTAGTGGATGCTGGGTACTCCGTAAGGACCATGGGGAATAGACGGGCTCCGCAGGAGACTGGGCACTCTAAAAGAAAGATTACGTACTATCTGGTGTGCACTGGCTCCTCCCTCTATGCCCCTCCTCCAGACCTCAGTTAGGGAAACTGTGCCCGGAAGAGCTGACACTACAAGGAAAGGATTTGGAATACAGGGTAAGACTCATACCAGCCACACCAATCACACCGTACAACTCGTGATAACTATACCCAGTTAACAGTATGAATAACAACTGAGCCTCACTGAACAGATGGCTCATAACAATAACCCTTTAGTTAAGCAATAACTATATATATACAAGTATTGCAGAAAATCCACACTTGGGACGGGCTCCCAGCATCCACTACGGACTACGAGAAATAGAATTACCGGTGAGTAAATTCTTATTTTCTCTGACGTCCTAGTGGATGCTGGGTACTCCGTAAGGACCATGGGGATTATACCAAAGCTCCCAAACGGGCGGGAGAGTGCGGATGACTCTGCAGCACCGCATGAGCAAACTCAAGATCCTCCTCAGCCAGGGTATCAAACTTGTAGAATTTTGCAAACGTGTTTGACCCCGACCAGGTAGCAGCTCGGCAAAGTTGTAATGCCGAGACCCCTTGGGCAGCCGCCCAAGAAGAGCCCCCTTCCTCGTGGAATGGGCTCTTACTGATTTAGGATGCGGCAGTCCAGCCGCAGAATGTGCAAGTTGAATCGTGCTACAGATCCAGCGAGCAATAGTCTGCTTAGAAGCAGGAGCACCCAGCTTGTTGGGTGCATGCAGGATAAACAGCGAGTCAGTTTTTCTGACTCTAGCTGTCCTGGAAACATAGATTTTCAGGGCCCCGGACTACGTCCAGCAACTTGGAATCCTCCAAGTCCCGAGTAGCCGCAGGCACCACAATAGGTTGGTTCAAAAGAAACGCTGATACCACCTTAGGGAGAAATTGGGTACGAGTCCTCAATTCTGCCCTGTCCATATGGAAGATCAGATAAGGGCTTTTACATGACAAAGCCGCCCATTCTGACACACGCCTAGCCGAAGCCAAGGCCAAAAGTATGACCACTTTTCACGTGAGATACTTCAACTACACGGTCTGAAGTGGCTCAAAACAATGTGATTTTAGGAAATCCAACACTACGTTGATATCCCAAGGTGCCACTGGAGGCACAAAAAAGGGGCTGAATATGCAGCACTCCCTTAACAACGTCTGAACTTCAGGAAGCGTCTTTCCTAGCCTTAACAGCGTAGGAATCACTTCATCTGGAACGCCCTTTTCCGTTAGGATCCGATGTTCAACCGCCAAGCCTTCAAACGCAGCCGCGGTAAGTCTTGGAACAGACAGGGCCCCTGCAGTAACAGGTCCTGTATGAGAGACAGAGGCCATGGGTCCTCCGAGATCATTTCTTGTAGTTCTGGGTACCAAGTTCTTCTTGGCCCATCCGGAACTACGAATATAGTTCTTACTCCTTTCTTACTTACTATCCTCCGTACCTTGGGTATGAGAGGAAGAGGAGGGAACACATAAACCGACTGGTACACCCGCGGTGACACTAGTGCATCCACAGCTATCGCCTGAGGGTCTCTTGACCTGGCGCAATACTTTTTTAGCTTTTTGTTGAGGCGGGACGCCATCATGTCCACCTGTGGCCGTTCCCAACGAATTAAGTCCCCACTCTCCCGGGTGGAGGTCGTGCCTGCTGAGGAAGTCTGCTTCCTAGTTTTCCACACCCGAAATGAACACTGCTGACAGTGTTAGCACGTGATTCTCCGCCCATCGGAGAATCCTTGTGGCTTCTGCCAACGCCATCCTGCTTCTTTACATAGGCGACAGCCGTGATGTTGTCTGACTGAATCAGCACCAGCTGGTTTTGAAGCAGGGGTTCTGCTTGACTTAGGGCATTGTAAATGGCCCCTAGGTCCAGAATATTTGTGTGTAGGGAAGTCTCCTGACTCGACCATTGTCCTTGGAAGTTTCTTCCCTGAGTGACTGCTCCCCAACCTCGGAGGCTTGCATCCGTGGTCACCAGGACCCAGTCCTGAATGCCGAATCTGCGGCACTCGAGAAGATGAGCACTCTGCAGCCACCACAGCAGAGACACCCTGGCCCTCGGGGACAGGGTGATCAGCCGATGCATCTGAAGATGCGATCCTCACTTGACTAACAGGTCCCACTGAAAGTTCCTTGCATGGAACCTGCCGAAGGGAATTGCTTCGTAAGAAGCTACCATCTTTCCCAGGACTTGCGTGCAATGATGCACCGACACCTGTTTTGGTTTCTGGAGGTCTCTGACCAGAGATGACAACTCCTTGGCCTTCTCCTCCGGGAGAAACACCTTCTTCTGTCCTGTGTCCAGAAACATGCCCAATATCAGCAGACGTGTTGTAGGAATCAGCTGCGACTTTGGGATATTCAGAATCCAGCCGTGCTGTTGTAACACTTCCTGAGATAGTGCTACACCGATCAACAACTGCTCCTTGGACCTCGCCTTTATAAGGAGATCGTCCAAGTACGGGATAATTATAACTCCCGTCTTTCGAAGGAGTATCATCATTTCGGCCATTACCTTGGTACACACCCTCGGTGCCGTGGACAGACCAAACGGCAACGTCTGGAATTGGTAATGGCAGTTCTGTACCACAACCTTGAGGTACTCCTGGTGAGGTGGGTAAATGGGGACATTTAGGTAAGCCTCCATGATGTCCAGTGACACCATAATCCGAGAGACCGTCCCCAAACAGTTCCTCATCCTTATAAGGCAAAACTTCCATGTGCCTTTTAGAATCAGCATCACCTGTCCACTGCCGAGTCCATAATACTCTCCTGGCAGAAATGGACATTGCATTAATTCTAGATGCCAGCCGGCAAATGTCCCTCTGTGCATCTCTCATATATAAGACTACGTCTTTAATATGCTCTATAGTTAGCAAAATAGTATCTCTGTCAAGGGAATCAATGTTATCTGACAGGGAATCAGACCATGCTGCTGCAGCACTACACATCCATGCTGAAGCAATACCAGGTCTCAGTATAGTACCTGAGTGTGTATACACAGACTTCAGGATAGCCTCCTGCTTTCTATCTGCAGGCTCCTTTAAGGCGGCCATATCCTGAGACGGCAGTGCCACCTTTTCTGATAAGCGTGTGAGCGCCTTGTCCACCCTAGGGGATGTCTCCCAGCGTAACCTATCCGTTGGCGGGAAAGGGTACGCCATCAGTAACCTCTTAGAAATTACTAGTTTCTTATCAGGGGAACACCACGCTATCACTGACCTGGTTTGGGAGTGTTGTGGACTCGGGGCTTCTTCCGATGACCGGGAAGAGGAACCGCCACTGGGTCGTAGTAGAGATGGCCGGATGTAGGTCTTCCTCATGCAGAACTAAGACGGCAGGCGGGAGGCCCAGAGGAATTCTTGTAGGTCTCCTGTAAGACAAGACTTGTAGAAATAATGAAGGCTGGGGTACTGAGATATTGGAGACACTGTGGTATTGAAGGCACTGAGGTACTGGGAGTACAGGGAGTGCTGGGAGACCCTTGGAGGCACGGAGGTGTTTGGAGGCACGGAGGTGCTTGGAGGCACGGAGGTGTTTGGAGACACCGAGGTGTTTGGAGGGACGAGGTGCTTGGAGGCACGAGGTGCTTGGAGACACGGAGGTAACTGGAGGCACGGAGGTGCTTTGAGGCGCGGAGGTGCTTGGAGGCACGGGGTGCTTGGAGGCACGGAGGTGCTTGGAGGCACGGAGGTGCTTGGAGGCACGAGGTGCTTGGAGACACGGAGGTAACTGGAGGCACGGAGGTGCTTGTAGGCACAGGATGCTTGGAAGCACAGGTTGCTTGTAGGCACAGGATGCTTGGAAGCACAGGTTGCTTGTAGGCACAGGATGCTTGGAAGCACAGGATGCTTGCAGGGACAGGATGCTTGGAAGCACAGGATGCTTGCAGGGACAGGATGCTTGGAAGCACAGGACGCTTGCAGGGACAGGATGCTTGGAAGCACAGGATGCTTGCAGGGACAGGATGCTTGGAAGCACAGGATGCTTGCAGGGACGAGGGAGCTCTGGATCATAGCTTCCACAGGAGAAACGAAGATACTCAGGCATCGGATCTCTGCCTGGTATCTGATTTTAAATTCCCCGCCCTAGCCTGATTGGCGGAGCAGGCAGGTGACGTCAGACCTGCTCCGCCTCCTTGCCCTTGCTTGTGATGGCGGCGCCCTTGCTTCCGGGAAGCCGCCGGAGAGCAGCGCCGACCCGCCGCTGAAGCCGGAGACTGACAGGGGAAGAGAGGCGCCGGGCAGACCAGGCCACCCGCAGGGACAAGCGCGGTCGCCGCTGCCCGAGGTTCGTGACAGTACCCCCTCCTCCAGGAGTGGCCCCTGGACACTTCCCGGGCTTAGTCGGATGTCTGGAGTGGAAGATCCGAATCAGACGAGGAGCCGTTACTTCAGTAGCCCCAATCCAACTTCTCTCCTCAGGTCCATAACCCTTCCAGTCCACCAAGTACTGTAATTTTTTATGAAGATAACGAGAGTCCAGAATAGCTTTGATTTCAAACTCCGCTCCAGCTTCTGCCACTACGGACGTTGGCCTTGGGAGTGCTGAGTGGAATCGATTCAGTATGAGGGGACGGAGTAGAGAAACATGGAAGGCGTTAGGTATGCGAAGATGGGCAGGCAAACCCAGTTTACAGACCACAGGATTTAAGACTTGTAGCACAGGGTAAGGACCGATGAACCTTGGAGCGAATTTCATGGTGGGCACCTTCAACCGGAGATTCCGTGTGGACAGCCATACCCTGTCCCCAACTTTATATTGAGGTGCGGCTTGCCGTTTCTTATCTGCAAAGAACTTGTACCGAACAGAAACCTGCTTAAGATTAGCATGAACCTTTCTCCAAATTTGTCCAAAGTGTCGTAGAGTGGACGCTACAGCAGGAACCTCTATTATCGGAAGGCTTGGAAATTCCGGAACACGGGGATGGAACCCGTAGTTGACGAAAAATGGTGATTCCCCAGTGGAAGAATGAAACAAATGGTTATGGGCAAACTCCGCCCAAGGCAACAACTCCACCCAGTTGTCCTGTGAAGGAGAGAGATACAACCGAAGAAAAGTCTCTAGATCTTGATTGACTCGTTCCGTTTGTCCATTTGTTTGGGGATGATAAGCCGACGAAAACTTAAGTTTAATGTGTAGAGTTGAACAAAGGGCTTTCCAAAACCTGGCGGTGAACTGTACTCCACGGTCAGAAACAATCTCTTGTGGCAACCCATGCAAACGAAAATGTTCTCGGATAAACAATAGAGCCAGTTTCGGTGCTGTCGGAAGACCAGTCAAGGGCACAAAGTGTGCCATCTTCGAAAAACGGTCAACGATAACCCAAACGGTGTTGCAACCCTTGGAACAGGGCAAGTCAGTGATGAAGTCCATGGAAATGTGAGTCCAGGGTCTCACAGGGATAGGCAGAGGACGAAGTAACCCTGCAGGAGGCAGACGAGGAGATTTATGTTGTGTACATTGGGGACATGAATTAACGCAATCTTGTACATCCTTCCTCATGGTGTTCCACCAGTAAGACCTTTGCAGAAACTTGTACATCTTCTGAGCGCCGGGATGACCGGAAAACTTGGAGTTATGGACCCACCGTAGTATTCCTGGGCGGAATCTAGCTGGTACGGACATTCTTCCAGGAGGAGGAGCTGGAGTAGTTAAAGCAGCAGAGACAGAAACTGGATTCAGAATTAAACCCCGCTCCGGAGGTTCATCCTCGTCTGTGGGAACCTGTGAACGGGAAAGCGCATCTGCTTTAATATTGAGAGTCCCGGCACGGTACTTGATAATGAACGAGAATCGGGAAAAGAAAAGTGCCCATCTCGCCTGGCGAGGATTCAAACATTGTGCGGATTTGATGTACAGTAAATTCTTGTGATCCGTGTAGATGGTAAACACATGTTTAGCCCCTTCTAGAAGATATCTCCATTCTTCCAAGGCAGATTTGATTGCCAAGAGTTCCTGGTCTCCAATAGAGTAATTTCGTTCGGCTGGAGAGAATTTACGAGAGTGGAAGCCACACGGATGTAATTTCTTATCAGAGGAATGCTGGGAGAGGACAGCCCCCACCCCGACTGAAGATGCATCAACTTCTAAGAAGAAGGGTTCCTCGAAATTTGGTTGTTGGAGAACTGGAGCCGTCGTGAAAGCTAACTTTAAGCGAGAAAAAGCTACAATGGCTTCCGGAGGCCACAAACTAGGATTAGAACCCTTTCTCGTCAGGGCAGTAATGGGTGCAACAATGGTGGAGAAACCTTTAATGAATTTCCTGTAGTAGTTCGCAAAGCCCAGGAACCTTTGTATTGCTTTCAGGGAAAGAGGCTGAGTCCAATCACGAATGGCCGACAACTTTTCCGGATCCATGCGAAGCTCCGTCCCCGAGATGACATAACCGAGGAACGGAATAGATGTTACTTCAAAGGTACATTTGGAAAGCTTGGCGTAGAGATGATTCTCTTGTAAACGGTGTAGCACCTCTTTGACTTGAGTCCTGTGTTCGACAAGATTCTTGGAAAAAATCAGTATGTCGTCCAGATATACCACAACGCTCTGATACAGCATATCACGAAAGATTTCGTTGACGAATCCCTGGAAAACCGCGGGAGCATTACTAAGACCAAACGGCATCACCAAGTATTCGTAATGCCCATCTCGGGTATTAAAGGCAGTCTTCCATTCATCCCCCTCTCGGATGCGTATAAGATTATAAGCTCCTCTCAAGTCGAGTTTTGAAAAAATGCGGGCACCACGAACCCTATCAAATAACTCTGTGATTAGTGGCAAGGGGTATTTATTCTTAATAGTAATGTCGTTTAGGCCGCGGTAGTCGATGCATGGTCTCAACCCCCCGTCCTTTTTCTTCACGAAAAAGAAGCCTGCACCAGCAGGGGAGGAAGAGGGGCGAATGAATCCCTTGAGCATATTGGACTTAATATACTCCGACATGGCTTGAGTCTCGGGAAGAGACAGAGGATATGTGCGACCACGAGGTGGCGTCTTCCCTGGGACAAGGTCAATAGGGCAGTCCCAAGGCCTGTGAGGTGGTAACAGGTCAGCAGCTTGTTCCGAAAATACGTCCTTGTACCCTTGATATGCCTCCGGAATGTGCTCTTCATCCGTTTTGGAGGTAACACGGAGCGGACAAACAGGAGTAAGACAATTAGTGTGACAAAAGGAACTCCAGGACAGAATTTGTGACGACTTCCAATCGATGTGGGGGTTATGACTTTTCAGCCAAGGCATTCCAAGAACCAGATCATGGGGCATTTCTGGGATTACCAAGAGTTCCAAATCTTCCTGATGTAGAGCCCCGACCCGCAGCTTAACTGGCCCCGTGCGCCACATTATGAGACCTTTGGAAATTCTAGTCCCGTTGATAGCCGTCAGTGAAATTGGCCGCTCGATAGGCCGTAACTTTAAACCCAAACTTTGGGCACAGAAGGAAGAAACGAAGTTCCCTGCAGCTCCGGAATCCAATAGGGCTTCACAAGACCTGGAGACTGAATTGGAGACTAGGGTTACTGGAAGCAAGCAGTCCGAAGTTGGAGAAGCTTTTGTCGTAACTCCCAGCTTGACTCCTCCGGAACAAGCTAGGTCTGCCCGTTTCCCGGACGGACTTTACAAGATTTAAGAAAATGATCCGCGGCTCCACAGTAAAGGCAGAGTTTACCCTCACGACGACGCTGTCGTTCTTCCGGAGACAGTCGGGAGCGGTTAATTTGCATGGGCTCATCTGAGCTAGGTGAGGCCACCGGCCTAGGAATAGGATTCCGGAACCTGGAACGATCCGAACGGTTACGTTCTCTTCCACGCTCCTGCATCCGAAGATCCACCTTGACGCAAAGGGAAATCAAATCTTCTAATGGATCCGGCAGATCTCTAGTAACCAGCTCGTCTTTCAGCCGGTCGGAAAGACCGTTCCAGAAGGCAGCTCTCAGGGCATCATTATTCCAGCGTAGTTCGGAAGCAATGGTCTGGAAATGAACCACGTACTGGCCCACGGAACGGGCGCCCTGCCGAACACGGAGCAAATCGGAAGAAGCAGTGGTCATTCTGCCGGGCTCGTCGAAAATCCTTCGAAAGGACGAGATGAAGTTGGTGTAGTTGGAAACCATGGGATCAGATCGTTCCCATAATGGAGACACCCAATCCAAAGCAGAACCTTCCAACAGAGAAATAATATATGCTACCTTGGACCGGTCTGTAGGAAAGTTGTGTGCAAGTAGCTCGAAATGTACCTCGCACTGGTTCAAGAAACCACGACAATTTTTGGGATTCCCATTATAGCGGGACGGAGTAGGCAACTGAAGGCGTGGAGTGACACCGGCCGATGGTTGAACATTGCTGGCAACGGCAACTGGTGCGACTGCTGGAACAGGAGCCGGAATTACTGAGGCCAGAGACGCCTGAATCTGATCCAGACGCCCGGACAACTGCTGGAGGTACTGCATCACCTGACCTTGTGCTGCTTCCTGACTTTGCACTCGAGAAGCCAGGTTCTGGATGGCACTAGAGTCCGTGTTCCGATCCCCCGAGTCCATGAGGCCTGAGTATACTATCACTGACCTGGTTTGGGAGTGTTGTGGACTCGGGGCTTCTTCCGATGACCGGGAAGAGGAACCGCCACTGGGTCGTAGTAGAGATGGCCGGATGTAGGTCTTCCTCATGCAGAACTAAGACGGCAGGCGGGAGGCCCAGAGGAATTCTTGTAGGTCTCCTGTAAGACAAGACTTGTAGAAATAATGAAGGCTGGGGTACTGAGATATTGGAGACACTGTGGTATTGAAGGCACTGAGGTACTGGGAGTACAGGGAGTGCTGGGAGACCCTTGGAGGCACGGAGGTGTTTGGAGGCACGGAGGTGCTTGGAGGCACGGAGGTGTTTGGAGACACCGAGGTGTTTGGAGGGACGAGGTGCTTGGAGGCACGAGGTGCTTGGAGACACGGAGGTAACTGGAGGCACGGAGGTGCTTTGAGGCGCGGAGGTGCTTGGAGGCACGGGGTGCTTGGAGGCACGGAGGTGCTTGGAGGCACGGAGGTGCTTGGAGGCACGAGGTGCTTGGAGACACGGAGGTAACTGGAGGCACGGAGGTGCTTGTAGGCACAGGATGCTTGGAAGCACAGGTTGCTTGTAGGCACAGGATGCTTGGAAGCACAGGTTGCTTGTAGGCACAGGATGCTTGGAAGCACAGGATGCTTGCAGGGACAGGATGCTTGGAAGCACAGGATGCTTGCAGGGACAGGATGCTTGGAAGCACAGGACGCTTGCAGGGACAGGATGCTTGGAAGCACAGGATGCTTGCAGGGACAGGATGCTTGGAAGCACAGGATGCTTGCAGGGACGAGGGAGCTCTGGATCATAGCTTCCACAGGAGAAACGAAGATACTCAGGCATCGGATCTCTGCCTGGTATCTGATTTTAAATTCCCCGCCCTAGCCTGATTGGCGGAGCAGGCAGGTGACGTCAGACCTGCTCCGCCTCCTTGCCCTTGCTTGTGATGGCGGCGCCCTTGCTTCCGGGAAGCCGCCGGAGAGCAGCGCCGACCCGCCGCTGAAGCCGGAGACTGACAGGGGAAGAGAGGCGCCGGGCAGACCAGGCCACCCGCAGGGACAAGCGCGGTCGCCGCTGCCCGAGGTTCGTGACACACGCTTCTTCACACAGTTCATTCAACTCATCAGATGGGGGAAAAGTCACTGGCTGCTTTTTCTCCCCAAACATAATACCCTTTTTTGTGGTAACCGGGTTTATGTCAGCAATGTGTAAAACATCTTTCATAGCCGTAATCATACATCGGATGGCCCTTGTGGACTGTACATTTATCTGATCCTCGTCGACACTGGAGTCAGACTCCGTGTCGACATCTGTGTCTGCCATCTGAGTCAGCGGGCGTTTTTGAGCCCCTGATGGCCTCTGAGACGCCTGGGCAGGTGCGGGCTGAGATGCCGACTGTCCCATGGCTGTCACGTCGTCAAACCTTTTATGTAAGGAGTTGACACTGTCGGTTAAAACCTTCCACATATCCATCCACTCCGGTGTCGGCCCCGCAGGGGGCGACATCACACTTATCGGCTCCTGCACCGCCTCCACGTAAGCGTCCTCATCAAACATGTCGACACAGCCGTACCGACACACCGCACACACACAGGGAATGCTCTGACTGAGGACAGGACCCCACAAAGTCCTTTGGGGAGACAGAGAGAGAGTATGCCAGCACACACCACAGCGCTATATAATCAGGGATTTACACTAACAAAAGCGATTTTCCCTATAGCTGCTTTTATATATAGTTTGCGCCTAAATTTAGTGCCCCCCCTCTCTTTTTTACCCTTGATGCCTGGAAACTGCAGGGGAGAGCCTGGGGAGCTGTCTTCCAGCAGAGCTGTGAAGAGAAAATGGCGCCGGTGTGCTGAGGAAGATAGCCCCGCCCCCTTCTCGGCGGACTTCTCCCGCTTTTTTATCTGTATAATGGCGGGGGATTATGCACATGTACAGCTTAAAAGCTGTATTATGTGTCAATTAGCCATGTAAGGTACTCTAATTGCTGCCCAGGGCGCCCCCCCCAGCGCCCTGCACCCATCAGTGACCGGAGTGTGTGGTGTGCATAGGGAGCAATGGCGCACAGCTGCAGTGCTGTGCGCTACCTTAATGAAGACCGAAGTCTTCAGCCACCGATTTTCAGGATTCTCTTCTGTCTTCTGGCTCTTCAATGGGGACGGCGGCGCGGCTCCGGGACCGGACGATCGAGGTCGGGCCCTGTGTTCGATCCCTCTGGAGCTAATGGTGTCCAGTAGCCTTAGAAGCCCAAGCTAGCTGCAAGCAGGTAGGTTCGCTTCTCTCCCCTCAGTCCCTCGTAGCAGTGAGTCTGTTGCCAGCAGATCTCACTGAAAATAAAAAACCTAACAAATACTTTATTTTTCTAGAAGCTCAGGAGAGCCCCTAGTGTGCAACCAGCTCGGGCCGGGCACAGATTCTAACTGAGGTCTGGAGGAGGGGCATAGAGGGAGGAGCCAGTGCACACCAGATAGTACCTAATCTTTCTTTTAGAGTGCCCAGTCTCCTGCGGAGCCCGTCTATTCCCCATGGTCCTTACGGAGTACCCAGCATCCACTAGGACAGAGGTTCTCAAACTCGGTCCTCAGGACCCCACACAGTGCATGTTTTGCAGGTAACCCAGCAGGTGCACAGGTGTATTAATTACTCACTGACACATTTTAAAAGGCCCACAGGTGCAGCTAATTATTTAACTTGCGATTCTGTGAGGAGACCTGCAAAACATGCACTGTGTGGGGTCCTGAGGACCGAGTTTGAGAACCTATGCACTAGGACGTCAGAGAAATATATTTGAACACAGTTATGGGCATTAGTCAATGTTTGAAGAAAAACACTATGGTGTCTTTAAGATAATAATTGCTAAATTACCACAAGATCATTTGACCAATTAAGTGATGATTGAATTGATTTACAATTGTTGAGTAGTTTCTTTAATTTGGGTGCAGGAAAGTAGGTTGTACAATTTTTAGGGGAAAAACACTGTTGTTAGCAAAAAATGCAACATCAGAAACATTGCGATTATTAGGATGGTTTTACAATATTTGCACATTTCACAAGGCCACCTTCTTTTTGTTAAATTAAATTAGTATTGCAGTTTTTCCGTTTGGGCGTGCTTTCGCAATTTTGCTTTTGCTCGCAATTTTTGCTAATCTGTAATTTTTGCAATCCTTACTGAATTTGCCCCATTATATGGTAGCATAGTTATTTGCTTTGTTGCCCTGAGGCAACAATCCAATCATGGTTCTGTGCTGTTGTTGCCTATGAGCTACACCAGGCATGTCCAAACTGTGGCCCTCCAGCTGTTGTGAAACTACATATACCAGCATGCCCTGACACAGTTTTGCTGTCAGAGAATGCTAAAGCTGTGTTAGGGCATGCTGGGATGTGTAGTTTCACAACAGCTGGAGGGCCGCAGTTTGGACATGCCTGGGCTACACTCATAATAACTGACCGGGAGAGAGTTCCTCCAGCAATGGCCACTGTGCAGTGTGGTCAGTAACTGCACATGTGCAGGAGTGTGGTTAGTGAAGATACTGCTTTATGTACCTTTAACTTACCATCATTATTTTATTTATCCTTGTCTGGGCACAGACTGGGTTGTTTATTGAAACCTGCATCATTAATACCCCTTTCAGACCGCCACCTATGAACACGGGTTATTGGCATATGAGCGCGCATAACCCGTGTTCATGTGCGGTCTGAAAGGTGCCAGGGTAGAAAACTCGTGTTCAACCCGGCTCGCTGTGCGGTGTGAGCGGGAGCCGGGTCGATACAACCTGTTTCCCGTTCACTCTCTGTGTATGGGCAGCGCTTGGAGATCATGTGATCTCCAAGCGCCGCCCCTGCTGCGTCACCGCTGACATCACCAAACCGGCAATGTGCCAGGTTGCAGGCAGCGGGGTGCCTGAGGCGGGGCGCATACTGGGAGCTTCTGTGTCAGGCTCCCGTGTGCGACACGCTTCAGGCTATCTGAAAGGGTTATTACTAGTATAAAACTATTCTCATACAGCTTGTCATTATAACTATAGAGGATTTTATGGCATATTCTTTTCCACAAATACACAGACCAGTGGGGTTTATGCAGTCAACACGTGTCATAATTACTTACAATATGGTGTCTGTTACTACAGTAATTGGGCGGGGGACTCCCCGACCCCACTCTCCCCTGGATGTGCTGTTTCTGGACACTGCCCAGAAACACTGCTATGCGGAGATTTGGGTGGAGACAGAATCAGTAAAGTCATAGATAGTGGTACGAGTTCCTACAGTATATCATGCAATATATGTATATCTTACACACATCTTCACACAGCGATACCTGGTGAAGGGGTGTTACACAAATTAATACAATCAGATTTTAAACAATCATTTTTCTAATCATGAACTGTGTCCTGCTTGGAGTAAGTGTAACCTTGCATATATGTGTCCACCAAATACGTAAAAGAGTATGTGGGAAAATGATCAACATGTCACCATGTCATGTGTTTAGCACAATAGTTCTTTTAAACTAGATGTAGTTAATTTACCGAACGTCAGGATCCTAGCAATCAAAATAACGATGCCGGAATCCCGAAGGACGCCATAAGACAGGCGTCTATATCCCGACGGAGGTCAGAATGCCGGTATCAAAATACTGATGCCCGGAATCCCGATCGTTCTTTCAGCGAGATGCACTTGCGTCCTGCCGCGGGGGTGGTAGGTTAGGTTTAGGCATTAGAATGGGGGTTAGGGTTAGGTTGCATGGACAGGAAGGATATGGTTAGGTACCAGGGAGTCAGGGTTAGGCACTAAGAATAGGAGGTTTGGGTTAGGCGGTTAGGTTAAGGCAGCGGGGAAGGGAGGGTTAGGCACCATTGGAGATAGTTAGGCACCCACAAGGAGGGGTTAGGGTAGAGTAAAGGTGAGGGTTATGGTATTTCTGGGGGGCTGTCGGGATGCCATTATTGAGATTCTGACCGCTGGCATCCTGTCCATCGGGATATCATACTGAATCCTTTTAAAAATTTACCAAAGCATTCCATTAAGTACTTTTTGTGTGACAAAGGCAATTTTTTACTTATAGGATGAGTTGGCTTATGTGGCCTAGCCACCTGCCAAAGATGTTATTGCCTCCAAGGCCAGCAGTTAGAACATTGTTGGTAAAGGGAGAGTGTAAAATATTATATTAGATGTCTTGATCAGTCTGGAGGAGCCCTCATGTATGCGCCGGATGTGGTATGCAATATTATTGGTCTGTATGTTTTTGAATAACATTGCTGTCAGGAGTGAGGTGTCTTTAGGGGAAGAGGCTGCGTTTGCTAGCCATATATGAACAGTAATGTAACTTTCACATGCGCAGTCGGTTTGAAAACAGGAGATGCGTCCATTTTTGCAGATGCATTTGACTCAGAATTACCCCTTGTGAGCAAGAGAGTGGACATATTTAGTGAATTCCTGCTGTAAAATAATGAAGATTAGTAAGCCCCCAAATTCATATTATCACAAGCACCATTGATAAACTTATATAATACACAAGTGATGCTAATATATTTGAAAACAATATCTGTATACAATGTTAACTCGGATATAATTACTTGGAATTGGTGAGTTTTGATGTGGTCACTTAACTGACCAAGAGACAACAGTATGTATTATAAGACATAATGGTGGTCATTCCGAGTTGTTCGCTCGTTGCCGATTTTCGATATGCTGCGATTTGTTGCTAAATGCGCATGCGCATGGTACGCAGCGCGCATGCGCTTAGTTATTTAACTGAAAACTTAGCAGTTTTGCTGTTGTTTGTGCGGCGCTTTTCAGTCGCACTGCTGATCGGTGAGTGATAGACAGGAAAGGGGCGTTTCTGGGTGGTAACTGAGCGCTTCCGGGAGTGTGCTAAAAAATGCAGGCGTGTCAGGGAAAAATGCGGGAGTGTCTGGAGAAACAGGGGAGTGGCTGGCCGAACGCAGGGCGTATTTGTGACGTCAAACCAGGAACTAAACTGACCGAGCTGATCGCAATCTAGGAGTAGGTCTGGAGCTACTCAGAAACTGCAAGAAAATATTTAGTAGCAATTCTGCTAATCTTTCGTTTGCTATTCTGCTAAGCTAAGATACACTCCCAGAGGGCGGCGGCCTAGCGTTTGCAATGCTGCTAAAAGCAGCTAGCGAGCGAACAACTCGGAATGAGGGCCAATGCTCCTACAAGAGTATTAGTATGAATATTAGAAGTCACCAGAGTTTTCCATGACTTATATAAAAACCTTAATAGGTATAAAGAACGCCTTTGTGACTTCTAGCTGTGAGAATGCATAATGTATAGACCCATGAGACGTGACCACAAGCAGCAACCTGGAATTAAATTGTAAGGGACAGTGGGGATAATTCAGACTTGATCGTAGATGTGCTAAATTTAGCACATCTACGATCACTTTCACAGACATGCGGGGGCGATGCTTTTGTACCTGAAGAGTAGCTCCCTACCAGCGCAGCTACTGCACGCTGGCAGGGAGTTACCCGTCGCTCTCTAGGTCACAGTGGCTGCGTGTGACGTCATGCAGCCGCCGCGGCCCGCCCCCCCCCCCCCCCAGTCTGTGCACACCTGAGTTGCCCGGACTGCTCCCCAAAAACGGCGACCCAATGCCGCCGGCCCGCCCCCTCCCGCCCAGCGAGGGCCTCTGCCTGTCAATCAGGCAAAGACAATCGCTGGGCTGAGTTGCTGATCGCATCTCTGGCATGCGCCGCCGCTCAGTTCAGACCTGATGGCCTGCTGTGTGAAAACTCACAGCAGCGATCAGGTCTGAATTAGCCCCAGTGTTCATTTTGCACTCTGTGAGATTTCACTGAACTGGTTAAAAATCAAAGATGAGGTTGTAGGGGTCATCATTCAATTACTGAACTTGTTCATCATGGGCTGAGAGTTGGATCTACCTCAGTGGTGGGCCACATATCAATTTCGTTCTTAGGCCGTCATTTGTCGGCCTAAGATGACAGCACTTTTGACCAGGTGTGTACTGAAACTTGTATGTAAATTGTCATTTTGTAATCCTTGTCTAAGTGCCTTATTTTTTTTTCATCGAAAACCACCCTTTCACTTCATTTTAGTTAACACTGAGGGCCTAATTCACGCTTGCACGCAACAGAGCGATTAACGTTAGACTGCGTAAGTGCCACAATTGCACTGCATATGTGCCAAGGTGTTTCTGCGATACCACTCGCGGTGAGGATTTTAATGCAGAGTGATTGACAGGAAGGGACCATTTGGGGGAGTGGCGGCAAAAATGCAAGCATCACAGCCATTTCGGGGCATAAATCTGCTTTCAGCTGCGATCATGTATGTAGAGTGACACGGCGCCTGCGTCGTGACTGCTTCAGCCAAAGACTCACTTGGGGAGTCAATGTTCTTCGTTACTGCGTTGATGCTGCGTATGTGTGCTGCGGATTTTGCAATGGCTCAGGTGGGTGTCTATACTCTTTTCTAGGCGACAGCTTCACTTGCAATGATTAGTCAGTCCGTAACCTGAAAAATAGCAATTGCATAGTCTTTTCCGTACAAAACTGCATCAGGCCCTGAGGGCGGACCGCAGTGGCAAACGCAGAATTTGCATGGGGGGGTTTCCAGAACTGGGCGGAGCCAATCACGGGGGTGGGGACTGAGGTGACCCAGTATATGCTGGGTCCGTAAAACTAGTGTGTCTGTGTGTGTGTGTGATATATATATATATATATATATAGATAGATAGATAGATCTAAGGAATATACCGGCACTCCAAGTTATAAATTGCTTTGCTGCGGTGCCCTCCAAGTCAGTAGATGACAAGACAGGATAAAGAAAATGGCGGCACTCAAGCAGGCTGGTAAATAGATGCAAAAAAGTGTCCCTTTATTCGCCTACAAGTTTCGGGGAAACTCCCCGTCCTCAGGGCTAGACAACTAGCCCTGAGGACGGGGAGTTTCCCCGAAACTTGTAGGCGAATAAAGGGACACTTTTTTGCATCTATTTACCAGCCTGCTTGAGTGCCGCTGTTTTCTTTATCCTATATATATATATACATATATCTACACACATATATATATATATATATATATATACACACACACACATACACATATACATAGCATATTAAACATGCATACATATATATATATATATGTACACACACATACAGTACACATATATATATACACATGTATATATATATATATATCATATGTGTGTGTGTGTTTATATGTATGTATGTATGTATGTATGTATGTATGTATGTATATACATGTGTATATATGTATGCATATGGATATATATGTACTATAATTAAAGTAAAGTAAACTTTTATTGCACTTACAAGTGCCACCAGGAAGACAGCAGGCTGCAGAGGACGCTAGACAGTCATTAATAATACTCATGCAGCTAAAAAAAAAAAAAAAAAAAAAAAATTTTTTCTTTTTTTTAGTGGAGGGGGGTTTCTGGGTACTCGTAAAACCCCCTGGGTGCGCCACTGGACCGCACAGTAAATGTGACTGAAATCATGGAATACCAGCAAAGCTCAAAGTACTTTGGGCAGCAGTGTTTATCATCTTTACATCTTAAAGCAATGCTCTTCTTCCGTTGCACAACATTTTCAAAGCTGAATTGTTCTTGTGTAATAGCAGACGGGTGCCGCCTCTTCACTTCAACCTACCACTAGATAGATTGTGAGTAGGTTTACTAGTAAGGGATACCCATCACATCACTGAGAACCGGTGTACGCGTATAACATTATTGTGGAAGGTGATCAAGGTTTGAAACAACTGAAAATGGGAGTAAATAGGGAAAAACAGACTGTACAGAGATAACATAAAATTGTGTACATGATACAATTTGCTAGGCACAATTTAAAAAATTTATTATTAACTAGTTTAATTTAGTATCTAACATGCATACCTTAAAGTAGTTATAGAACACGTCGAAGTAGTCTGCTCGGCTTCTTCTAATGTCTCTCCCTGTGAGCGGTGCAAGTCGGCAGGTAAGGTCTTCGTCATATCATATGGTACAGTCTGAGTGACTGCATCCCTCAAAGATAGATTATTTCTGTAGGAGTCTGAGTTTAGTTTCTGAGCTCTGCAGGGTAAATCTGTACTAGCCTCCTGTATAGTAATGCAACTGTGACTGGGAGATTTACTGGTGCGACCTGACGCTGATGAGTTTTGCTGTGTAGCAGTGTGTGGAAAAATCTGTCTTCTTACTTTTTCCTAGAAACAGAAAGATTCATCATGTAAAATCTTGCTGAGCTATATTACAACTGCCAGCAAACATTGTTATTATATAGGGGCAACTGAATTCTGAGCAGTGTGCGGTGGCAATGTGTGGCTCCATATATCATTCGTCATTACGGTGCACCAACATTCCAACACTTTTTCTACGCACCTGTATGGAGGGCGCCATGAAAAATCTGAAATGTTGGTGGTCGCCAGATGCTGACAAAATGGTCCGAACAGAGTCAACTCGCTCCCGTCACCCAGAATTCAAATACCCTTGTAGTATGAAACACATGCAGAGTATAAAACGAAACTCAAACAACAGTAGACAAGGAAAGGATGGAGGGAAAAAGGAAAGGCTGAAGTAGTCAATTATGAGCACAAGGATAGAGCACAATAATCAAAAGGACTACAACGTGGTGAATAAACCATAAGAAACCATTGAACAAAGCCATGTAGTACTTGGAGTTAGCTGCAAGACTGCAAAGGAGAAAGTGTTCTGTATAGTGTGAATGAAACCATTTAACCAAGGAGATGATACAGAAGAATTGAATGGTAGAAAGAGACATGGGCGTTTATTTACGAAGCCTGGTGCTTTTGATCATGTTTGTTCCCGAAATTTAAAGGGACAATGATTCTACTACAAAGATATGGCTAGTAAGAGCATTGCCCTTTAAATTTAGGGTATAAACATGATTTTAGAACCCAACACTTACCCCATGGTGAGGGAGATTTGCAGTATTCAGTTATTGCAGTCCTGCAATGAAGATGTTAATCACGGGTTGGGTCCGAAATCCCGGCTGTTATGATTCTGATACTCAGGTCAGGGGTGATCTTATACGGTAGGACCTGAATACCAGAACGTAATGCTGGGAAAGGGGAATGGAAAGGAAATAGCCCCTGGCACCCTATCTCCGTTGTCTCGCCCATGCTGTCAGTACACTCTTGCGAGACTATGGTTGCTTGGGCCCATGGCAGCCGCGTTTGAAGGGCGGATTACGTCTGCCCAACTCCGATGCCCCCTCAGGTCTTAATGAGAGACAAAGAGTGAACCGAGACAGGGTGATAACAAGGGGCCCTCTAACTGAACAACAAAGCCAGGGGCTACTAACAAAGCTGAAACTAAAGTATGCGCGGATTTCCGCCAGGGAAAAGAACAACAAAGGAAATGCTGTCCACACGCCGACACAATACTTTTGTGTATCGGCGGTGACAGCATAAGCAGAACCCTCTGCAAAACACCAGTGACAGATATAACCAAGGAATACAGCGGCCTAGGCCGACGGATGCGGCAGAGCCGCTACTCACGGAACCGGTACAAATACTGGCAAATGGACAGGAACCCCCAACACTGCCGATACAGACTCTCAGAACTGGAGGACATGCAGAATCCCAAACGACAGACCGGTGGACACCAAGAAGCCAGAAACTCGACCAGGCATAGGCAAAGCCACAGGACTTCTGGACACTGCTAGACTGGAGCTCAGGAACTGGCAGGAACAAGCTCAGAACTCAAGCAGACTGGAAACTTAGAAATATCACCAGCGTCTGTGAATTGCACTCAGCCAGCATATAACAGAGAGGCCTAATTAATTATGTCATGCAGCTGCCCTGTTGCATGACTCCAAACTGACAAGATGCAATTAGCAGCCAGGTGAGGCTGAACACATGGGAACAGACTGCAATTACACAGACTGACCACTGACAGCAAACAATAATCCTCTAAACCAGAGCAAAGGGAAATCCTGGCCTGCAAGAGAACTATAAACATAAAATAGGAATGAACCACTACCTGTGGTTCATAACACTATCCTCTCCATAAGGGAGAGCTCCAAGCACCCCATGACACCCACGGGGAACATAAACAGAAGTATAACATAAAATACCTAACCGACATGCAAAACAGGAATGAGCCACAGCCGTGGCTCATAACAGTACCCCCCCCCCTTGAGGAGGGGTCAAAGGACCCCAAAATACAGACTATCCAAAACAAAGGATACAAAAAAAAACCCTGACACACTGGTCTAACAGACAAGAAAACAGAAACAAGCTGTAACAACAGCTTGTAACAGTGCCCTCCCCTTGACGGTGGCCACTGGACACAAGACAAGGAAAAAAATCTTTTTTTTTTTTTTATCAAGGCAAGAGTCAAAAATTATTTCTTTTTCTTCTTCTTCTTTTTACAAAGCTCTTTAGGTCTGACCAAGGTAATTCCCCAAACATTGTCTGAACTGATGGTACCACCCAGCAATGCTGCGTTCAAATCAGAGACAGGTTTCTTACCCTTGGGAGCTGAACTTTCAGGCAAAGTACTCCTATTAGAAGAAGACAGAAAAGCACATCCTGCAGTCAAAACAACGGGCTGAGACTCTTATGCCGAGTTTATAGTATTTGGTGGACTCTCAGCAGACAAGACGGGTGACTTAGAGGAACCTGAACCAATTTCTTTGGAACCATATCTTTTAATAATTGCGTCACTGAATGCTGGGGGATCCTGAAGAATGGGATCTTCAGCTTTCATTAGGCTGGTCGCCCACTCAAAAGGCTCTCCTCTAAAAGAATAAATCAGATAGAGCACAAGGTTCTCTGAAGTGATGCCCAGAAATGGTCTAGACAACATAATAATGTAATAGTGTTTGTAAAGCGCCAGAAATTGGACTAAGTCCCCATCAAAGATTATAGATGTTGAGATATCAACAGAGTCAGGATCTGCTTCATTCCCATCTGACTGACTAGAGCGCTTTGCTAGGACCTGGTCACTATTGACCTTACTCGAGGCTGAGACTTTCTGAACCCCACCCGGGGCAGTGACTTTCTGAACCCCACCCGGGGCAGTGACTTTCTGAACCCCACCCGGGGCAGTGACTTTCTGAACCCCACCCGGGGCAGTGGCCTCCGGGAACCCCACTGGAGCAGTGGCCTCCGGGAACCCCGCTGGGGCAGTGGCCTCCGGGAACCCCGCTGGGGCAGTGGCCTCCGGGAACCCCGCTGGGGTCAGCACCTCGGATTCTTTTACTGGGACCGAGCAGTCGGCCTCCCCCACTGGGACCGAGCCATCGGCCTCCCTCCCTGGGACCGAGCCATCGGCTTCCCTCACTGGGACTGAGCCATTGGCCTCCCTCTCTGAGTCGATAATTATCGAAACTTCTCCCGGGGCTATGACTTCCGGGACTTTTGCTGAAGCTATAACCTTCAGAACCTCCACAAATGCTATGCCTCTTAAGTTCTTTCCTGGGGAAGCGACCTCTAGACCCTTCTTTGAGGCTGCGTCTCTCGAGACCCCACTTGGGGATATTACTTCAAAGATCCCTTCTGGGGTTTTGCTTCTCGAGTTCCCTTCTAGAACTATGGTTTTAGATACCCTTTCTGGGGTTGCGCTCTTCAAGTCCCTACCTGGGGTAACAGCTTCTGAGACCCCTTCTGGTATGGAAACCTGAGCTATAATATTTGTTGTCCCTCTATAAGCTAGAGCATCTGGTACTGCTCCAGCGCTCTGGGCATCGGGTACCGTTCCAGCTCTCTGGGCATCGGGCACCGCTCCAGCACTCTGGGCATCGGGCACCGCTCCAGCACTCTGGGCATCGGGCACCGCACCTAGATCCTGAGCATCGGGCATCTCTCCAGGACCCTGGGCAACAGGCACCACTCCAGGACCCTGGGCAACGGGCACCACTCCAGGACCCTGGGCAACGGGCACCACTCCAGGACCCTGGGCAACGGGCACCACTCCAGGACCCTGGGCAACGGGCACCACTCCAGGAACCTGGGCAACGGGCACCACTCCAGGAACCTGGGCAACGGGCACCACTCCAGGAACCTGGGCATCGGGCACCACTCCAGGAACCTGGGCATCGGGCACCACTCCAGGGGCTTGCAACTCTGCTTCAACAGGAACCTCAAGAGAGGAGAGAAACATTCTCTTTTGATTCCTGAATCTATAATGGGGCTCCCTTGCCCAAGGACCCCAATTATAGGACAGAGAGCTTTTTAGTGTGGGTTGTGTGACAAGTACCTCTGCCACAGTAGAGACAGGAGTAGGTCTTGTATCCTGACTCAACTTGGCCAGAGGGCAAGACTCGTCACCACACTTTGGCTTGCGCAACTCACAGGTCTGCAGATAGTGGCCTAAACCCCCACAATATAGGCATAAGTTTAAGTTTCTGCGACGCAGACGCTCCTCTTCTGAGAGCCTGGGCCGCAGAAAACTTTTAAACCTTTTCTCTTCAATTAAACCAGAGGATTCTCTTGTCACCATACTGTGAACAAGAGTCTCTTTAGAGATAGATGTACTCTCAACGACTTCTGGCAAGATGAGCAAGATTTTAGTCAGAAGGTTTTGCAGTTGCTTTAAGGATTGCTGCAAAACTTCTAGTCGCTCAGGTCTCAAAGCACTGAAAGCAGAGTTCAGGGCTGAGAGAGATGCCTGCAGGGCTTGCATAGTAGACATAGGAGGATTTAAAACTAGACAAGGCAAGACTAGACAAGGCAAGACTAGACCAGGCAAGACTAGACAAGGCAAGACTGAATTTTTAAACTAGACAAAACAAGACTGGATTTTTTTTTTTTTTTAAACACCGGACTGGATTTTTTTAAACACAGGACTGGATTCTAAACACCGGACTGGTCCAAAAAAGAAAAAAGTTTTATTTCTTTTTTGTGGTATGGCTGGTGATAATGTTATGATTCTGATACTCAGGTCAGGGGTGATCTTATACGGTAGGACCTGAATACCAGAACGTAATGCTGGGAAAGGGGAATGGAAAGGGAATAGCCCCTGGCACCCTATCTCACTCTTGCGAGACTATGGTTGCTTGGGCCCATGGCAGCCGCGTTTGAAGGGCGGATTACATCTGCCCAACTCCGATGCCCCCTCAGGTCTTAATGAGAGACAAAGAGTGAACCGAGACAAGGTGATAACAAGGGGCCCTCTAACTGAACAACAAAGCCAGGGGCTACTAACAAAGCTGAAACTAAAGTATGCACGGATTTCCGCCAGGGAAAAGAACAACAAAGGAAATGCTGTCCACACACCGACACAATACTTTTGTGTATCGGCGGTGACAGCATAAGCAGAACCCTCTGCAAAACACCAGTGACAGATATAACCAAGGAATACAGCGGCCTAGGCCGACGGACGCGGCAGAGCCGCTACTCACGGAACCGGTACAAATACTGGCAAACGGACAGGAACCCCCAACGCTGCCGACACAGACTCTCAGAACTGGAGGACAGGCAGAATCCCAAACGACAGACCGGTGGACACCAAGAAGCCAGAAACTCGACCAGGCATAGGCAAAGCCACAGGACTTCTGGACAGGAACGCTTCACGGCAGGACACGGGATCAGACACAGGAATCGACACAGGGACTGACACAGGAATCGACACAGGAAGCAGCTAAACAGACACTGCTAGACTGGAGCTCAGGAACTGGCAGGAACAAGCTCAGAACTCAAGCAGACTGGAAACTTAGAAATATCACCAGCGTCTGTGAATTGCACTCAGCCAGCATATAACAGAGAGGCCTAATTAATTATGTCATGCAGCTGCCCTGTTGCATGACTCCAAACTGACAAGATGCAATTAGCAGCCAGGTGAGGCTGAACACATGGGAACAGACTGCAATTACAGACTGACCACTGACAGCAAACAATAATCCTCTAAACCAGAGCAAAGGGAAATCCTGGCCTGCAAGAGAACTATAAACATAAAATAGGAATGAACCACTACCTGTGGTTCATAACAGTATCCTCTCCTTAAGGGAGAGCTCCAAGCACCCCATGACACCCACGGGGAACATAAACAGAAGTATAACATAAAATACCTAACCGACATGCAAAACAGGAATGAGCCACAGCCGTGGCTCATAACACCAGCAGTCGGTATCCGGACAGTCAGAAGATCAACAGCGGAATCCTGAAGGCCAGAATCCCAAAACATCCTGGTAAGTATTGTAACCCTACCACATCCCTCCTGCAGCCTAACCCTCCCGCAGCCTAATCATACCCTATCACAGCCTAAAACCCCCCCACCCTCGCAGCCTAAACCTGCCCCTAGTGCCTAACCCTAACCCCAGTACTTATCTCCAGGATGTGTCGCGATTCTGACCGTCGGGATCTCGCTGTCGGTCTTCTGACTGTTGGGATCCCAACTGCCGGAATTCTGACGGCATCCTGTGAATCAAATACTTATTAGGAGAATGGTGCTGCAGAGGACACCAATGCAGGAGCATCAGCTACAGAGTTTATAAGGTCAAAAACCTTATCCCATAAATCAAACAATAAAGAACAGCTCCAAAACACATGTATAAGTTGCCTTCCTCTTGCTACATCCTCATCAGCATAACTGCGGCATTTTTGCCAGTCAGCAAATACAAGTTATGAATACTCTTCATTATCATTTAGAATTAATTATACATTTTGTGACATTCTCTAATCATTTTAAGAAATAAATAATAGTCCCAATCCTCAACAGATAAATACTCCTGTGATTCTATTTCCCATTGTCTTGGACCTGGAATTTTGAACTTCAGCGGAAGATGAGAGCTGTATACCTGAAGATTTCTCCTCTCTGGTTAATCTCTGGGAGACAAAGGACCATAACGGTACCCTCTTACCTGCTCCCCAGTGATGACCACTCATGTCCAGGGGATACCACATTGTGAGCGGTGGTAGTCGAGCCATGCCCCCCCCCCCCCGCAAGTACCATTGATTGTGCGGCAGTGTTGGCGCCGGCGGGGAGTGATGGAGCTTACAGCACTGAAGTCACTGAGACTTCCAGCGCTGACAGGCTTGAGAGAAATAAAAGTAAACATTAAGAAAAAAGCTTGGGGCTACAAACAGCAGCCCCCCGTAAAAAGTTGCATCAAGCTTTCTACTGGCGCCAACTAAAAACTGACTTGCCTGAGCATGGAGGTGGGGTTATAGGGAGGAGGACCGAGGCACCCTGATAAATCTGAAAAGCTTTACTGTTTGGTGCCCAGGACCTGAACCCACAACCTACCACCCTGATTTTCCCCTGTGGAGCCCTATGTAACCCAAAGAAGAAAAAAGGTGTTTTAGTAGTTTTAAGAGGTTATATAATAGGTTCCAAGATTAGGGAACGAATGTCTACCTTTCAGATAGGAGTAAAACACAACGGAATATGCTGGCGTTATATTAATATGCCGCGCAATCGCGCATCGCTGTGGGGCATACACATGGGAGATCCGAGCTTAAAATCTAACCAATCTAGTCAGATTGCTTAGATTTTAAGAATGGATCTCTCCGTGTGTACACCCCTTAACCTCTCTGGGATAACAGGGGTGGAACTGTTACCTTTCACTTCACAATATATCTCTAGGGAACCTACTGAGTAATATGTATGCTAGTGCAGTTCTAGCTGGTAAAGCACAAGCATTTAATGCTCCTTAAAATGGCCACACTCACTGCAATACTGGGAGTAAAGAGTGTATAACTAAAACAAGTTTGATAATCTGATTGAAATTTAATTTGGATTGATTTACATATGGCCACTTTTTATTATCGGAAATAGAACCTATGCATCCGCAAATAATTTTCATACAAAAGTCAAATGCTGTATATACTAAGTCTCACTTACTTTATGCCCGGAGTTGCAATAAAAGTACAGCAACCTGGCTTGATATTTTAAAACATACACAATAGACCATGGGAGTATGTTAAGTTTCCATATATATGAGCTCAGTCATTCATTATAAAACATTGCTGATCAGATTCTAGTTATTTATCTAGCACCTTATACAATAGCTAGATTCTGAATGGTTGCTAATGGCAACATCTCCACTATTATAAACCTGTACTTTAGTAAATATACCAATCCAGGGAGGAGGGAATGCACTACATTCTGCATGCTCTCCTTCCCTTCAGATCGTGGCGGAGCATTATGAAACATAGGGAGCGGGGTGTGACATGCTGTAGGAGGTGGTACAGGGGGCATGGTGGACATGATTGCATCATCGTGGCCACATCCTTGCTATACAATGGCGGGTTTACAGGCATTGTGCAGCGGAAGGCGTGGCTAAGATGACGCGACCCACTTCACTCGGTAAGTGGGCAGCTGGGTGGCATCCACTCTTCCGGGAGCACCACCTGATTTTCGTGAGCCTCCCGACCGTTCCAGGAATGTAGGCAAGTATGTCGTGAGGTAAATGTGAGTGGATGGCATGTGTGAGTGGTGTGTGAGTGTGTGTGTGTATTACTTTAACGAAGAAAGAAGCAGTTACTTCTCAGTTGTTATCTCAAGCCTTCATCAACTGTCTAAAGAGAACTTTCACAATTCCATCTATTCCATGTCATCCAGATGTCAGTCTACCTTTCATTTTGGAAGAAGATGAATCAGATATAGGAGTTGGGGCTGTCCTGTCTCAATCTGATCCAGTTACTAAGAATCATCATCCATGTGCTTTTATTCTCGAAAATTCTTCAGTCTCAACATAATAATAATGATTATGTAAATCGAGACTTGTCGGCCATCAAGTGGGCATTTAAAGAACACTGATATTGGTTAGAGGGGCAAAACATACTATATTGACCATATAAATCATCAATATGCTGCTAAAAGGCAGAACTCTAGGCAAGTTACATGGGCTTAATTCTCTGCCAACTCCAATTTCCGTATAACTTTTTGTCCAGGATCAAAACATTTTAAAAGCGGACTCTACACAGGAGTTTTCTTCAGAGACATAAAGAGATTACTAAAGATATTTGGATCATTCCTTCAACACTTGTATTACCTGTTCCAACTAATGATCTCTTCTCTTAACTCCTACAAGATCAGGCTCCACTTGAAACTCTCAAGAAACGTTTTTGTTCCTGATGTTCTCTGACAATCTGTTCTCTCTGAAGGGGATACATTCAAGATCCCGGCTGTTGGCATCCATGATTGTAAACTTTCTGGGAGGAAGGGGGGTTCTGCCATTACTAAGACATTGACAATTCTTAATCAATTTGTCCTTTTTAGAGAAAGATTTTCTGTTTAGAGTCTGTTCAAGAAATAAAGTATATAGGGAAGTGGGTTTTCTTAATCCACTATCCATTCGTAAAAGGCCTTAATCAAATGTATGGGTGTATAGTATTTATTGTTGAACTAGCAGCTCTAGATAATATGAATACTATCAAGGTGGTTACAGACTACTTCAGCAAAACGGCCAATTCCACTTACATAAAATAGCGCTCTGTTACGACTCTGGCTTCATTATTCATTTAACATATTTCAAATGACATAATTTTCCCAAAAACGTTGTTTCTGGTAAGGTTCTCAATTTATTTCCTGGTTCTGCAAAGCATTCTGTTCCTTGTTCGGCATTGCATTGAACTTTAATTCAGCCTATCATCCACTAAAAAACAAACCAAAAGGTCAAATCGGAAGAATCAAATTCTGAAATAAATTCTAAGATTATATATCCAACGAGTTGAGGATGATTAGCTGGAAAATTTACAATAGGCTGAGTTATCTCATAATTCTCCTCATATTCCTCCAGGAACTTCTTTTTTCTGTGTCTATGAGTTGCATCTGTAATCAATAGATCTGACGTTCCTGAAGTGAGGATTATGGCTAGTCATTTAAAGGTTTGGAAAGAAGTTCATTTGGCATTGTCTTGTTCTGCTGTTCAGGCCAAAATTGTTTTTTTAATATTCATTGAAGACCAGGTAACTTGATGGTGGGAGATATTGTTTGACTATCGACTCGAAACATTAGAATTCCCAGAAAGTCTCTGTTCTTGGGCTTCTATTCATTGGACATTTGAAAGATAAATCTATTCTTTCTACAACTTGATTTCTCAAAGTCATGTCAGATGCTTAACTCTTTTTAGAATGTTAAAAAACAAATCTAATAATCTAACAAATTTCAGAATCAAATGAATTATTGTATCCACTGGAAAGGCTATGGATGCCAGCAAGGAAGCAGACTAACTGAGAAAGCCTTTCAATCATGGTTTTCCATAAACCTCAGCCTAGGCCTTCCATAAGCCCTTCTCAAGGAGACAACCTGGCCACTCTCGTCAGGTTGTTGTCCTACTATTCTCATAACATGATCACCTGTCTGGTCAGGTTGTCCACCTGTCTATGATTGCATTAGCTTGATTGGACACTTTGGGCGGTATTGAATTCTTTCCGCCCCCTTCTACACCTGTTCTGTTTCTGCTGACGGCGTGGTATAATCATTTCAGCTCGCTACCCCCAGGGTATCAAGGCTCCCTAACCCTTCACACAGCTAAACCTGATCACTATGGGCGCAATAATGGGGATCACTTTAGAAAGGAGATTGGGGGTGATATATCATTTGAATATCGCCATTTATCTAGCCCTTTATGCAGGTGTCGGTGACAACGTTGTTCCTGATTCCTTTGTGTTCACTGTCTTTGACCCCAGCTGTCTCTCACCTGTCTATGACAGAGATACTGTTAAAAACTATGTTGGTTCACCTTTACTTTATAAACTGCTATTCTCTGATCTCAGATTATAACTTCTCCACTTGTATTCCTGGAATTGGCAATTGCCCTGGTCAGCACATATATATCTGCAAATCCAAGCGGCTACTTTATATAGTGTTAAGAATGCTGGCCTCTGCACCCGTGTTCAATAAGACACAACTCTAGTCGTTCTTGGATTTTCCATGGTTACTTCACTCTATGTAGCTTCTGCACAACCTTGTTATCTATCATCTTGTGCTGAGAGGTTGGTGCTGTTATTTCCTTCTGGTACAGTTATTTCTCTGTATAGAACAAACAATAGAGAACAACATACCGTGCTCATACCAATGGGGAAAAAATAATCAATATCCACAAACAAGTTAAATAAACATACAATTAAAATAAATTAAAATTGCTCCACTTCATATGATGTGTTCTTGTTAGGAATCAGATGTTTTACCGCTTTAATCCCGATATTCAAGTGCAGAAAATAAGAATTTACTCATGGGTAATTCTATTTCTCGTAGTCCGTAGTGGATGCTGGGAACTCCGTAAGGACCATGGGGAATAGACGGGCTCCGCAGGAGACTGGGCACTCTAAAAGAAAGATTAGGTACTATCTGGTGTGCACTGGCTCCTCCCTCTATGCCCCTCCTCCAGACCTCAGTTAAGGAAACTGTGCCCGGAAGAGCTGACACAACAAGGAAAGGATTTGGAATCCAGGGTAAGACTCATACCAGCCACACCAATCACACTGTACAACTTGTGATAACCATACCCAGTTAACAGTATGAACAACAACTGAGCCTCAGTAACAGATGGCTCATAACAATAACCCTTTAGTTAAGCAATAACTATATACAGTACATGTATTGCAGAGAGTCTGCACTTGGGACGGGCGCCCAGCATCCACTACGGACTACGAGAAATAGAATTACCGGTGAGTAAATTCTTATTTTCTCTGACGTCCTAGTGGATGCTGGGAACTCCGTAAGGACCATGGGGATTATACCAAAGCTCCCAAACGGGCGGGAGAGTGCGGATGACTCTGCAGCACCGAATGAGCAAAGGCAAGGTCCTCCTCAGCCAGGGTATCAAACTTGTAGAACTTAGCAAATGTGTTTGAACCCGACCAAGTAGCAGCTCGGCAAAGCTGTAAAGCCGAGACCCCTCGGGCAGCCGCCCAAGAAGAGCCCACCTTCCTTGTGGAATGGGCTTTTACTGATTTCGGATGCGGTAACCCTGCCGCAGAATGAGCACCCAGTTTGTTGGGTGCATGCAGGATAAACAGCGAGTCAGTTTTCCTGACTCCAGCCGTCCTGGCTACATAGATTTTCAAAGCCCTGACTACATCAAGTAACCTGGAGTCCTCCAAGTCCCGAGTAGCCGCAGGCACCACAATAGGCTGGTTCAAATGAAACGCTGATACCACCTTAGGGAGAAATTGGGGACGAGTCCTCAACTCTGCCCATATGAAAGATCAGATATGGGCTTTTACATGACAAAGCCGCCAATTCTGACACACACCTAGCTGAAGCTAAGGCCAACAGCATGACCACCTTCCATGTGAGATACTTTAGCTCCACGGTCTTAAGTGGCTCAAACCAGTGTGATTTCAGGAAATCCAACACAACGTTAAGATCCCAAGGTGCCACAGGAGGCACAAAGGGGGGCTGAATATGCAGCACTCCCTTAACAAACGTCTGAACTTCAGGCAGTGAAGCCAGTTCTTTTTGAAAGAAAATAGATAGGGCCGAAATCTGGACCTTTATGGACCCCAATTTTAGGCCCATAGTCACCCCTGACTGTAGGAAGTGCAGAAATCGACCCAGCTGGAATTCCTCTGTTGGGGCCTTCCTGGCCTCACACCAAGCAACATATTTCCGCCATATGCGGTGATAATGCTTTGCTGTCACATCCTTCCTAGCTTTTATCAGCGTAGGAATCACTTCATCCGGAATGCCCTTTTCCGTTCAACCGCCATGCCGTCAAACGCAGCCGCGGTAAGTCTTGGAACAGACAGGGCCCCTGCTGTAACAGGTCCTGTCTGAGAGGCAGAGGCCATGGGTCCTCTGAGATCATTTCTTGTAGTTCTGGGTACCAAGTTCTTCTTGGCCAATCCGGAACGATGAGTATAGTTCTTACTCCTCTCTTTCTTACTATCCTCAGTACCTTGGGTATGAGAGGAAGAGGAGGGAACACATAAACCGACTGGTACACCCACAGTGTCACTAGTGCGTCCACAGCTATCGCCTGAGGGTCCCGTGACCTGGCGCAATATTTTTTTATCTTTTTGTTGAGGCGGGACGCCATCATGTCCACCTGTGGCAGTTCCCAACGATTTACAATCTGTGTGAAGACTTCTTGATGAAGTCCCCACTCTCCCGGGTGGAGGTCGTGCCTGCTGAGGAAGTCTGCTTCCCAGTTGTCCACTCCCGGAATGAACACTGCTGACAGTGCTAGCACGTGATTCTCCGCCCATCGAAGAATCCTTGTGGCTTCTGCCATTGCCATCCTGCTTCTTGTGCCGCCCTGGCGGTTTACATGGGCGACCGCCGTGATGTTGTCTGACTGAATCAGTACTGATTGGTTTTGAAGCAGGGGCTCTGCTTGAATCAGGGCGTTGTAGATGGCCCTTAGTTCCAGTATATTTATGTGTAGAGAAGTCTCCAGACTTGACCACTGTCCTTGGAAGTTTTTTCCCTGAGTGACTGCCCCCCATCCTCGGAGGCTTGTATCCGTGGTCACCAGGACCCAGTCCTGTATGCCGAACCTGTGTCCCTCGAGAAGATGAGCACTCTGAAGCCACCACAGCAGAGACACCCTGGCCCTTGGGGACAGGGTGATCAACCGATGCATCTGAAGATGCGATCCGGACCATTTGTCCAACAGATCCCACTGAAAGATCCTTGCATGGAACCTGCGGAAGGGAATTGCTTCGTAAGAAGCCACCATCTTTCCCAGGACTCGCGTGCAGTGATGCACCAACACCTGTTTTGGTTTCAGGAGGTCCCTGACCAGAGATGACAATTCCTGGGCCTTCTCCTCCGGGAGAAACACCTTCTTCTGTTCTGTATCCAGAATCATTCCCAGGAAAAGCAGACGCGTTGTAGGAATCAGCTGCGACTTTGGGATATTCAGAATCCAGCCGTGCTTTTGCAACACTTCCTGAGAGAGTGCTACGCTGACCAACAACTGCTCTTTGGACCTCGCCTTTATGAGGAGATCGTCCAAGTACGGGATAATTATAACTCCCTTTCTTCGAAGGAGTATCATCATTTCGGCCATTACCTTGGTAAATATTCTCGGAGCCATGGAGAGACCAAACGGCAACGTCTGGAATTGGTAATGACAGTTCTGTACCACAAATCTGAGGTACTCCTGGTGAGGTGGGTAAATGGGGACATGCAAGTAAGCATCCTTGATGTCCAGCGACACCATAAAATCCCCCTCTTCCAGGCTTGCAATAACCGCCCTGAGCGATTCCATTTTGAACTTGAACTTCTTTATATAAGTGTTCAAGGATTTTAAATTTAGAATGGGTCTCACCGAACCGTCCGGTTTCGGTACCACAAACATTGTGGAATAGTAACCCCTTCCCTGTTGAAGGAGGGGGACCTTGATTATCACCTGCTGGAGGTACAGCTTGTGAATCGCCGCCAGTACTATCTCCCTTTCCCTGGGAGGAGCTGGCAAGGCTGATTTGAGGTAACGGCGAGGGGGAGTCGCCTCGAACTCCAGCTTGTATCCCTGAGATACCATTTGTACAGCCCAGAGATCCACTTGTGAGCGAACCCACTGGTTGCTGAAGTTTCGGAGACGCGCCCCCACCGCACCTGGCTCCGCCAGTGGAGCCCCAACGTCATGCGGTGGACTTAGTGGAAGCAGGGGAGGATTTTTGTTCCTGGGAACTGGCTGCCTGGTGCAGCTTCTTTCCTCTACCCCTGCCTCTGGCCAGAAAGGATGCGCCTCTGACCCGCTTGCCTTTCTGAGGCCGAAAGGACTGCATTTGATAATACGGTGCTTTCTTAGGCTGTGAGGGAACCTGAGGTAAAAAAGTCGACTTCCCAGCTGTTGCTGAGGATACGAGGTCCGAGAGACCGTCCCCAAACAATTCCTCACCCTTATAAGGCAAAACCTCCATGTGTTTTTTAGAATCAGCATCACCTGTCCACTGCCGAGTACATAATACTCTCCTGGCAGAAACGGACATTGCATTAATTCTAGATGCCAGCAGGCAAATGTCCCTCTGGGCATCCCGCATATATAAGACGACGTCTTTTATATGTTCCATGGTTAGCAAAATAGTATCCCTGTCGAGGGATTCAATGTTGTCTGACAGGGTATCAGACCATGCTGCTGCAGCACTACACATCCAGGCTGAAGCAATAGCAGGTCTCAGTAGAGTACCAGAGTGTGTATACACAGACGTCAGGATAGCTTCCTGCTTTCTATCCGCAGGATCCTTTAGGGCGGCCGTATCCTGAGACGGCAGTGCCACCCTTTTAGATAAGCGTGTGAGCGCCTTGTCCACCCTAGGGGATGTTTCCCAACGTAACCTATCCGTTGGCGGGAAAGGGTACGCCATCAGTAACCTCTTAGAAATCACTAGTTTCTTATCAGGGGAACTCCACGCTTCTTCACACAAATCATTTAATTCATCAGATGGGGGAAAAGCCACTGGCTGATTTTTCTCCCCAAACATAATACCCCTCTTGGTGGTAACCGGGTTAACGTCAGAAATGTGCAATACATCTTTCATTGCAGTAATCATGCATCGGATGGCCTTTGTAGACTGTACATTTGTCTCATCCTCATCTACACTGGAGTCATACTCCGTGTCGACATCTGTGTCTACCATCTGAGCCAGAGGGCGTTTATGAGCCCCTGACGGCCTCTGAGTCGCCTGGGCAGGCGCGGGCTGAGACCCCGGCTGTCCCAAGGCTGCTGCGTCATCGAACCTTTTATGTAAGGAGTTGACACTGTCGGTTAAGACCTTCCACATATCCATCCAATCAGGTGTCGGCCCCGTCGGGGGCGACACCACACTAATCTGCCCCTGCTCCGCCTCCACGTAACCCTCCTCATCAAACATGTCGACACAGCCGTACCGACACACCACACACACACAGGGAATGCTCTGACTGAGGACAGGACCCCACAAAGTCCTTTGGGGAGACAGAGAGAGAGTATGCCAGCACACACCACAGCGCTATATAACACAGGGATGCACACTATAATAAGTGATTTTTCCCAATAGCTGCTTACTTATCTTATTTGCGCCTAAATTTAAGTGCCCCCCCTCTCTTTTTTCCCCTTCTTGTATCCAGATACTGCAGGGGAGAGCCTGGGGAGCTGCTTCCAGTGGAGCTGTGAAGGGAAAATGGCGCTGGTGTGCTGAGGAAGAAGGCCCCGCACCCTCAGCAGCGGGCTTCTGTCCCACGTTTTGTGTGACTTAATGGCGGGGGTTTGCACACATATACAGTGCCAGACTGTATTATGTGTATAATTTGTGCCAAAAGGTATTATAATTGCTGCCCAGGGCGCCCCCCCCCCCCTGCGCCCTGCACCCTACAGTGACCGGAGTGTGTGGTGTGCTGTGGGAGCAATGGCGCACAGCTGCAGTGCTGTGCGCTACCTTAATGAAGACAGGAGTCTTCAGCCGCCGTTTTCGTTGTTCTCTTCTGTCTTCTGGCTCTGCAAGGGGGACGGCGGCGCGGCTCCGGGAACGGACGATCGAGGTCAGGCCCTGTGTTCGAACCCTCTGGAGCTAATGGTGTCCAGTAGCCTAAGAAGCACAAGCTAGCTGCAAGCAGGTAGGTTTGCTTCTCTCCCCTCAGTCCCACGTAGCAGTAAGTCTGTTGCCAGCAGATCTCACTGAAAATAAAAAACCTAACAAATACTTTCTTTTCTAGCAAGCTCAGGAGAGCCCACTAGGTGCATCCAGCTCTGGCCGGGCACAGATTCTAACTGAGGTCTGGAGGAGGGGCATAGAGGGAGGAGCCAGTGCACACCAGATAGTACCTAATCTTTCTTTTAGAGTGCCCAGTCTCCTGCGGAGCCCGTCTATTCCCCATGGTCCTTACGGAGTTCCCAGTATCCACTAGGACGTCAGAGAAAGAGGGGGAAAAAACTCACAGTGTTATATTTGAAATGACAATTACAGCATACTCTATATAGCAAAAAGTATCTTTTTTGGTCAAGGAAATAATAAATGCTTCTGTTTTCAAATGACGATTATTTGGGGGTTTAATCCCCTTAGATATTTTGGTTTCATTGCATTTTCCTCTCTTTCCCTAACGGATACCGTTTTGGCACACTATACCCTCTCCAATATGAAGAGCCAATGGCTGGAATGCCACAGTTATTTCTGCTCTTAGTCGAATAACTGTATCACATTGTGAAGTCTGTATTCGTCACCATGCTACAAATGATCAACCGAACTGGAGCAAAATAGCTTCAAAATAGGAAGAACTGGGAATCCACTAACATTTTTAGTACTTACCTAATTCTGGGCACACAGTTCATATTGGACTATCAATTAAACAACAAAGGGAAGTAAACTTTTATGTTACTAATATTGTAACGTCTAAAAAGATCAGTGTAGAATAGTCCTGATCTGATCACGTGACAGGTATCAGCCACTAATAATACGTCTACTATAGAGGACAATGGGGGTGATTCCAACCTGATCGGTAGCAGGCTACTTTTAGCACTGCTGCGATCAGGTAGTCACTGCCTACAGGGGAGGGGGGATTTGTTGTGCAGGGCTGCGAACCGCTGTGCAGAGAGCTGCTCAAACAAAAGTTTGTGCAGTTTCTGCACAGCTCAGGACTTACTCACCCGCTGCGATGATCTTGTCCGGAGCTGACGTCAGGATCCCTCCCTGAAGACGGCTGGACACACCTGCGTTCGCCCGGACACGCCTTCAAAACGGTGAGTAGACACCCCCGGCCGGCCTCTTCCTGTCAATCTTCTAGCATTTGCCACTGCGAACGCTTTCTTTGTCCATTTCATCGCTGCGCGGCGACGGGGGTCACTGGGCAGCGACGTGCCTGCGCACTGCCGCCCACGCTCATGCGCAGTTCTGACCCGTTCGCACTGCTGCAAAAAATTGCAGCGTGCGAACGAGTCGGAATGACCCCCAGTGTTTAGAACAGAGTTTAGCTAATATTATGTACATATGGAAAGTAAGGATCAATGCTAAATATACCAGAAATAAAAGACTACTGTTCAAATCATGGCTAGCCTCCTCAAAAAGAAATGATGTTAGTAGCTGAGCAGTATTGGCATAAAATGCATAATCTCATAAAACCTATCAATAAACATGATGTGACCACCAGTAACATAACTCTATCCTGCAACAAGACTAAAAAGATGATAAACTATAATAATATAATATATATACATGATATATTTCAGAAACAGATATAAATAATCAAAATAAATCTGATTAAAGGTGAATAGAAATGAACCCAAACATATTTTCAGATAACAGGCCATCAGGGCGAGCCCAGGTTCAACATCTAGCAGACCCCCTGCCTACATTAACTTCATCTACATTAACCTTCATCCAGGCACATGTACAAAAATGTTCTTAAAAGGCATAGGGCTCATGTGTTACACAGAGTGAAAGCACAAAGGTGCTGTTGCGATCGGTACAGGCATGGGTGTAACTATAGTGGGTGCAAGGGGTGCCATTGCTATGGGGCCCAGAGGCTTAAGGGGGCATGGACCCATGTTATAAAGTTGCATACCAATTTCCCAGATTTGCCTGCTAAGCAATTCGGTCTGTTGCACTGCCCCGTATGACATTACATTTTCAGTGAAAGACGTGTGTAGTTGATGCTATAATGGTAAGGGGGCACTGTAATGTGGCACAGTTTGAACTGGAGGCCACTGTAATGTGTCGTAATCTGATCTGCTCATTGTAACGTGAAGGGCACTGTCATGTGGAACAACATGAAATGGAGCCACTATAGTGTGGCATAGTATGAAATGGGGCACTGTAATGTGGCATAATATGAACTGGGGTCACTATGTCATAAAGTGAATAGGGGATAGTGTGTGGCATAATGTGTACTGGTAGCCCTACAATGTGACATCATGTAAACTAAGGCATAAAATAAACTAGGGCACTACTATGGGGCATAATATTAACTAGGGCAGTACTATAGTTCAGAAAATGAACTAGGGCACTATTATGGGGCATAGAATGAATAAATGCTGTGGAAAGATGTCTATCAAGAAGCATTGGGACAGGGCCCCTACAATATGTTGCTATGGGGCCCACAAAGCTTTGGTTACACTCCTGGGTACAGGCGGTATCAGAAATGGGGTGGAAAAGTAATGGGTGTTCATTGGTGGTGACTTGGAGGTAGCTAGAAATGCATGCAAAAAATGTCAGTCTCATGGGCGTATAATGGGTGAGACTGGAGTGATGGGTGTGTCATTGGAAGGAGCACAGATGCACAGCTACAGACATAGGAGGCTAGAGTCAGATGAATAAACTGCACCTGCCATAGGGCTGCTGCAAGTATTGACAGTGCTAAGAGAAACAGGGATTTGCTTTTATAACTGCACACTGCACTCTGGCTGCTTAGAAACACCTGTATCTATACCAACTGACACCCACAAGATTTTTAAAGGTCGAATTGAGCCTTACTTTACAAAGTAAAGAAACAGCTAGGATTTATGGAACACATCAGCAGATGGGCTCATCTATATACATTTCTCTTCAACATTACTCCACTTTTAATGAGTTCCTGCTGTTCATTTCCACCTTCTACTCCCATATTCCTCTTCACCACCAATGTCACTTATTAATAATTTCTAGTTTTAAGTTTGTCTTTTCAGAAAAATAACCTTTACCCACCACTAAATCCACTTGTCAGGTAATGACCACGGTTTGTATGTCCTTGAGTGGAGTTAATGATTGTAATTTCTGTAGCTGTTTATTCAGAGTTGCTCACTACAGGGACTGATGACACAAAAGAGTGCCAGGAACCCAAGGCTATAATGCAGAACACAAGCCATGCAATAATATAGATGAACAACAGTAGCCGTGTAATTCCATGGGTGCAAACAGTATAGACTCCCTGCTGCTGTTTTAAACTCCTATTGGTTAATGAACAATTTGCATGACAGTAAGTGCTGTTTTGTTTAGGGACGGTATATTAAAGTATAATTAAAACTGTATTTTAACAGGAAAGCATTCCCCCAGATATAGAAATAGTGATGTTACATAACTACAAGAAATTGATTTCTTACTCCTACAAGATCAGTCCAATGTACTTAGAGTTTCGAACCAACCACCTGGTATCTACTACATCATTTGTGACTTATCAACCATACACACTGTCTCACCGCGGGTTCCCAAACTCTCCACTGCCAATTCACTGGCTGGCATGTTTCCGCTGGCCACCCATCTTTTTTATTTATTTTATTTTTTTACTTCAGACTATATTCCTGCGGTCTGGGCTGCATGGGCGCAGCCATCTTGTCTGAGGTCAGCTAACACTATTGCAGCCATTCACAGAGACTTACTTCTCATATGATGTCAATGTTCAATCCTGGCAGAGTACGCTATATAAACCATTCCCAGGCACTTGTGATTTGCCAGTTATTTATTTATTATTAACAGTTTCTTATATAGCGCAGCAAATTCCGTTGCGCTTTACAATTTAAGTTCAACTTGTCTTCAAAGAGAGTCCAGAACAATTCTCACACTGCTGTCTTTCAACCACCTGCATCAGGGTGGAATCCGCAAGGAATTAATGGTCGAAACGCATTGAGGCTTTAACCCTGTTGGGCTGTTCCAGTGATTACCGCTGTGACTCCAGATGTCCAGATAAGTCCTACGTTTTAAACTTTAATGTATGTTTTTGATATGCATGGAATAAACTTGTTTCAAATATTACCCCACTCTATGCCATTTTTCACTTCGTATGTCCCTGATACTACTGAGACTGTGAATTTCCAGAGTCATTGTATAGATTTACTATGAAAACACATTTGGACAGCACTAAAGGTTATTTAGGACAAGAAAGTAATTTTTTAGCTCTTCACTCAGTGTACACTTATAAATTTCACCTGACTCACACTGGAAGTCTGTCTTTATTGCTCTATGTATATAGTCTATTTAAAAAAGTATAATTATGAAAGACTAACATACCAATGGAACACTCTCTCTGCATGCACTTACTCCTCTGTTTAAACACTGGGAAGCATTAGAACAATTGTTTTGTGATTTCTGTGCGATATCATGATCAGCCACGTTCTTTGGAAAACATGGAACTATGGCTCGGCCCGGTGCGCTCACTGCTTTCCTATACCTAGAACTGATGTTCTCTGTTCTACCAGGTTCCTCAATGTTAGAGATATTCTGAAAAATAACAAGAAATCATATAAAGATGATACCATATTTTTACAAAAAAGTGTTGTGTAGTATACAATGACATATTTATTAAATTGCGTGTAAAGATTTGAGAATACACAATAACGTTTGCGTCTCGTCAGTGATGGCACGCACCCACATCCAGGTGCATGCCATCTAGTACAATATCTTTAAATTTCAAGTTAAAAACTAAAGATGTTGTAACTTGTTAATGACCCGCGGGAGTACGCATCGTTACCGATATAGGGGGTAATTCCAAGTTGATCGCAGCAGGATTTTCGTTAGCAATTGGGCAAAACCATGTGCACTGCAGGGGAGGCAGATATAACATGTGCAGAGAGAGTTAGATTTGGGTGTGGTGTGTTCAATCTGCAATCTAATTTGCAGTGTAAAAATAAAGCAGCCAGTATTTACCCTGCACAGAAACAAAATAACCCACCCAAATCTTACTCTCTCTACACATGTTATATCTGCCTCCCCTGCAGTGCACATGGTTTTGCCCAATTGCTATCAAAAATCCTGCTGCGATCAACTTGGAATTACCCCCATAGAGTATACACACTTGCCGATGTATACGATATATAGTGCAATCCGCCGGCTCGGACGATATATCGGGTGCTCATCGGCAAGTGTGTACCCAGCCATAGAGATGTGGCTTGACAGCTTGCTGTAAATGCTAAAATCAATTACCAATGCTGTACACAAAAATAAGAATTTACTCACCAGTAATTCTATTTCTCGTAGTCCGTAGTGGATGCTGGGTACTCCGTAAGGACGATGGGGAATAGACGGGCTCTGCAGGAGACTGGGCACTCTCAAAAGAAAGATTAGGTACTACATCTGGTGTGCACTGGCTCCTCCCTCTATGCCCCTCCTCCAGATCTCAGTTAGGGAAACTGTGCCCGGAAGAGCTGACATTACTAGGAAAGGATTTGGAATCCAGGGTAAGACTCATACCAGCCACACCAATCACACCGTACAACTTGTGATAACTATACCCAGTTAACAGTATGAACAACAACTGAGCCTCATTCAACAGATGGCTCAGAACAATAACCCTATAGTTAAGCAATAACTATATACAAGTATTGCAGAAAGTCCGCACTTGGGACGGGCTCCCAGCATCCACTACGGACTACGAGAAATAGAATTACCGGTGAGTAAATTCTTATTTTCTCTGACGTCCTAGTGGATGCTGGGTACTCCGTAAGGACCATGGGGATTATACCAAAGCTCCCAAACGGGCGGCAGAGTGCGGATGACTCTGCAGCACCGAATGAGCAAACTCAAGGTCCTCCTCAGCCAGGGTATCAAACTTGTAGAATTTTGCAAAAGTGTTTGATCCCGACCAAGTAGCAGCTCGGCAAAGTTGTAAAGCCGAGACCCCTCGGGCAGCCGCCCAAGAAGAGCCCACCTTCCTTGTGGAATGGGCTTTTACAGATTTAGGATGCGGCAGTCCAGCCGCAGAATGTGCAAGTTGAATCGTGCTACAGATCCAGCGAGCAATAGTCTGCTTAGAAGCAGGAGCACCCAGCTTGTTGGGTGCATGCAGGATAAACAACGAGTCAGTTTTTCTGACTCTAGCCGTCCTTGAAACATAGATTTTCAGGGCCCGGACTGCGTCCAGCAACTTGGAATCCTCCAAGTCCCGAGTAGCCGCAGGCACCACAATAGGTTGGTTCAAATGAAACGCTGATACCACCTTTGGGAGAAATTGGGGACGAGTCCTCAATTCTGCCCTGTCCATATGGAAAATCAGATATGGGCTTTTACAGGACAAAGCCGCCAATTCTGACACACGCCTAGCTGAGGCCAAGGCCAACAGCATGACTACCTTCCACGTGAGATACTTCAACTCCACGGTCTGAAGTGGCTCAAACCAATTTGATTTTAGGAAATCCAACACTATGTTGAGATCCCAAGGTGCCACTGGAGGCACAAAAGGGGGCTGGATATGCAGCACTCCCTTAACAAACGTCTGAACTTCAGGCAGTGAAGCCAGTTCTTTTTGAAAGAAAATAGACAGGGCCGAAATCTGGACTTTAATGGATCCCAATTTTAGGCCCATAGTCACTCCTGACTGTAGGAAGTGCAGAAATCGACCCAGCTGAAATTCCTCTGTAGGGGCCTTCATGGCCTCACACCAAGCAACATATTTTCGCCATATGCGGTGATAATGTTTTGCTGTCACATCCTTCCTAGCTTTTATCAGCGTAGGAATGACTTCAACCGGAATGCCCGTTTCTATTAGGATCCGGCGTTCAACCGCCATGCCGTCAAACGCAGCCGCGGTAAGTCTTGGAACAGACAGGGCCCCTGCTGTAGCAGGTCCTGTCGGAGCGGCAGAGGCCAAGGGTCCTCTGAAATCATTTCTTGTAGCTCCGGGTACCAAGTACTTCTTGGCCAATCCGGAACGATGAGTATAGTTCTTACTCCTCTCTTTCTTATTATCCTCAGTACCTTTGGTATGAGAGGAAGAGGAGGGAACACATAAACCGACTGGTACACCCACGGTGTCACTAGAGCGTCCACAGCTATCGCCTGAGGGTCTCTTGACCTGGCGCAATATCTTTTTAGCTTTTTGTTGAGGCGGGACGCCATCATGTCCACCTGTGGCCTTTCCCAACGATTTACAATCAGCTGGAAGACTTCTGGATGAAGTCCCCACTCTCCCGGGTGAAGTTCGTGCCTGCTGAGGAAGTCGGCTTCCCAGTTGTCCACTCCCGGAATGAACACTGCTGACAGTGCTAGCACGTGATTCTCCGCCCATCGGAGAATCCTTGTGGCTTCTGCCATCGCCATCCTGCTTCTTGTGCCGCCCTGTCGGTTTACATGGGCGACCGCCGTGATGTTGTCTGACTGAATCAGCACCAGCTGGTTTTGAAGCAGGAGTACTGCTTGACTTAGGGCGTTGTAAATGGCCCTTAGTTCCAGAATATTTATGTGTAGGGAAGTCTCCTGACTCGACCATTGTCCTTGGAAGTTTCTTCCCTGAGTGACTGCCCCCCAACCTCGGAGGCTTGCATCCGTGGTCACCAGGACCCAGTCCTGAATGCCGAATCTGCGGCCCTCGAGAAGATGAGCACTCTGCAGCCACCACAGCAGAGACACCCTGGCCCTCGGGGACAGGGTGCTCAGCCGATGCATCTGAAGATGCGATCCGGACCACTTGTCTAACAGATCCCACTGAAAGATCCTTGCATGGAACCTGCCGAAGGGAATTGCTTCGTAAGAAGCTACCATCTTTCCCAGGACTCGCGTGCAGTGATGCACCGACACCTGTTTTGGTTTCAGGAGGTCTCTGACCAGAGATGACAACTCCTTGGCCATCTCCTCCGGGAGAAACACCTTCTTCTGTTCTGTGTCCAGAATCATGCCCAAGAACAGCAGACGCGTCGTAGGAACCAGCTGCGACTTTGGGATATTCAGAATCCAGCCGTGCTGTTGTAGCACTTCCTGGGATAGTGCTACTCCGACCAACAACTGCTCCTTGGACCTTGCCTTTATAAGGAGATCGTCCATGTACGGGATAATTATAACTCCCTTCTTTCGAAGGAGTATCATCATTTCGGCCATTACCTTGGTAAATACCCTCGGTGCCGTGGACAGACCAAACGGCAATGTCTGGAATTGGTAATGGCAGTCCTGTACCACAAACCTGAGGTACTCCTGGTGAGGTGGGTAAATGGGGACATGTAGGTAAGCATCCTTGATGTCCAGTGACACCATAAAATCCCCCTCTTCCAGGCTTGCAATAACCGCCCTGAGCGATTCCATTTTGAACTTGCTTCCTTATATAAGTTTGAATCAAAAGTGTGGTTGGTGCGCTACTTCCCTTTTTGACCAGTATAATGTATTCAGGAAATGTCTTTAGAGATGGACTTGCACTTTGGTTCCACAGGAGTCCCTGCAGACGGCAGCTCAGTCCTTCGGGGTGTCACTAGGTTCAGTGGCAAAAAAACTGGAGAAGAGAGAAGAGGACAAGCGCCTAATAGTGCAGTAACTTTGTGCCAACTTTGGATATTTATAATGAAGTATCTCTAGGTAATCTGCGTACCGGAAAGTTGATTTTTAGCAGGCACATCAAAATTACAGCGACTGGTTCCTCCAGTAGGTTATCTGCCCCACAACTGGTCACCGTTTTCGCGTGAGCAGATATCTCACAGGAAATATCTTTCGGTCCGAGTTATTCGCAATAAAGCACGGTCTGTAATCAACCAAAACGAGAGATGCCTCTCATAGTGCAGTATTTAATTGTCAAAAATACTGGAGTTCACACAAATCAATAGGTATTCAGCGTACCATAATATAGCTACCAAACAGCATTTCAAAACGGTCTTTTGCACGGGTGATCATCCACCTTGGATGTATATATAATATCGTGGTTCGAGGTTCGTCGTGTATAAATGAAAATCATAGGCTAAAAGACATGGATTTTAATTCATATACTAAGAGTAATCACAAAAAATAGATTTTTTAAAAAAGTAAAAAGTTCATAAAGCTTATCTGGATAATCCGATATTAGTCTTAGGCAGTCCGGGGTATATCCACGGTGAATGCCTGGGTCAGGGGTGTTCAGAACAGGTCCTCAACGCGTTTCACCTAAAAAGGCTTCTTCAGGAGTGTCTATAGGGGCTAGCCATGCTTTCCTGTTTTTATCCCCTTCAGTGATTAATAGGTGGTGACCAATTATGCAAATTACTTCCGGTCGGGACATCCCGCCGGAAGTGTTATAAGAAAGTCTTAAAAGAATAAATCGAGACCATGCAGAATAGTTATAAGCAGAGTACACATTGTTACATTCAGAAAACACGTGTTTTATAACAAGAGAGTCTTAGAGAAGCAGTGTGTTTATGATACTAATGGCCGGAAATCACGTGGAGCTCGATAGCTGCGTTTCCGGAATTTGCGTACCGGAAGTAAGGATTCCGGAAGTGGATAACCAGTAAAGTACCCATGTGACCTATTACGATCACGTGGTGCGCACTAATCACGTGACCAGGATATTCAATTCAACTGTTTTGGTCACGCTATGCGCGATAGTCACATGACCGGAAGTGGCACGTCATACGCGGCAACCGGAAGTGTCCGTAACTCGGATGTGACTAGGCTTAGCCTCGTGGAACGCAATTATTTAGCAATGTAATAGTTATGGACAGAAACATAAGTCAATACACATACAGATCTAGTGCAAGACATAATATATACAGAATGCTAATGACATAGATAGCTGTATTCATATAAATAAAGGAGATCAATAACCGGAAGTGAGGGTTTGGAGAAAGATTGAAACGCATAATGGAACGCAAATCCTGTGTTCCTGATCCTATACTTATATATATTGCCCCAGTAAAAAAATTTTTGACACATAAATAATTCATTAGGGCATGGTTATAATGAAATGCTGTATAGGGTAAACATCTATTAATAATATTGTTTTACTTTCTTTTTTCTTTTTTTGACGAGTGGAATAGGAGGCGGCATGTCACTAAGGAATCCTTTCAGTTCCATAGATTGAGACATAATGCTTAGTATATAAGTCTCGGTATGTAGCTGAATGAAAAAGGTATCAGTGTAAGGGTCATGTTATGAGGTTAGAGAAAGGGAGCTATTTCATATCCCTCATTATGACCTAACGGGCTGAGTGTATTTAAGGTGAAAATCCAATACATTTCTCTTTGAGACAGCAGTTTGGGAAGATCTCCACCTCTTGTTCCTAATGTGACTTTTTCCAGACCTTTGAACGTGAAGGTATCTGTATTAGATGAGTGATGGATACGGAAATGATTCGATAGAGGATGACTCTCAACTTTATTTTTGATGTTGCGGAGGTGTTCCTGTACTCTCAATTTCAGAGGACGCTTGGTCTTACCTACATATTTGAGTCCACATCCACATTCTGCCAGATAAATTACAGACGTTGTGTTACAGTTAATAAATTGTTTAATTTTATATTCTGTTTTATTCGCTGAATCTTGAAAGGTCTTTCTATTTGGGTGTACAAATTTGCAGACAATACACTTTCCGCATTTGTATGTTCCAGTACATCTGGGCATGGTCTGGGTGCTCTGTCTTGTCTTTAGCTGACTTGGAGCAAGAATTTCTTTCAAATGTCTTGATTTTTTAAAAATGATTTCCGGGCGGTCAGTTAATATTTGATTCAAAACCGGATCCATCTTTAGAATGTGCCAATGTTTGGTGAAGATGTTCCTAATCCTTTTCTCATTACTGTTGTATTGTGTAATGAAGGGAGCTACGTATTTCTTCTTTTGAGTTTCCGTCTTTACTTCTAAAAGGTTTTTTTGTTCCAGACTCTTTCCTTTCTTCCGGGCTGTGTTGAGGATGCTTTCCGGGTAGCCACGTTCCCTGAATCTATTTAGATATATTTCCGATTGCTCTTCGTACGTATCTGGATTTGTACAGTTGCGTCTAATTCGATACAGTTGTGAATAAGGTATGTTGTTCTTCCAGTTGGTTGTATGAGCACTGTTATAGTGCAAATAGCTGTTCGTGTCCACTGGTTTTATATAATTTTTTGTAATGATCTTATTCTCTTCAGTGGAAAGTATCAAATCCAGAAATTCCACATGGGTTCTACTACTCATGTATGTAAATTTTAAATTAAAGTTGTTATTTTGTAGCAGTGCCATGAATTCAACAAATGATTCTTCTGTTCCTTCCCAGATTAGGATAATGTCGTCGATGTACCTTTTATAAAGACGGATGTTGGTGTGGAAGAGTGGATTATTAAAGATATGTTGTTCCTCCCACATACCCATTAATATGTTAGCGTAACTCGGTGCAAATACCGTGCCCATTGCAGTACCGCGGGTCTGTATATAGAATTGATCAAGAAATTTGAAATAGTTATGGGTTAAGATAAAGTTGATGAGTTGACAGATGAATTCTTTATGTGGTGCCGTAATCTCTGAATCTTTTTCCAGGATTTTAGAACATGCTTCAATCCCTTTATCATGCAAGATGCTGGTATATAACGATTGAACGTCTATGGTGGTCCACATGTAGTTATCTTTCCATTCAAAATTCCTCAGGAGGTTCAGAATGCTGGTAGTGTCTTTTAAAAAGGCCGGTAGTCCAGTAACATGTGGTTTAAGGAACACGTCTACGTATTCAGATAAATGTGAAGTCAATGATTCAATGCCAGCTATTATTGGTCTCCCGGGGGGTGATATTAGATCTTTGTGTATCTTAGGTAAATGATACATAATTGGTATGATGGGATTATTCATCATTAAGTATTGAAACTCATCCTTAGAGATAATGTTGTTATGTAGTCCTTGAACCAGTATGTGTCTCAGTTCAGTGATGAATTCTTCCGTCGGGTCTTTGCTCAATAGTTTATAAGATGTTTCATCCTCGAGTAATCTTCTGGCTTCCTTAATGTAAGCATCGCGATCTTGGATGACAAGGCCTCCACCTTTGTCTGCCGGTCTTAGAATGATTTCCTCATTTTCCTTGATCTCTTTTAAAGCTTGTTTCTCCACTTTCGTTAGATTAAATTTTTTGATTTCGGGATCTTTTTGGTCCACAAGGTCCTTTTTTACTAGATCGTAAAAAATATTAATATGTGCCCCTTTTGATTCAAGCGGGTAAAATTTAGATGGTTGTTTTAATCCAGATTTATTGGTTTCAAAATTGGAGATGATTGCGTTATCTTTTCTTGCAAAATGTCTTTTTAAAGTCAGTTTCCCGATATATTTATTTAAATCAATGAATGTCTGGAATTTATTCGGTTTCTGTGTAGGAGCAAAGGTTACTCCCTTACTCAGGAGTGAGGTTTGTGAGTGAGTTAATGGGTATTTCGACAGATTAAATATTCCTTTTTCACTTGAGTTAGTGGTTACTTGTGGTTTTTCTTTCTTGGATTTTCTTCTTCCTCCTCGTTTTCCTCGTCTCGTTGTCTTCGTTTTAAGGGAGATGCCAACCTTACTTTTTCTTTTAATTTCGTTTGTTGATCCCTGTCCTTGTACGGTCTTATTGGATTCCTGGATAAAAAATTCTGTTCTGTTGATGTACTTGCATGATCTTCTGATGGGTGTCTGTTGATATTTATATATCTGTTGGTAGTTTGATTGTCTTCTCTATTAGCTTTTTTGTAGAATGAAGATGATCTCGATCTATTTTGATTCCATCTCGATGCTTTATTTCTATTGACCATACGGCCTCTGTCTCTACTGCGAGATTGGAATCTGGACCAATTCTTGACCCGTTTGTTTTCATAATCCAACTTATCCCTATAGAACTTGTTCTCCTTGTTCCGAATCACCTCTTCCTCAACTTTTTCTAGTTTTTTATTTAGAACTTTTTCATTTACTTTGTATTCTTAATTGTCCTTATGCTTAGTCAGTGAGTCTTCTTTGTTTTTAATGTCTAGCTCTAATGCTGTTAGGGTATTCTTTTTTTCCTTGATGATTAATTTCATAAGATCGAGGGAGCATGCATGTAAAATTCTATCCCATTCGTCTATAAATTCCGTATTGTCAGTACCAAAGGTGGTTTTTTTTAGGAGCCTAAGTCCTCTCGGGATTCTATCAACCTTAAGGTAATGCTCCAGACCCTTAATGTCCCACCAGGTTTTGGTTTCTTTAATAAGTGATTTTTCTATTTCCCAAAACAATGAGTCTAGGCTGTCATTAATTATTGTGGTATTCGGGGTGCCCTCCTCATTAAATACCTTATGGCATAACTCAGACCTCTTTTTGTTGAGACCACATAAACGTAACATTCTATATAAATATATAGATATAGTACAGGTTCAAGATAGATAATATATCGTATACAATAATAAAAAATGGAAAAAATGGAAAAAAATGGGAGTGCGGCTCCAACCTGTAGAACCTAATAGGAGAAAGTTTGAATCAAAAGTGTGGTTGGTGCGCTACTTCCCTTTTTGACCAGTATAATGTATTCAGGAAATGTCTTTAGAGATGGACTTGCACTTTGGTTCCACAGGAGTCCCTGCAGACGGCAGCTCAGTCCTTCGGGGTGTCACTAGGTTCAGTGGCAAAAAAACTGGAGAAGAGAGAAGAGGACAAGCGCCTAATAGTGCAGTAACTTTGTGCCAACTTTGGATATTTATAATGAAGTATCTCTAGGTAATCTGCGTACCGGAAAGTTGATTTTTAGCAGGCACATCAAAATTACAGCGACTGGTTCCTCCAGTAGGTTATCTGCCCCACAACTGGTCACCGTTTTCGCGTGAGCAGATATCTCACAGGAAATATCTTTCGGTCCGAGTTATTCGCAATAAAGCACGGTCTGTAATCAACCAAAACGAGAGATGCCTCTCATAGTGCAGTATTTAATTGTCAAAAATACTGGAGTTCACACAAATCAATAGGTATTCAGCGTACCATAATATAGCTACCAAACAGCATTTCAAAACGGTCTTTTGCACGGGTGATCATCCACCAAGAAAGAAAAACCACAAGTAACCACTAACTCAAGTGAAAAAGGAATATTTAATCTGTCGAAATACCCATTAACTCACTCACAAACCTCACTCCTGAGTAAGGGAGTAACCTTTGCTCCTACACAGAAACCGAATAAATTCCAGACATTCATTGATTTAAATAAATATATCAGGAAACTGACTTTAAAAAGACATTTTGCAAGAAAAGATAACGCAATCATCTCCAATTTTGAAACCAATAAATCTGGATTAAAACAACCATCTAAATTTTACCCGCTTGAATCAAAAGGGGCACATATTAATATTTTTTACGATCTAGTAAAAAAGGACCTTGTGGACCAAAAAGATCCCGAAATCAAAAAATTTAATCTAACGAAAGTGGAGAAACAAGCTTTAAAAGAGATCAAGGAAAATGAGGAAATCATTCTAAGACCGGCAGACAAAGGTGGAGGCCTTGTCATCCAAGATCGCGATGCTTACATTAAGGAAGCCAGAAGATTACTCGAGGATGAAACTTCTTATAAACTATTGAGCAAAGACCCGACGGAAGAATTCATCACTGAACTGAGACACATACTGGTTCAAGGACTACATAACAACATTATCTCTAAGGATGAGTTTCAATACTTAATGATGAATAATCCCATCATACCAATTATGTATCATTTACCTAAGATACACAAAGATCTAATATCACCCCCCGGGAGACCAATAATAGCTGGCATTGAATCATTGACTTCACATTTATCTGAATACGTAGACGTGTTCCTTAAACCACATGTTACTGGACTACCGGCCTTTTTAAAAGACACTACCAGCATTCTGAACCTCCTGAGGAATTTTGAATGGAAAGATAACTACATGTGGACCACCATAGACGTTCAATCGTTATATACCAGCATCTTGCATGATAAAGGGATTGAAGCATGTTCTAAAATCCTGGAAAAAGATTCAGAGATTACGGCACCACATAAAGAATTCATCTGTCAACTCATCAACTTTATCTTAACCCATAACTATTTCAAATTTCTTGATCAATTCTATATACAGACCCGCGGTACTGCAATGGGCACGGTATTTGCACCGAGTTACGCTAACATATTAATGGGTATGTGGGAGGAACAACATATCTTTAATAATCCACTCTTCCACACCAACATCCGTCTTTATAAAAGGTACATCGACGACATTATCCTAATCTGGGAAGGAACAGAAGAATCATTTGTTGAATTCATGGCACTGCTACAAAATAACAACTTTAATTTAAAATTTACATACATGAGTAGTAGAACCCATGTGGAATTTCTGGATTTGATACTTTCCACTGAAGAGAATAAGATCATTACAAAAAATTATATAAAACCAGTGGACACGAACAGCTATTTGCACTATAACAGTGCTCATACAACCAACTGGAAGAACAACATACCTTATTCACAACTGTATCGAATTAGACGCAACTGTACAAATCCAGATACGTACGAAGAGCAATCGGAAATATATCTAAATAGATTCAGGGAACGTGGCTACCCGGAAAGCATCCTCAACACAGCCCGGAAGAAAGGAAAGAGTCTGGAACAAAAAAACCTTTTAGAAGTAAAGACGGAAACTCAAAAGAAGAAATACGTAGCTCCCTTCATTACACAATACAACAGTAATGAGAAAAGGATTAGGAACATCTTCACCAAACATTGGCACATTCTAAAGATGGATCCGGTTTTGAATCAAATATTACCTGACCGCCCGGAAATCATTTTTAAAAAATCAAGAAATTTGAAAGAAATTCTTGCTCCAAGTCAGCTAAAGACAAGAGAGAGCACCCAGGCCATGCCCAGATGTACTGGAACATACAAATGCGGAAAGTGTATTGTCTGCAAATTTGTACACCCAAATAGAAAGACCTTTCAAGATTCAGCGAATAAAACAGAATATAAAATTAAACAATTTATTAACTGTAACACAACGTCTGTAATTTATCTGGCAGAATGTGGATGTGGACTCAAATATGTAGGTAAGACCAAGCGTCCTCTGAAATTGAGAGTACAGGAACACCTCCGCAACATCAAAAATAAAGTTGAGAGTCATCCTCTATCGAATCATTTCCGTATCCATCACTCATCTAATACAGATACCTTCACGTTCAAAGGTCTGGAAAAAGTCACATTAGGAACAAGAGGTGGAGATCTTCCCAAACTGCTGTCTCAAAGAGAAATGTATTGGATTTTCACCTTAAATACACTCAGCCCGTTAGGTCATAATGAGGGATATGAAATAGCTCCCTTTCTCTAACCTCATAACATGACCCTTACACTGATACCTTTTTCATTCAGCTACATACCGAGACTTATATACTAAGCATTATGTCTCAATCTATGGAACTGAAAGGATTCCTTAGTGACATGCCGCCTCCTATTCCACTCGTCAAAAAAAGAAAAAAGAAAGTAAAACAATATTATTAATAGATGTTTACCCTATACAGCATTTCATTATAACCATGCCCTAATGAATTATTTATGTGTCAAAATTTTTTTTACTGGGGCAATATATATAAGTATAGGATCAGGAACACAGGATTTGCGTTCCATTATGCGTTTCAATCTTTCTCCAAACCCTCACTTCCGGTTATTGATCTCCTTTATTTATATGAATACAGCTATCTATGTCATTAGCATTCTGTATATATTATGTCTTGCACTAGATCTGTATGTGTATTGACTTATGTTTCTGTCCATAACTATTACATTGCTAAATAATTGCGTTCCACGAGGCTAAGCCTAGTCACATCCGAGTTACGGACACTTCCGGTTGCCGCGTATGACGTGCCACTTCCGGTCATGTGACTATCGCGCATAGCGTGACCAAAACAGTTGAATTGAATATCCTGGTCACGTGATTAGTGCGCACCACGTGACCGTAATAGGTCACATGGGTACTTTACTGGTTATCCACTTCCGGAATCCTTACTTCCGGTACGCAAATTCCGGAAACGCAGCTATCGAGCTCCACGTGATTTCCGGCCATTAGTATCATAAACACACTGCTTCTCTAAGACTCTCTTGTTATAAAACACGTGTTTTCTGAATGTAACAATGTGTACTCTGCTTATAACTATTCTGCATGGTCTCGATTTATTCTTTTAAGACTTTCTTATAACACTTCCGGCGGGATGTCCCGACCGGAAGTAATTTGCATAATTGGTCACCACCTATTAATCACTGAAGGGGATAAAAACAGGAAAGCATGGCTAGCCCCTATAGACACTCCTGAAGAAGCCTTTTTAGGTGAAACGCGTTGAGGACCTGTTCTGAACACCCCTGACCCAGGCATTCACCGTGGATATACCCCGGACTGCCTAAGACTAATATCGGATTATCCAGATAAGCTTTATGAACTTTTTACTTTTTTTAAAAATCTATTTATTTTTTGTGATTACTCTTAGTATATGAATTAAAATCCATGTCTTTTAGCCTATGATTTTCATTTATACACGACGAACCTCGAACCACGATATTATATATACATCCAAGGTGGATGATCACCCGTGCAAAAGACCGTTTTGAAATGCTGTTTGGTAGCTATATTATGGTACGCTGAATACCTATTGATTTGTGTGAACTCCAGTATTTTTGACAATTAAATACTGCACTATGAGAGGCATCTCTCGTTTTGGTTGATTACAGACCGTGCTTTATAGCGAATAACTCGGACCGAAAGATATTTCCTGTGAGATATCTGCTCACGCGAAAACGGTGACCAGTTGTGGGGCAGATAACCTACTGGAGGAACCAGTCGCTGTAATTTTGATGTGCCTGCTAAAAATCAACTTTCCGGTACGCAGATTACCTAGAGATACTTCATTATAAATATCCAAAGTTGGCACAAAGTTACTGCACTATTAGGCGCTTGTCCTCTTCTCTCTTCTCCAGTTTTTTTGCCACTGAACCTAGTGACACCCCGAAGGACTGAGCTGCCGTCTGCAGGGACTCCTGTGGAACCAAAGTGCAAGTCCATCTCTAAAGACATTTCCTGAATACATTATACTGGTCAAAAAGGGAAGTAGCGCACCAACCACACTTTTGATTCAAACTTTCTCCTATTAGGTTCTACAGGTTGGAGCCGCACTCCCATTTTTTTCCATTTTTTCCATTTTTTATTATTGTATACGATATATTATCTATCTTGAACCTGTACTATATCTATATATTTATATAGAATGTTACGTTTATGTGGTCTCAACAAAAAGAGGTCTGAGTTATGCCATAAGGTATTTAATGAGGAGGGCACCCCGAATACCACAATAATTAATGACAGCCTAGACTCATTGTTTTGGGAAATAGAAAACTCACTTATTAAAGAAACCAAAACCTGGTGGGACATTAAGGGTCTGGAGCATTACCTTAAGGTTGATAGAATCCCGAGAGGACTTAGGCTCCTAAAAAAACCCACCTTTGGTACTGACAATACGGAATTTATAGACGAATGGGATAGAATTTTACATGCATGCTCCCTCGATCTTATGAAATTAATCATCAAGGAAAAAAAGAATACCCTAACAGCATTAGAGCTAGACATTAAAAACAAAGAAGACTCACTGACTAAGCATAAGGACAATTAAGAATACAAAGTAAATGAAAAAGTTCTAAATAAAAAACTAGAAAAAGTTGAGGAAGAGGTGATTCGGAACAAGGAGAACAAGTTCTATAGGGATAAATTGGATTATGAAAACAAACGGGTCAAGAATTGGTCCAGATTCCAATCTCGCAGTAGAGACAGAGGCCGTATGGTCAATAGAAATAAAGCATCGAGATGGAATCAAAATAGATCGAGATCATCTTCATTCTACAAAAAAGCTAATAGAGAAGACAATCAAACTACCAACAGATATATAAATATCAACAGACACCCATCAGAAGATCATGCAAGTACATCAACAGAACAGAATTTTTTATCCAGGAATCCAATAAGACCGTACAAGGACAGGGATCAACAAACGAAATTAAAAGAAAAAGTAAGGTTGGCATCTCCCTTAAAACGAAGACAACGAGACGAGGAAAACGAGGAGGAAGAAGAAAATCCAAGAAAGAAAAACCACAAGTAACCACTAACTCAAGTGAAAAAGGAATATTTAATCTGTCGAAATACCCATTAACTCACTCACAAACCTCACTCCTGAGTAAGGGAGTAACCTTTGCTCCTACACAGAAACCGAATAAATTCCAGACATTCATTGATTTAAATAAATATATCAGGAAACTGACTTTAAAAAGACATTTTGCAAGAAAAGATAACGCAATCATCTCCAATTTTGAAACCAATAAATCTGGATTAAAACAACCATCTAAATTTTACCCGCTTGAATCAAAAGGGGCACATATTAATATTTTTTACGATCTAGTAAAAAAGGACCTTGTGGACCAAAAAGATCCCGAAATCAAAAAATTAAATCTAACGAAAGTGGAGAAACAAGCTTTAAAAGAGATCAAGGAAAATGAGGAAATCATTCTAAGACCGGCAGACAAAGGTGGAGGCCTTGTCATCCAAGATCGCGATGCTTACATTAAGGAAGCCAGAAGATTACTCGAGGATGAAACTTCTTATAAACTATTGAGCAAAGACCCGACGGAAGAATTCATCACTGAACTGAGACACATACTGGTTCAAGGACTACATAACAACATTATCTCTAAGGATGAGTTTCAATACTTAATGATGAATAATCCCATCATACCAATTATGTATCATTTACCTAAGATACACAAAGATCTAATATCACCCCCCGGGAGACCAATAATAGCTGGCATTGAATCATTGACTTCACATTTATCTGAATACGTAGACGTGTTCCTTAAACCACATGTTACTGGACTACCGGCCTTTTTAAAAGACACTACCAGCATTCTGAACCTCCTGAGGAATTTTGAATGGAAAGATAACTACATGTGGACCACCATAGACGTTCAATCGTTATATACCAGCATCTTGCATGATAAAGGGATTGAAGCATGTTCTAAAATCCTGGAAAAAGATTCAGAGATTACGGCACCACATAAAGAATTCATCTGTCAACTCATCAACTTTATCTTAACCCATAACTATTTCAAATTTCTTGATCAATTCTATATACAGACCCGCGGTACTGCAATGGGCACGGTATTTGCACCGAGTTACGCTAACATATTAATGGGTATGTGGGAGGAACAACATATCTTTAATAATCCACTCTTCCACACCAACATCCGTCTTTATAAAAGGTACATCGACGACATTATCCTAATCTGGGAAGGAACAGAAGAATCATTTGTTGAATTCATGGCACTGCTACAAAATAACAACTTTAATTTAAAATTTACATACATGAGTAGTAGAACCCATGTGGAATTTCTGGATTTGATACTTTCCACTGAAGAGAATAAGATCATTACAAAAAATTATATAAAACCAGTGGACACGAACAGCTATTTGCACTATAACAGTGCTCATACAACCAACTGGAAGAACAACATACCTTATTCACAACTGTATCGAATTAGACGCAACTGTACAAATCCAGATACGTACGAAGAGCAATCGGAAATATATCTAAATAGATTCAGGGAACGTGGCTACCCGGAAAGCATCCTCAACACAGCCCGGAAGAAAGGAAAGAGTCTGGAACAAAAAAACCTTTTAGAAGTAAAGACGGAAACTCAAAAGAAGAAATACGTAGCTCCCTTCATTACACAATACAACAGTAATGAGAAAAGGATTAGGAACATCTTCACCAAACATTGGCACATTCTAAAGATGGATCCGGTTTTGAATCAAATATTACCTGACCGCCCGGAAATCATTTTTAAAAAATCAAGAAATTTGAAAGAAATTCTTGCTCCAAGTCAGCTAAAGACAAGAGAGAGCACCCAGACCATGCCCAGATGTACTGGAACATACAAATGCGGAAAGTGTATTGTCTGCAAATTTGTACACCCAAATAGAAAGACCTTTCAAGATTCAGCGAATAAAACAGAATATAAAATTAAACAATTTATTAACTGTAACACAACGTCTGTAATTTATCTGGCAGAATGTGGATGTGGACTCAAATATGTAGGTAAGACCAAGCGTCCTCTGAAATTGAGAGTACAGGAACACCTCCGCAACATCAAAAATAAAGTTGAGAGTCATCCTCTATCGAATCATTTCCGTATCCATCACTCATCTAATACAGATACCTTCACGTTCAAAGGTCTGGAAAAAGTCACATTAGGAACAAGAGGTGGAGATCTTCCCAAACTGCTGTCTCAAAGAGAAATGTATTGGATTTTCACCTTAAATACACTCAGCCCGTTAGGTCATAATGAGGGATATGAAATAGCTCCCTTTCTCTAACCTCATAACATGACCCTTACACTGATACCTTTTTCATTCAGCTACATACCGAGACTTATATACTAAGCATTATGTCTCAATCTATGGAACTGAAAGGATTCCTTAGTGACATGCCGCCTCCTATTCCACTCGTCAAAAAAAGAAAAAAGAAAGTAAAACAATATTATTAATAGATGTTTACCCTATACAGCATTTCATTATAACCATGCCCTAATGAATTATTTATGTGTCAAAATTTTTTTTACTGGGGCAATATATATAAGTATAGGATCAGGAACACAGGATTTGCGTTCCATTATGCGTTTCAATCTTTCTCCAAACCCTCACTTCCGGTTATTGATCTCCTTTATTTATATGAATACAGCTATCTATGTCATTAGCATTCTGTATATATTATGTCTTGCACTAGATCTGTATGTGTATTGACTTATGTTTCTGTCCATAACTATTACATTGCTAAATAATTGCGTTCCACGAGGCTAAGCCTAGTCACATCCGAGTTACGGACACTTCCGGTTGCCGCGTATGACGTGCCACTTCCGGTCATGTGACTATCGCGCATAGCGTGACCAAAACAGTTGAATTGAATATCCTGGTCACGTGATTAGTGCGCACCACGTGACCGTAATAGGTCACATGGGTACTTTACTGGTTATCCACTTCCGGAATCCTTACTTCCGGTACGCAAATTCCGGAAACGCAGCTATCGAGCTCCACGTGATTTCCGGCCATTAGTATCATAAACACACTGCTTCTCTAAGACTCTCTTGTTATAAAACACGTGTTTTCTGAATGTAACAATGTGTACTCTGCTTATAACTATTCTGCATGGTCTCGATTTATTCTTTTAAGACTTTCTTATAACACTTCCGGCGGGATGTCCCGACCGGAAGTAATTTGCATAATTGGTCACCACCTATTAATCACTGAAGGGGATAAAAACAGGAAAGCATGGCTAGCCCCTATAGACACTCCTGAAGAAGCCTTTTTAGGTGAAACGCGTTGAGGACCTGTTCTGAACACCCCTGACCCAGGCATTCACCGTGGATATACCCCGGACTGCCTAAGACTAATATCGGATTATCCAGATAAGCTTTATGAACTTTTTACTTTTTTTAAAAATCTATTTATTTTTTGTGATTACTCTTAGTATATGAATTAAAATCCATGTCTTTTAGCCTATGATTTTCATTTATACACGACGAACCTCGAACCACGATATTATATATACATCCAAGGTGGATGATCACCCGTGCAAAAGACCGTTTTGAAATGCTGTTTGGTAGCTATATTATGGTACGCTGAATACCTATTGATTTGTGTGAACTCCAGTATTTTTGACAATTAAATACTGCACTATGAGAGGCATCTCTCGTTTTGGTTGATTACAGACCGTGCTTTATAGCGAATAACTCGGACCGAAAGATATTTCCTGTGAGATATCTGCTCACGCGAAAACGGTGACCAGTTGTGGGGCAGATAACCTACTGGAGGAACCAGTCGCTGTAATTTTGATGTGCCTGCTAAAAATCAACTTTCCGGTACGCAGATTACCTAGAGATACTTCATTATAAATATCCAAAGTTGGCACAAAGTTACTGCACTATTAGGCGCTTGTCCTCTTCTCTCTTCTCCAGTTTTTTTGCCACTGAACCTAGTGACACCCCGAAGGACTGAGCTGCCGTCTGCAGGGACTCCTGTGGAACCAAAGTGCAAGTCCATCTCTAAAGACATTTCCTGAATACATTATACTGGTCAAAAAGGGAAGTAGCGCACCAACCACACTTTTGATTCAAACTTTCTCCTATTAGGTTCTACAGGTTGGAGCCGCACTCCCATTTTTTTCCATTTTTTCCATTTTTTATTATTGTATACGATATATTATCTATCTTGAACCTGTACTATATCTATATATTTATATAGAATGTTACGTTTATGTGGTCTCAACAAAAAGAGGTCTGAGTTATGCCATAAGGTATTTAATGAGGAGGGCACCCCGAATACCACAATAATTAATGACAGCCTAGACTCATTGTTTTGGGAAATAGAAAAATCACTTATTAAAGAAACCAAAACCTGGTGGGACATTAAGGGTCTGGAGCATTACCTTAAGGTTGATAGAATCCCGAGAGGACTTAGGCTCCTAAAAAAACCCACCTTTGGTACTGACAATACGGAATTTATAGACGAATGGGATAGAATTTTACATGCATGCTCCCTCGATCTTATGAAATTAATCATCAAGGAAAAAAAGAATACCCTAACAGCATTAGAGCTAGACATTAAAAACAAAGAAGACTCACTGACTAAGCATAAGGACAATTAAGAATACAAAGTAAATGAAAAAGTTCTAAATAAAAAACTAGAAAAAGTTGAGGAAGAGGTGATTCGGAACAAGGAGAACAAGTTCTATAGGGATAAATTGGATTATGAAAACAAACGGGTCAAGAATTGGTCCAGATTCCAATCTCGCAGTAGAGACAGAGGCCGTATGGTCAATAGAAATAAAGCATCGAGATGGAATCAAAATAGATCGAGATCATCTTCATTCTACAAAAAAGCTAATAGAGAAGACAATCAAACTACCAACAGATATATAAATATCAACAGACACCCATCAGAAGATCATGCAAGTACATCAACAGAACAGAATTTTTTATCCAGGAATCCAATAAGACCGTACAAGGACAGGGATCAACAAACGAAATTAAAAGAAAAAGTAAGGTTGGCATCTCCCTTAAAACGAAGACAACGAGACGAGGAAAACGAGGAGGAAGAAGAAAATCCAAGAAAGAAAAACCACAAGTAACCACTAACTCAAGTGAAAAAGGAATATTTAATCTGTCGAAATACCCATTAACTCACTCACAAACCTCACTCCTGAGTAAGGGAGTAACCTTTGCTCCTACACAGAAACCGAATAAATTCCAGACATTCATTGATTTAAATAAATATATCAGGAAACTGACTTTAAAAAGACATTTTGCAAGAAAAGATAACGCAATCATCTCCAATTTTGAAACCAATAAATCTGGATTAAAACAACCATCTAAATTTTACCCGCTTGAATCAAAAGGGGCACATATTAATATTTTTTACGATCTAGTAAAAAAGGACCTTGTGGACCAAAAAGATCCCGAAATCAAAAAATTAAATCTAACGAAAGTGGAGAAACAAGCTTTAAAAGAGATCAAGGAAAATGAGGAAATCATTCTAAGACCGGCAGACAAAGGTGGAGGCCTTGTCATCCAAGATCGCGATGCTTACATTAAGGAAGCCAGAAGATTACTCGAGGATGAAACTTCTTATAAACTATTGAGCAAAGACCCGACGGAAGAATTCATCACTGAACTGAGACACATACTGGTTCAAGGACTACATAACAACATTATCTCTAAGGATGAGTTTCAATACTTAATGATGAATAATCCCATCATACCAATTATGTATCATTTACCTAAGATACACAAAGATCTAATATCACCCCCCGGGAGACCAATAATAGCTGGCATTGAATCATTGACTTCACATTTATCTGAATACGTAGACGTGTTCCTTAAACCACATGTTACTGGACTACCGGCCTTTTTAAAAGACACTACCAGCATTCTGAACCTCCTGAGGAATTTTGAATGGAAAGATAACTACATGTGGACCACCATAGACGTTCAATCGTTATATACCAGCATCTTGCATGATAAAGGGATTGAAGCATGTTCTAAAATCCTGGAAAAAGATTCAGAGATTACGGCACCACATAAAGAATTCATCTGTCAACTCATCAACTTTATCTTAACCCATAACTATTTCAAATTTCTTGATCAATTCTATATACAGACCCGCGGTACTGCAATGGGCACGGTATTTGCACCGAGTTACGCTAACATATTAATGGGTATGTGGGAGGAACAACATATCTTTAATAATCCACTCTTCCACACCAACATCCGTCTTTATAAAAGGTACATCGACGACATTATCCTAATCTGGGAAGGAACAGAAGAATCATTTGTTGAATTCATGGCACTGCTACAAAATAACAACTTTAATTTAAAATTTACATACATGAGTAGTAGAACCCATGTGGAATTTCTGGATTTGATACTTTCCACTGAAGAGAATAAGATCATTACAAAAAATTATATAAAACCAGTGGACACGAACAGCTATTTGCACTATAACAGTGCTCATACAACCAACTGGAAGAACAACATACCTTATTCACAACTGTATCGAATTAGACGCAACTGTACAAATCCAGATACGTACGAAGAGCAATCGGAAATATATCTAAATAGATTCAGGGAACGTGGCTACCCGGAAAGCATCCTCAACACAGCCCGGAAGAAAGGAAAGAGTCTGGAACAAAAAAACCTTTTAGAAGTAAAGACGGAAACTCAAAAGAAGAAATACGTAGCTCCCTTCATTACACAATACAACAGTAATGAGAAAAGGATTAGGAACATCTTCACCAAACATTGGCACATTCTAAAGATGGATCCGGTTTTGAATCAAATATTACCTGACCGCCCGGAAATCATTTTTAAAAAATCAAGAAATTTGAAAGAAATTCTTGCTCCAAGTCAGCTAAAGACAAGAGAGAGCACCCAGACCATGCCCAGATGTACTGGAACATACAAATGCGGAAAGTGTATTGTCTGCAAATTTGTACACCCAAATAGAAAGACCTTTCAAGATTCAGCGAATAAAACAGAATATAAAATTAAACAATTTATTAACTGTAACACAACGTCTGTAATTTATCTGGCAGAATGTGGATGTGGACTCAAATATGTAGGTAAGACCAAGCGTCCTCTGAAATTGAGAGTACAGGAACACCTCCGCAACATCAAAAATAAAGTTGAGAGTCATCCTCTATCGAATCATTTCCGTATCCATCACTCATCTAATACAGATACCTTCACGTTCAAAGGTCTGGAAAAAGTCACATTAGGAACAAGAGGTGGAGATCTTCCCAAACTGCTGTCTCAAAGAGAAATGTATTGGATTTTCACCTTAAATACACTCAGCCCGTTAGGTCATAATGAGGGATATGAAATAGCTCCCTTTCTCTAACCTCATAACATGACCCTTACACTGATACCTTTTTCATTCAGCTACATACCGAGACTTATATACTAAGCATTATGTCTCAATCTATGGAACTGAAAGGATTCCTTAGTGACATGCCGCCTCCTATTCCACTCGTCAAAAAAAGAAAAAAGAAAGTAAAACAATATTATTAATAGATGTTTACCCTATACAGCATTTCATTATAACCATGCCCTAATGAATTATTTATGTGTCAAAATTTTTTTTACTGGGGCAATATATATAAGTATAGGATCAGGAACACAGGATTTGCGTTCCATTATGCGTTTCAATCTTTCTCCAAACCCTCACTTCCGGTTATTGATCTCCTTTATTTATATGAATACAGCTATCTATGTCATTAGCATTCTGTATATATTATGTCTTGCACTAGATCTGTATGTGTATTGACTTATGTTTCTGTCCATAACTATTACATTGCTAAATAATTGCGTTCCACGAGGCTAAGCCTAGTCACATCCGAGTTACGGACACTTCCGGTTGCCGCGTATGACGTGCCACTTCCGGTCATGTGACTATCGCGCATAGCGTGACCAAAACAGTTGAATAGAATATCCTGGTCACGTGATTAGTGCGCACCACGTGACCGTAATAGGTCACATGGGTACTTTACTGGTTATCCACTTCCGGAATCCTTACTTCCGGTACGCAAATTCCGGAAACGCAGCTATCGAGCTCCACGTGATTTCCGGCCATTAGTATCATAAACACACTGCTTCTCTAAGACTCTCTTGTTATAAAACACGTGTTTTCTGAATGTAACAATGTGTACTCTGCTTATAACTATTCTGCATGGTCTCGATTTATTCTTTTAAGACTTTCTTATAACACTTCCGGCGGGATGTCCCGACCGGAAGTAATTTGCATAATTGGTCACCACCTATTAATCACTGAAGGGGATAAAAACAGGAAAGCATGGCTAGCCCCTATAGACACTCCTGAAGAAGCCTTTTTAGGTGAAACGCGTTGAGGACCTGTTCTGAACACCCCTGACCCAGGCATTCACCGTGGATATACCCCGGACTGCCTAAGACTAATATCGGATTATCCAGATAAGCTTTATGAACTTTTTACTTTTTTAAAAAATCTATTTATTTTTTGTGATTACTCTTAGTATATGAATTAAAATCCATGTCTTTTAGCCTATGATTTTCATTTATACACGACGAACCTCGAACCACGATATTATATATACATCCAAGGTGGATGATCACCCGTGCAAAAGACCGTTTTGAAATGCTGTTTGGTAGCTATATTATGGTACGCTGAATACCTATTGATTTGTGTGAACTCCAGTATTTTTGACAATTAAATACTGCACTATGAGAGGCATCTCTCGTTTTGGTTGATTACAGACCGTGCTTTATTGCGAATAACTCGGACCGAAAGATATTTCCTGTGAGATATCTGCTCACGCGAAAACGGTGACCAGTTGTGGGGCAGATAACCTACTGGAGGAACCAGTCGCTGTAATTTTGATGTGCCTGCTAAAAATCAACTTTCCGGTACGCAGATTACCTAGAGATACTTCATTATAAATATCCAAAGTTGGCACAAAGTTACTGCACTATTAGGCGCTTGTCCTCTTCTCTCTTCTCCAGTTTTTTTGCCACTGAACCTAGTGACACCCCGAAGGACTGAGCTGCCGTCTGCAGGGACTCCTGTGGAACCAAAGTGCAAGTCCATCTCTAAAGACATTTCCTGAATACATTATACTGGTCAAAAAGGGAAGTAGCGCACCAACCACACTTTTGATTCAAACTTTCTCCTATTAGGTTCTACAGGTTGGAGCCGCACTCCCATTTTTTTCCATTTTTTATTATTGTATACGATATATTATCTATCTTGAACCTGTACTATATCTATATATTTATATAGAATGTTACGTTTATGTGGTCTCAACAAAAAGAGGTCTGAGTTATGCCATAAGGTATTTAATGAGGAGGGCACCCCGAATACCACAATAATTAATGACAGCCTAGACTCATTGTTTTGGGAAATAGAAAAATCACTTATTAAAGAAACCAAAACCTGGTGGGACATTAAGGGTCTGGAGCATTACCTTAAGGTTGATAGAATCCCGAGAGGACTTAGGCTCCTAAAAAAAACCACCTTTGGTACTGACAATACGGAATTTATAGACGAATGGGATAGAATTTTACATGCATGCTCCCTCGATCTTATGAAATTAATCATCAAGGAAAAAAAGAATACCCTAACAGCATTAGAGCTAGACATTAAGAACAAAGAAGACTCACTGACTAAGCATAAGGACAATGAAGAATACAAAGTAAATGAAAAAGTTCTAAATAAAAAACTAGAAAAAGTTGAGGAAGAGGTGATTCGGAACAAGGAGAACAAGTTCTATAGGGATAAGTTGGATTATGAAAACAAACGGGTCAAGAATTGGTCCAGATTCCAATCTCGCAGTAGAGACAGAGGCCGTATGGTCAATAGAAATAATGCATCGAGATGGAATCAAAATAGATCGAGATCATCTTCATTCTACAAAAAAGCTAATAGAGAAGACAATCAAACTACCAACAGATATATAAATATCAACAGACACCCATCAGAAGATCATGCAAGTACATCAACAGAACAGAATTTTTTATCCAGGAATCCAATAAGACCGTACAAGGACAGGGATCAACAAACGAAATTAAAAGAAAAAGTAAGGTTGGCATCTCCCTTAAAACGAAGACAACGAGACGAGGAAAACGAGGAGGAAGAAGAAAATCCAAGAAAGAAAAACCACAAGTAACCACTAACTCAAGTGAAAAAGGAATATTTAATCTGTCGAAATACCCATTAACTCACTCACAAACCTCACTCCTGAGTAAGGGAGTAACCTTTGCTCCTACACAGAAACCGAATAAATTCCAGACATTCATTGATTTAAATAAATATATCAGGAAACTGACTTTAAAAAGACATTTTGCAAGAAAAGATAACGCAATCATCTCCAATTTTGAAACCAATAAATCTGGATTAAAACAACCATCTAAATTTTACCCGCTTGAATCAAAAGGGGCACATATTAATATTTTTTACGATCTAGTAAAAAAGGACCTTGTGGACCAAAAAGATCCCGAAATCAAAAAATTTAATCTAACGAAAGTGGAGAAACAAGCTTTAAAAGAGATCAAGGAAAATGAGGAAATCATTCTAAGACCGGCAGACAAAGGTGGAGGCCTTGTCATCCAAGATCGCGATGCTTACATTAAGGAAGCCAGAAGATTACTCGAGGATGAAACTTCTTATAAACTATTGAGCAAAGACCCGACGGAAGAATTCATCACTGAACTGAGACACATACTGGTTCAAGGACTACATAACAACATTATCTCTAAGGATGAGTTTCAATACTTAATGATGAATAATCCCATCATACCAATTATGTATCATTTACCTAAGATACACAAAGATCTAATATCACCCCCCGGGAGACCAATAATAGCTGGCATTGAATCATTGACTTCACATTTATCTGAATACGTAGACGTGTTCCTTAAACCACATGTTACTGGACTACCGGCCTTTTTAAAAGACACTACCAGCATTCTGAACCTCCTGAGGAATTTTGAATGGAAAGATAACTACATGTGGACCACCATAGACGTTCAATCGTTATATACCAGCATCTTGCATGATAAAGGGATTGAAGCATGTTCTAAAATCCTGGAAAAAGATTCAGAGATTACGGCACCACATAAAGAATTCATCTGTCAACTCATCAACTTTATCTTAACCCATAACTATTTCAAATTTCTTGATCAATTCTATATACAGACCCGCGGTACTGCAATGGGCACGGTATTTGCACCGAGTTACGCTAACATATTAATGGGTATGTGGGAGGAACAACATATCTTTAATAATCCACTCTTCCACACCAACATCCGTCTTTATAAAAGGTACATCGACGACATTATCCTAATCTGGGAAGGAACAGAAGAATCATTTGTTGAATTCATGGCACTGCTACAAAATAACAACTTTAATTTAAAATTTACATACATGAGTAGTAGAACCCATGTGGAATTTCTGGATTTGATACTTTCCACTGAAGAGAATAAGATCATTACAAAAAATTATATAAAACCAGTGGACACGAACAGCTATTTGCACTATAACAGTGCTCATACAACCAACTGGAAGAACAACATACCTTATTCACAACTGTATCGAATTAGACGCAACTGTACAAATCCAGATACGTACGAAGAGCAATCGGAAATATATCTAAATAGATTCAGGGAACGTGGCTACCCGGAAAGCATCCTCAACACAGCCCGGAAGAAAGGAAAGAGTCTGGAACAAAAAAACCTTTTAGAAGTAAAGACGGAAACTCAAAAGAAGAAATACGTAGCTCCCTTCATTACACAATACAACAGTAATGAGAAAAGGATTAGGAACATCTTCACCAAACATTGGCACATTCTAAAGATGGATCCGGTTTTGAATCAAATATTACCTGACCGCCCGGAAATCATTTTTAAAAAATCAAGAAATTTGAAAGAAATTCTTGCTCCAAGTCAGCTAAAGACAAGAGAGAGCACCCAGACCATGCCCAGATGTACTGGAACATACAAATGCGGAAAGTGTATTGTCTGCAAATTTGTACACCCAAATAGAAAGACCTTTCAAGATTCAGCGAATAAAACAGAATATAAAATTAAACAATTTATTAACTGTAACACAACGTCTGTAATTTATCTGGCAGAATGTGGATGTGGACTCAAATATGTAGGTAAGACCAAGCGTCCTCTGAAATTGAGAGTACAGGAACACCTCCGCAACATCAAAAATAAAGTTGAGAGTCATCCTCTATCGAATCATTTCCGTATCCATCACTCATCTAATACAGATACCTTCACGTTCAAAGGTCTGGAAAAAGTCACATTAGGAACAAGAGGTGGAGATCTTCCCAAACTGCTGTCTCAAAGAGAAATGTATTGGATTTTCACCTTAAATACACTCAGCCCGTTAGGTCATAATGAGGGATATGAAATAGCTCCCTTTCTCTAACCTCATAACATGACCCTTACACTGATACCTTTTTCATTCAGCTACATACCGAGACTTATATACTAAGCATTATGTCTCAATCTATGGAACTGAAAGGATTCCTTAGTGACATGCCGCCTCCTATTCCACTCGTCAAAAAAAGAAAAAAGAAAGTAAAACAATATTATTAATAGATGTTTACCCTATACAGCATTTCATTATAACCATGCCCTAATGAATTATTTATGTGTCAAAATTTTTTTTACTGGGGCAATATATATAAGTATAGGATCAGGAACACAGGATTTGCGTTCCATTATGCGTTTCAATCTTTCTCCAAACCCTCACTTCCGGTTATTGATCTCCTTTATTTATATGAATACAGCTATCTATGTCATTAGCATTCTGTATATATTATGTCTTGCACTAGATCTGTATGTGTATTGACTTATGTTTCTGTCCATAACTATTACATTGCTAAATAATTGCGTTCCACGAGGCTAAGCCTAGTCACATCCGAGTTACGGACACTTCCGGTTGCCGCGTATGACGTGCCACTTCCGGTCATGTGACTATCGCGCATAGCGTGACCAAAACAGTTGAATAGAATATCCTGGTCACGTGATTAGTGCGCACCACGTGACCGTAATAGGTCACATGGGTACTTTACTGGTTATCCACTTCCGGAATCCTTACTTCCGGTACGCAAATTCCGGAAACGCAGCTATCGAGCTCCACGTGATTTCCGGCCATTAGTATCATAAACACACTGCTTCTCTAAGACTCTCTTGTTATAAAACACGTGTTTTCTGAATGTAACAATGTGTACTCTGCTTATAACTATTCTGCATGGTCTCGATTTATTCTTTTAAGACTTTCTTATAACACTTCCGGCGGGATGTCCCGACCGGAAGTAATTTGCATAATTGGTCACCACCTATTAATCACTGAAGGGGATAAAAACAGGAAAGCATGGCTAGCCCCTATAGACACTCCTGAAGAAGCCTTTTTAGGTGAAACGCGTTGAGGACCTGTTCTGAACACCCCTGACCCAGGCATTCACCGTGGATATACCCCGGACTGCCTAAGACTAATATCGGATTATCCAGATAAGCTTTATGAACTTTTTACTTTTTTAAAAAATCTATTTATTTTTTGTGATTACTCTTAGTATATGAATTAAAATCCATGTCTTTTAGCCTATGATTTTCATTTATACACGACGAACCTCGAACCACGATATTATATATACATCCAAGGTGGATGATCACCCGTGCAAAAGACCGTTTTGAAATGCTGTTTGGTAGCTATATTATGGTACGCTGAATACCTATTGATTTGTGTGAACTCCAGTATTTTTGACAATTAAATACTGCACTATGAGAGGCATCTCTCGTTTTGGTTGATTACAGACCGTGCTTTATTGCGAATAACTCGGACCGAAAGATATTTCCTGTGAGATATCTGCTCACGCGAAAACGGTGACCAGTTGTGGGGCAGATAACCTACTGGAGGAACCAGTCGCTGTAATTTTGATGTGCCTGCTAAAAATCAACTTTCCGGTACGCAGATTACCTAGAGATACTTCATTATAAATATCCAAAGTTGGCACAAAGTTACTGCACTATTAGGCGCTTGTCCTCTTCTCTCTTCTCCAGTTTTTTTGCCACTGAACCTAGTGACACCCCGAAGGACTGAGCTGCCGTCTGCAGGGACTCCTGTGGAACCAAAGTGCAAGTCCATCTCTAAAGACATTTCCTGAATACATTATACTGGTCAAAAAGGGAAGTAGCGCACCAACCACACTTTTGATTCAAACTTTCTCCTATTAGGTTCTACAGGTTGGAGCCGCACTCCCATTTTTTTCCATTTTTTATTATTGTATACGATATATTATCTATCTTGAACCTGTACTATATCTATATATTTATATAGAATGTTACGTTTATGTGGTCTCAACAAAAAGAGGTCTGAGTTATGCCATAAGGTATTTAATGAGGAGGGCACCCCGAATACCACAATAATTAATGACAGCCTAGACTCATTGTTTTGGGAAATAGAAAAATCACTTATTAAAGAAACCAAAACCTGGTGGGACATTAAGGGTCTGGAGCATTACCTTAAGGTTGATAGAATCCCGAGAGGACTTAGGCTCCTAAAAAAAACCACCTTTGGTACTGACAATACGGAATTTATAGACGAATGGGATAGAATTTTACATGCATGCTCCCTCGATCTTATGAAATTAATCATCAAGGAAAAAAAGAATACCCTAACAGCATTAGAGCTAGACATTAAGAACAAAGAAGACTCACTGACTAAGCATAAGGACAATGAAGAATACAAAGTAAATGAAAAAGTTCTAAATAAAAAACTAGAAAAAGTTGAGGAAGAGGTGATTCGGAACAAGGAGAACAAGTTCTATAGGGATAAGTTGGATTATGAAAACAAACGGGTCAAGAATTGGTCCAGATTCCAATCTCGCAGTAGAGACAGAGGCCGTATGGTCAATAGAAATAATGCATCGAGATGGAATCAAAATAGATCGAGATCATCTTCATTCTACAAAAAAGCTAATAGAGAAGACAATCAAACTACCAACAGATATATAAATATCAACAGACACCCATCAGAAGATCATGCAAGTACATCAACAGAACAGAATTTTTTATCCAGGAATCCAATAAGACCGTACAAGGACAGGGATCAACAAACGAAATTAAAAGAAAAAGTAAGGTTGGCATCTCCCTTAAAACGAAGACAACGAGACGAGGAAAACGAGGAGGAAGAAGAAAATCCAAGAAAGAAAAACCACAAGTAACCACTAACTCAAGTGAAAAAGGAATATTTAATCTGTCGAAATACCCATTAACTCACTCACAAACCTCACTCCTGAGTAAGGGAGTAACCTTTGCTCCTACACAGAAACCGAATAAATTCCAGACATTCATTGATTTAAATAAATATATCAGGAAACTGACTTTAAAAAGACATTTTGCAAGAAAAGATAACGCAATCATCTCCAATTTTGAAACCAATAAATCTGGATTAAAACAACCATCTAAATTTTACCCGCTTGAATCAAAAGGGGCACATATTAATATTTTTTACGATCTAGTAAAAAAGGACCTTGTGGACCAAAAAGATCCCGAAATCAAAAAATTTAATCTAACGAAAGTGGAGAAACAAGCTTTAAAAGAGATCAAGGAAAATGAGGAAATCATTCTAAGACCGGCAGACAAAGGTGGAGGCCTTGTCATCCAAGATCGCGATGCTTACATTAAGGAAGCCAGAAGATTACTTGAGGATGAAACTTCTTATAAACTATTGAGCAAAGACCCGACGGAAGAATTCATCACTGAACTGAGACACATACTGGTTCAAGGACTACATAACAACATTATCTCTAAGGATGAGTTTCAATACTTAATGATGAATAATCCCATCATACCAATTATGTATCATTTACCTAAGATACACAAAGATCTAATATCACCCCCCGGGAGACCAATAATAGCTGGCATTGAATCATTGACTTCACATTTATCTGAATACGTAGACGTGTTCCTTAAACCACATGTTACTGGACTACCGGCCTTTTTAAAAGACACTACCAGCATTCTGAACCTCCTGAGGAATTTTGAATGGAAAGATAACTACATGTGGACCACCATAGACGTTCAATCGTTATATACCAGCATCTTGCATGATAAAGGGATTGAAGCATGTTCTAAAATCCTGGAAAAAGATTCAGAGATTACGGCACCACATAAAGAATTCATCTGTCAACTCATCAACTTTATCTTAACCCATAACTATTTCAAATTTCTTGATCAATTCTATATACAGACCCGCGGTACTGCAATGGGCACGGTATTTGCACCGAGTTACGCTAACATATTAATGGGTATGTGGGAGGAACAACATATCTTTAATAATCCACTCTTCCACACCAACATCCGTCTTTATAAAAGGTACATCGACGACATTATCCTAATCTGGGAAGGAACAGAAGAATCATTTGTTGAATTCATGGCACTGCTACAAAATAACAACTTTAATTTAAAATTTACATACATGAGTAGTAGAACCCATGTGGAATTTCTGGATTTGATACTTTCCACTGAAGAGAATAAGATCATTACAAAAAATTATATAAAACCAGTGGACACGAACAGCTATTTGCACTATAACAGTGCTCATACAACCAACTGGAAGAACAACATACCTTATTCACAACTGTATCGAATTAGACGCAACTGTACAAATCCAGATACGTACGAAGAGCAATCGGAAATATATCTAAATAGATTCAGGGAACGTGGCTACCCGGAAAGCATCCTCAACACAGCCCGGAAGAAAGGAAAGAGTCTGGAACAAAAAAACCTTTTAGAAGTAAAGACGGAAACTCAAAAGAAGAAATACGTAGCTCCCTTCATTACACAATACAACAGTAATGAGAAAAGGATTAGGAACATCTTCACCAAACATTGGCACATTCTAAAGATGGATCCGGTTTTGAATCAAATATTACCTGACCGCCCGGAAATCATTTTTAAAAAATCAAGAAATTTGAAAGAAATTCTTGCTCCAAGTCAGCTAAAGACAAGAGAGAGCACCCAGACCATGCCCAGATGTACTGGAACATACAAATGCGGAAAGTGTATTGTCTGCAAATTTGTACACCCAAATAGAAAGACCTTTCAAGATTCAGCGAATAAAACAGAATATAAAATTAAACAATTTATTAACTGTAACACAACGTCTGTAATTTATCTGGCAGAATGTGGATGTGGACTCAAATATGTAGGTAAGACCAAGCGTCCTCTGAAATTGAGAGTACAGGAACACCTCCGCAACATCAAAAATAAAGTTGAGAGTCATCCTCTATCGAATCATTTCCGTATCCATCACTCATCTAATACAGATACCTTCACGTTCAAAGGTCTGGAAAAAGTCACATTAGGAACAAGAGGTGGAGATCTTCCCAAACTGCTGTCTCAAAGAGAAATGTATTGGATTTTCACCTTAAATACACTCAGCCCGTTAGGTCATAATGAGGGATATGAAATAGCTCCCTTTCTCTAACCTCATAACATGACCCTTACACTGATACCTTTTTCATTCAGCTACATACCGAGACTTATATACTAAGCATTATGTCTCAATCTATGGAACTGAAAGGATTCCTTAGTGACATGCCGCCTCCTATTCCACTCGTCAAAAAAAGAAAAAAGAAAGTAAAACAATATTATTAATAGATGTTTACCCTATACAGCATTTCATTATAACCATGCCCTAATGAATTATTTATGTGTCAAATTTTTTTTTACTGGGGCAATATATATAAGTATAGGATCAGGAACACAGGATTTGCGTTCCATTATGCGTTTCAATCTTTCTCCAAACCCTCACTTCCGGTTATTGATCTCCTTTATTTATATGAATACAGCTATCTATGTCATTAGCATTCTGTATATATTATGTCTTGCACTAGATCTGTATGTGTATTGACTTATGTTTCTGTCCATAACTATTACATTGCTAAATAATTGCGTTCCACGAGGCTAAGCCTAGTCACATCCGAGTTACGGACACTTCCGGTTGCCGCGTATGACGTGCCACTTCCGGTCATGTGACTATCGCGCATAGCGTGACCAAAACAGTTGAATAGAATATCCTGGTCACGTGATTAGTGCGCACCACGTGACCGTAATAGGTCACATGGGTACTTTACTGGTTATCCACTTCCGGAATCCTTACTTCCGGTACGCAAATTCCGGAAACGCAGCTATCGAGCTCCACGTGATTTCCGGCCATTAGTATCATAAACACACTGCTTCTCTAAGACTCTCTTGTTATAAAACACGTGTTTTCTGAATGTAACAATGTGTACTCTGCTTATAACTATTCTGCATGGTCTCGATTTATTCTTTTAAGACTTTCTTATAACACTTCCGGCGGGATGTCCCGACCGGAAGTAATTTGCATAATTGGTCACCACCTATTAATCACTGAAGGGGATAAAAACAGGAAAGCATGGCTAGCCCCTATAGACACTCCTGAAGAAGCCTTTTTAGGTGAAACGCGTTGAGGACCTGTTCTGAACACCCCTGACCCAGGCATTCACCGTGGATATACCCCGGACTGCCTAAGACTAATATCGGATTATCCAGATAAGCTTTATGAACTTTTTACTTTTTTAAAAAATCTATTTATTTTTTGTGATTACTCTTAGTATATGAATTAAAATCCATGTCTTTTAGCCTATGATTTTCATTTATACACGACGAACCTCGAACCACGATATTATATATACATCCAAGGTGGATGATCACCCGTGCAAAAGACCGTTTTGAAATGCTGTTTGGTAGCTATATTATGGTACGCTGAATACCTATTGATTTGTGTGAACTCCAGTATTTTTGACAATTAAATACTGCACTATGAGAGGCATCTCTCGTTTTGGTTGATTACAGACCGTGCTTTATTGCGAATAACTCGGACCGAAAGATATTTCCTGTGAGATATCTGCTCACGCGAAAACGGTGACCAGTTGTGGGGCAGATAACCTACTGGAGGAACCAGTCGCTGTAATTTTGATGTGCCTGCTAAAAATCAACTTTCCGGTACGCAGATTACCTAGAGATACTTCATTATAAATATCCAAAGTTGGCACAAAGTTACTGCACTATTAGGCGCTTGTCCTCTTCTCTCTTCTCCAGTTTTTTTGCCACTGAACCTAGTGACACCCCGAAGGACTGAGCTGCCGTCTGCAGGGACTCCTGTGGAACCAAAGTGCAAGTCCATCTCTAAAGACATTTCCTGAATACATTATACTGGTCAAAAAGGGAAGTAGCGCACCAACCACACTTTTGATTCAAACTTTCTCCTATTAGGTTCTACAGGTTGGAGCCGCACTCCCATTTTTTTCCATTTTTTATTATTGTATACGATATATTATCTATCTTGAACCTGTACTATATCTATATATTTATATAGAATGTTACGTTTATGTGGTCTCAACAAAAAGAGGTCTGAGTTATGCCATAAGGTATTTAATGAGGAGGGCACCCCGAATACCACAATAATTAATGACAGCCTAGACTCATTGTTTTGGGAAATAGAAAAATCACTTATTAAAGAAACCAAAACCTGGTGGGACATTAAGGGTCTGGAGCATTACCTTAAGGTTGATAGAATCCCGAGAGGACTTAGGCTCCTAAAAAAAACCACCTTTGGTACTGACAATACGGAATTTATAGACGAATGGGATAGAATTTTACATGCATGCTCCCTCGATCTTATGAAATTAATCATCAAGGAAAAAAAGAATACCCTAACAGCATTAGAGCTAGACATTAAGAACAAAGAAGACTCACTGACTAAGCATAAGGACAATGAAGAATACAAAGTAAATGAAAAAGTTCTAAATAAAAAACTAGAAAAAGTTGAGGAAGAGGTGATTCGGAACAAGGAGAACAAGTTCTATAGGGATAAGTTGGATTATGAAAACAAACGGGTCAAGAATTGGTCCAGATTCCAATCTCGCAGTAGAGACAGAGGCCGTATGGTCAATAGAAATAATGCATCGAGATGGAATCAAAATAGATCGAGATCATCTTCATTCTACAAAAAAGCTAATAGAGAAGACAATCAAACTACCAACAGATATATAAATATCAACAGACACCCATCAGAAGATCATGCAAGTACATCAACAGAACAGAATTTTTTATCCAGGAATCCAATAAGACCGTACAAGGACAGGGATCAACAAACGAAATTAAAAGAAAAAGTAAGGTTGGCATCTCCCTTAAAACGAAGACAACGAGACGAGGAAAACGAGGAGGAAGAAGAAAATCCAAGAAAGAAAAACCACAAGTAACCACTAACTCAAGTGAAAAAGGAATATTTAATCTGTCGAAATACCCATTAACTCACTCACAAACCTCACTCCTGAGTAAGGGAGTAACCTTTGCTCCTACACAGAAACCGAATAAATTCCAGACATTCATTGATTTAAATAAATATATCAGGAAACTGACTTTAAAAAGACATTTTGCAAGAAAAGATAACGCAATCATCTCCAATTTTGAAACCAATAAATCTGGATTAAAACAACCATCTAAATTTTACCCGCTTGAATCAAAAGGGGCACATATTAATATTTTTTACGATCTAGTAAAAAAGGACCTTGTGGACCAAAAAGATCCCGAAATCAAAAAATTTAATCTAACGAAAGTGGAGAAACAAGCTTTAAAAGAGATCAAGGAAAATGAGGAAATCATTCTAAGACCGGCAGACAAAGGTGGAGGCCTTGTCATCCAAGATCGCGATGCTTACATTAAGGAAGCCAGAAGATTACTTGAGGATGAAACTTCTTATAAACTATTGAGCAAAGACCCGACGGAAGAATTCATCACTGAACTGAGACACATACTGGTTCAAGGACTACATAACAACATTATCTCTAAGGATGAGTTTCAATACTTAATGATGAATAATCCCATCATACCAATTATGTATCATTTACCTAAGATACACAAAGATCTAATATCACCCCCCGGGAGACCAATAATAGCTGGCATTGAATCATTGACTTCACATTTATCTGAATACGTAGACGTGTTCCTTAAACCACATGTTACTGGACTACCGGCCTTTTTAAAAGACACTACCAGCATTCTGAACCTCCTGAGGAATTTTGAATGGAAAGATAACTACATGTGGACCACCATAGACGTTCAATCGTTATATACCAGCATCTTGCATGATAAAGGGATTGAAGCATGTTCTAAAATCCTGGAAAAAGATTCAGAGATTACGGCACCACATAAAGAATTCATCTGTCAACTCATCAACTTTATCTTAACCCATAACTATTTCAAATTTCTTGATCAATTCTATATACAGACCCGCGGTACTGCAATGGGCACGGTATTTGCACCGAGTTACGCTAACATATTAATGGGTATGTGGGAGGAACAACATATCTTTAATAATCCACTCTTCCACACCAACATCCGTCTTTATAAAAGGTACATCGACGACATTATCCTAATCTGGGAAGGAACAGAAGAATCATTTGTTGAATTCATGGCACTGCTACAAAATAACAACTTTAATTTAAAATTTACATACATGAGTAGTAGAACCCATGTGGAATTTCTGGATTTGATACTTTCCACTGAAGAGAATAAGATCATTACAAAAAATTATATAAAACCAGTGGACACGAACAGCTATTTGCACTATAACAGTGCTCATACAACCAACTGGAAGAACAACATACCTTATTCACAACTGTATCGAATTAGACGCAACTGTACAAATCCAGATACGTACGAAGAGCAATCGGAAATATATCTAAATAGATTCAGGGAACGTGGCTACCCGGAAAGCATCCTCAACACAGCCCGGAAGAAAGGAAAGAGTCTGGAACAAAAAAACCTTTTAGAAGTAAAGACGGAAACTCAAAAGAAGAAATACGTAGCTCCCTTCATTACACAATACAACAGTAATGAGAAAAGGATTAGGAACATCTTCACCAAACATTGGCACATTCTAAAGATGGATCCGGTTTTGAATCAAATATTACCTGACCGCCCGGAAATCATTTTTAAAAAATCAAGAAATTTGAAAGAAATTCTTGCTCCAAGTCAGCTAAAGACAAGAGAGAGCACCCAGACCATGCCCAGATGTACTGGAACATACAAATGCGGAAAGTGTATTGTCTGCAAATTTGTACACCCAAATAGAAAGACCTTTCAAGATTCAGCGAATAAAACAGAATATAAAATTAAACAATTTATTAACTGTAACACAACGTCTGTAATTTATCTGGCAGAATGTGGATGTGGACTCAAATATGTAGGTAAGACCAAGCGTCCTCTGAAATTGAGAGTACAGGAACACCTCCGCAACATCAAAAATAAAGTTGAGAGTCATCCTCTATCGAATCATTTCCGTATCCATCACTCATCTAATACAGATACCTTCACGTTCAAAGGTCTGGAAAAAGTCACATTAGGAACAAGAGGTGGAGATCTTCCCAAACTGCTGTCTCAAAGAGAAATGTATTGGATTTTCACCTTAAATACACTCAGCCCGTTAGGTCATAATGAGGGATATGAAATAGCTCCCTTTCTCTAACCTCATAACATGACCCTTACACTGATACCTTTTTCATTCAGCTACATACCGAGACTTATATACTAAGCATTATGTCTCAATCTATGGAACTGAAAGGATTCCTTAGTGACATGCCGCCTCCTATTCCACTCGTCAAAAAAAGAAAAAAGAAAGTAAAACAATATTATTAATAGATGTTTACCCTATACAGCATTTCATTATAACCATGCCCTAATGAATTATTTATGTGTCAAAATTTTTTTTACTGGGGCAATATATATAAGTATAGGATCAGGAACACAGGATTTGCGTTCCATTATGCGTTTCAATCTTTCTCCAAACCCTCACTTCCGGTTATTGATCTCCTTTATTTATATGAATACAGCTATCTATGTCATTAGCATTCTGTATATATTATGTCTTGCACTAGATCTGTATGTGTATTGACTTATGTTTCTGTCCATAACTATTACATTGCTAAATAATTGCGTTCCACGAGGCTAAGCCTAGTCACATCCGAGTTACGGACACTTCCGGTTGCCGCGTATGACGTGCCACTTCCGGTCATGTGACTATCGCGCATAGCGTGACCAAAACAGTTGAATTGAATATCCTGGTCACGTGATTAGTGCGCACCACGTGACCGTAATAGGTCACATGGGTACTTTACTGGTTATCCACTTCCGGAATCCTTACTTCCGGTACGCAAATTCCGGAAACGCAGCTATCGAGCTCCACGTGATTTCCGGCCATTAGTATCATAAACACACTGCTTCTCTAAGACTCTCTTGTTATAAAACACGTGTTTTCTGAATGTAACAATGTGTACTCTGCTTATAACTATTCTGCATGGTCTCGATTTATTCTTTTAAGACTTTCTTATAACACTTCCGGCGGGATGTCCCGACCGGAAGTAATTTGCATAATTGGTCACCACCTATTAATCACTGAAGGGGATAAAAACAGGAAAGCATGGCTAGCCCCTATAGACACTCCTGAAGAAGCCTTTTTAGGTGAAACGCGTTGAGGACCTGTTCTGAACACCCCTGACCCAGGCATTCACCGTGGATATACCCCGGACTGCCTAAGACTAATATCGGATTATCCAGATAAGCTTTATGAACTTTTTACTTTAAAAAAAAATCTATTTATTTTTTGTGATTACTCTTAATATATGAATTAAAATCCATGTCTTTTAGCCTATGATTTTCATTTATACACGACGAACCTCGAACCACGATATTATATATACATCCAAGGTGGATGATCACCCGTGCAAAAGACCGTTTTGAAATGCTGTTTGGTAGCTATATTATGGTACGCTGAATACCTATTGATTTGTGTGAACTCCAGTATTTTTGACAATTAAATACTGCACTATGAGAGGCATCTCTCGTTTTGGTTGATTACAGACCGTGCTTTATTGCGAATAACTCGGACCGAAAGATATTTCCTGTGAGATATCTGCTCACGCGAAAACGGTGACCAGTTGTGGGGCAGATAACCTACTGGAGGAACCAGTCGCTGTAATTTTGATGTGCCTGCTAAAAATCAACTTTCCGGTACGCAGATTACCTAGAGATACTTCATTATAAATATCCAAAGTTGGCACAAAGTTACTGCACTATTAGGCGCTTGTCCTCTTCTCTCCTCTCTTCCTTATATAAGTGTTCAAGGATTTCAAATTTAGAATGGGTCTCACCGAACCGTCTGGTTTCGGTACCACAAACATTGTGGAATAGTAACACCATCCCTGTTGAAGGAGGGGAACTTTGATTATCACCTGCTGGAGGTACAGCTTGTGAATTGCCGCCGGTACTACCTCCCTTTCCTTGGGAGTAGCTGGCAAGGCTGATTTGAGGTAACGGCGAGGGGGAGACGTCTCGAACTCCAGCTTGTATCCCTGAGATACCACTTGTAGAACCCAGAGATCCACCTGTGAGCGAACCCACTGGTCGCTGAAGTTCCGGAGACGGGCCCCCACCGCACCTGGCTCCACCTGTGGAGCCCCAGCGTCATGCGGTGGACTTAGTGGAAGCAGGGGAGGATTTTTGTTAGTGGGAACTGGCTGTCTGGTGCAGCTTTTTCCCTCTACCCCTGCCTCTGGGCAGAAAGGACGCGCCTCTGACCCGCTTGCCTTTCTGAGGCCGAAAGGACTGTACTTGATAATACGGTGCTTTCTTAGGCTGTGAGGGAACCTGAGGTAAAAAAATTCGACTTCCCAGCTGTTGCTGTGGATACGAGGTCCGAGAGACCGTCCCCAAACAATTCCTCACCCTTATAAGGCAAAACTTCCATGTGCCTTTTAGAATCAGCATCACCTGTCCACTGCCGAGTCCATAATACTCTCCTGGCAGAAATGGACATTGCATTAATTCTAGATGCCAGCCGGCAAATGTCCCTCTGTGCATCCCTCATATATAAGACTACGTCTTTAATATGCTCTATGGTTAGCAAAATAGAATCCCTGTCAAGGGAATCAATGTTATCTGACAGGGAATCAGACCATGCTGCTGCAGCACTACACATCCATGCTGAAGCAATAGCAGGTCTCAGTATAGTACCTGAGTGTGTATACACAGACTTCAGGATAGCCTCCTGCTTTCTATCTGCAGGCTCCTTTAAGGCGGCCGTATCCTGAGACGGCAGTGCCACCTTTTTTGATAAGCGTGTGAGCGCCTTGTCCATCCTAGGGGATGTTTCCCAACGCAACCTGTCCGTTGGCGGGAAAGGGTACTACCTCTTAGAAATCACTAATTTCTTATCTGGGGAACACCACGCTTCTTCACACAATTCATTTAATTCATCAGATGGGGGAAAAGTCACTGGCTGCTTTTTCTCCCCAAACATAATACCCTTTTTAGTGGTAACCGGGTTAATGTCAGAAATGTGCAACACATTTTTCATTGCCGTAATCATGCATCGGATGGCCCTTGTGGATTGTACATTTGTCTCATCCTCGTCGACACTGGAGTCAGAATCCGTGTCGACATCTGTGTCTGCCATTTGAGGTAGCGGGCGTTTTTGAGCCCCTGATGGCCTCTGAGACGCTTGGGCAGGCGCGGGTTGAGATGCCGGCTGTCCCAAAGCTGTTACGTCATCGAACCTTTTATGCAAGGAGTTGACACTGTCGGTTAATACCCTCCACATATCCATCCACTCTGGTGTCGGCCCCGCAGGGGGCGACATCACACTTATCGGCTCCTGCTCCGCCTCCACGTAAGCGTCCTCATCAAACATGTCAACACAGCCGTACCGACACCGCACACACAGGGAATGCTCTGACTGAGAACAGGACCCCACAAAGTCCTTTGGGGAGACAGAGAGAGAGTATGCCAGCACACACCAGAGCGCTATATAACAGAGGGATTTACACTAATACACAGTGAATTTTCCCCCAATAGCTGCTTATACACCTTTTGCGCCTAAATTTATGTGCCCCCCCTCTCTTTTTTACCCTTTCCGTAGTGTATACTGCAGGGGAGAGCCTGGGGAGCGTCCTTCCAGCGGAGCTGTGAAGAGAAAATGGCGCTGGCTGTGCTGAGGAAGATAGCCCCGCCCCTTCAGCGGCGGGCTTCTCCCGCTTTTTTTAATAATATTATGGCGGGGGATTAGGCACATATACAGTTTAAAACTGTATTATGTGCATTTTGCCAACTAAGGTATCCATATTGCAGCCCAGGGCGCCCTTCCCCAGCGCCCTGCACCCACCAGTGACCGGAGCGTGTGGTGTGCTGTGGGAGCAATGGCGCACAGCTGCAGTGCTGTGCGCTACCTTATTGAAGACCGGAGTCTTCAGCCGCCGATTTTCTCCTGGAATCTTCCGTCTTCTGGCTCTGCAAGGGGGACAGCGGCGCGGCTCCGGGAACGGACGATCGAGGTCGGGCCCTATGTTCGATCCCTCTGGAGCTAATGGTGTCCAGTAGCCTTAAAAGCACAAGCTAGCTGCAAGCAGGTAGGTTTGCTTCTCTCCCCTCAGTCCCTCGTAGCAGTGAGTCTGTTGCCAGCAGATCTCACTGAAAATAAAAAACCTAACAAATACTTTCTTTTTTAGTGAACTCAGGAGAGCCCACTAAGTGCATCCAGCTCTGGCCGGGCACAGATTCTAACTGAGGTCTGGAGGAGGGGCATAGAGGGAGGAGCCAGTGCACACCAGATGTAGTACCTAATCTTTCTTTTGAGAGTGCCCAGTCTCCTGCGGAGTCCGTCTATTCCCCATGGTCCTTACGGAGTACCTAGCATCCACTAGGACGTCAGAGAAATAATACTGCAATGAAGTGTCATATAATATCGAAGTGTTCGCAAAGTGTTAGAAATAATTGTGAATGTCGCACTTACCATGTAAACGGCAATTAAATACAGATAAAACAAATAAATAAAAGTGCAAATGAAATGTAATTACAAACATCTGTTGTTTACCCTATTACCAATGAAATGACAATCCTTTCCTTCCCGCTACCTGAATTCAATTATCAATAAAGTAATGCGAAAAGATAACTTTACATAATATAGCAGCCACTTTATATACAAGGGAGAGGTCAAAACACAATCAGCCAATCAAATGTGGCTGCCAATCACTGCCACTATCATCTGTATTTTGTACCACGTTCGAGTACCCACAAGAGATCTTTTTCTGACAGGTGTATATGCATCCTTGTCCAGGTCTGATTCGGCTGCATTTGTGTGAACACACGCTTGCTGTGTTCAGTCGATGCCTGCCTGCACTATCCCACCCAATTTCAACTCCCTAAGGCTGGGCACACACTGTCCGATGTGCACCTGATATATCGTATGGGCCGCCGCCTCGTACGATATATTGGTCACATCGGACGGTGTGTATGGGTGATATTGTAAACGATGTGCGCTCTCGCGGGTCGTATTCAACGTCAGATATCTTTAGTTCTGCACTTGAGGGCAAAAGTTATGTGACAGCCCTGCATGCTCCAGGATGTGGGTGGATGCGGTCACAGCCGATACATCATACAGTGTGTATGCACTTACGATATATCGTTTGCGTTGTCATATCTGCCCGACATCCTACAGTGTGTACCCAGCCTTAGTGTAGAAAGACTTAAGAGTAAGATGCAATCGAATCTGCAACAGATGCAAGTATAAGATGTTTTATTGCACATGCAGGGTATGGAAATGCGAATTTTAAGATTTTTTTATTTTTATATATCCAACTGTCAAAGTTTGGAATCTCCCATAAGGTCCACCACATCCATAGCCATTGTCCATGAGGCTGACCACATAAACTTCCAGGATAAGCTTACCGTGGGGTGGGAGAGTCTGAAGCCTCTACTTGACATGTCTTCCGAACACCAGAGGCTCTGCTCTGGAATGGATCAGGGGGTTACCCGAGGCGATACCTTAAAGTCAGTTTGCGAAATTTCTTTTTTTAACTTTTAATTTTAAAATAATTGTAATTCATGTGCCTACCTCATCATATTGTTTCTGTAGATGCTCAATTTTGTCATAGATGACTTTAGCATTCTTCCAGTATTCAGCCATACATTTGTCCCTTTTATTTTGGTTTGAAGTGAGTTTTATACTTGGTGTGTGTTCATTTAGATTAAGAGACAATGTTTCAGCTATGTGAAAAGAATTCAACATAAAAGAAAGAAAAAAAAAATCAAACATAATACCACATAGTTCATGTGTAACCTATAGTTAAAATCATCTAAATAGACGATAAAATATTATATATTAAACTTCAGTTCCATTTCAGAGCATCCATGGTGCAGTGGAAACGTACATTGATCTTAATTTGAATGCACTGTGGCCCTCATTCAGCATGGATCTCATTTGTAGGTGGTGTTAAACACCTCCTTGCTGCATTTATGATCCCAGCAATGCGACCGCGTCGCAGCCTAGGATCAACATTGCAGGAAAATTGGTAAACTGTGCAGTGGATCAAACAGCGATCACTGCTGATTAAGGCCCTGTGAACTTACCCCACATGTAGTTAACAAGCCTATACTAGTGCATTTAACAAATGTGTTTGACTTGAACATAATAACAACTCCCTGTTTTCAGAGAGGAAGCTGGTACAGAGAGATGGGTGTGACATTATAGCTTGAACTTGGTGAAACTTAATCAACCACAATGCATCTATACCACCAGGGCCGAAACCAGGATTTTCGTCACCTGGGGCAAGGCAGTAATTTGGCGCCCAAACTCCCCCCCCCCCCAAATAAATAAATAAATAAACCCTGTCAGACTAAAATAATTAGATTATCCAAAATTTGGAAAAAAGGGGATGCTATTGGACAATATTCCCCTATGTGCCTCAAATGCTCTAAGCGTCACATGCCCCACCAGCGTGTTCAACTACATGCTCCTCTGTGTGTCCCCATACATTGAACTATATCATAACACTTCATCACTGCACTACATTCTCCTGTCCACAGCACTACATCACTATACTACATCCCCTACACCAGGGCCGGATTAACAATGGGGCTGGTGGAGCTGAAGCTCCAGGCCCTCCCACAAAAATATGCCCAAATGATCACCTGCAGTCCGGACTGTGTTGACAGGAAAAAAAATCTTGTCAACACCAGCAGAATTGCAAAACCCCACCCATTCACTCCCTCCCTGCCGACCTCTGCCACGCTCATTCACCTGCGGGCACCAGCTGTCTGAAAGCCGTGCCAATCCACACAGAGTTGCCGATGCCCCACCCACCCACAGCCACACATAGGAAGCCAGGAAAAAGAAAAATCCTTTCAACACCAGCACCATCCTTAGACACGCCTATTCACCAATGGCTGCCCAAATTTACTCACAAGTCACTGAAATTCCGCCCACTCACACCCACAAAAGCCCCGCCACCCTGGCTGCCCGTAGCTTTGCCTATTCACTCTCCAAATCCTTCATGGGAACCTTGCAGAGCTGCAGCTGGAAATACTGTGCTGAAGTAACACATGGTCGCAGGGCAGCTGTCAGCATCCATGAGGTGAAATGTACTGTACATGCAGTAATGTCTAGTGCTGCTATTTATGTGCGGTGATCCTACCCTGGGGCTCTATGTATGTGTGCCTATGTAACTATGTACTATATATACAGTAGGATATATACATGTGAGTATGTACTGTGGCAGAGACAGCATGTTTCCATGTGAAAGTAATGTGGAGGATCCAGACCAGGTTTTGGAAGCAGTAGCAGAATCCCAGGGTGTGTGATCAGCAGCACCTGGGATTTCCTGATATAAGGGTTTCCAGGGCGGTGTCACCTTGGCTCCTGATGGCAGTTAGTGTCCAGGTGATAGGCCGGGATGTGTGGGTTAGACTAGGGACCACTGGAGACTATCAAGAGTCTGCTAAGCTGAAAGTGCCTGTATGCTACTGCCTGTAACACTGACTGCATATGGATGGAACTTGCTGTGTGCTGACCTGCTGTTCCAAATAAACACCGAAAATGTTCATCTGAGTTCCCGTGTGTGTGATCCTTGTCACAAGTGGTGGAGAATGCGAGCAAGGACACTGTGTACAGCAGAAACTGTGGGTAAGCATACCGGTGTTTAAACTGCAAGTTTTTTCCTTTTCTTTTCTTCTCTGGTTATGCAGTGCAAGTGGCAGCCTTAAAGGACCATGGCCCTCATTCCGAGTTGTTCGCTCGCAAGCTGCTTTTAGCAGCTTTACACACGCTAAGCCGCCGCCTACTGGGAGTGAATCTTAGCATAGTAAAATTGCGAACGAAAGATTCTCAAAATTGCGATTACACACCTCTTAGCAGTTTCTGAGTAGCTTCAACCTTACTCGGCATCTGCGATCAGTTCAATGCTTTTCGTTCCTGGTTTGACGTCATAAACACACCCAGCGTTCGCTCAGACACTCCTCCGTTTCTCCAGCCACTCCCGCGTTTTTCCCAGAAACGGTAGCGTTTTTTCCCTCACGCCCATAAAACGGCCTGTTTCCGCCCAGAAACACCCACTTCCTGTCAATCACACTCCGATCGCCTGAACGAAGAAAAAGCCGTGAGTAAAATACCTAACTGTATAGCAAATTTACTTGGTGCAGTCGCAGTGCGAACATTGCGCATGCGCATTAAGCGGAAAATCGCTGCGATGCGAAGAAATTTACCGAGCGAACAACTCGGAATGACCCCCCATATCATTATAGGCAGACTGTTTGCTGTTATGTGTTAAATAGCCAGCAAAGCAGGCGGGTGTCGGCTTGGACTGTTTGATAAGCCTGGCACATTATATTAAACCTCCTAGATTTGTCCTTAAAGGGGCCACGCAGGGCAGTATGGAGGAATTTCTAAAACAATTTGCTGAACTTGCAGCTGGGCAACAAACACAGATTCAAATGTTACATGAGGGGCAACAAACCCAGATAGCTGGGCAACAAACTCAGATTCAAATGTTACATGAGGCCCAACGAACCCAGGCTGAAAGACAGCAAACTCAAATTCAAATGTTGTGTGATGAGTTAAAAGCGCTAAAAAATTCTGAGCCAGAGCGGGAAAGGCTACTGAAGCTCACCCCAGCAGATGATATAGAGGCATTCCTTTGCACATTTGAGCGCACCGCCGCGCAGTTGGGATGGCCTGCGGAGGAATGGTCTGACAAGCTTGCTCCCTGTTTAACAGGGGAGGCACAGCGGGCGTTTGTGGACATGACTGTGGTTGAGGCACGCTCCTATCCTGGCCTGAAAAAGGCTATACTGGATAGGATTGGAGTGACGGGGCCCAGCAAAGCTCAAGAATTCCATGACTGGCGGCTCGAGGGCTCTGAGCCTCCCAGGATTCAGCTGACCAAACTAGCCCGACTGACAAGGGCCTGGTTGCAGCTGGATAAGAACTCTGCAGTACAGATTATGGAAGTAGTTGCACTGGACCAGGCTATGCAGGTATTAGACCGCTCGGTGCAGCAGTGGAAACTGCTTGGCAGGATTTAAGACAAGCTTTGCGTACTGAGCCTGTCTTGCAAGCTCCTGACTTTAAAAGCAATTTGTGTTACAAACGGATGCCTCTGGGACAGGATTAAGAGCAGTCCTATCCCAAGAGGTAGATGGAGAGGAGAAGCCCATCCTCTACCTTAGCCATAAATTATTGCCCAGGGAGCGCAGGTACTCAACTGTAGAGCAGGAGTGCTTGGCCATTAAATGGGCAGTTGAGTTGTTAAGGTATTATTTATTGGGACAAGAGTTTTTGTTGGTCACAGACCATGCACCCTTACAGTGGTTGCATACAAACAAAGAGGTGAATGCTCGTGTGACCCGTGAGTTTTTGGCTTTACAGCCATTTAAGTTTGAGGTGAGGCATCATCTGGGAAACCAGCACCTCAATGCCGATGCCCTTTCCAGGAGGTTTGTAGGTCATGTTCCTCCAAGCAACCCTATGGTGAAGCTAAGGGAGGAGGAAGAAGGCGAGGTTGGTGACCTCTGGAAGGTGGTGGAAGGCTGTGTACCTGGGCGGATGACACAGGTGGGGGTGGGCAAGGCAGAGAGCTCGCCTGAAAATAGTGTAGCTTCACCAGGGTGGTTGAAGCTAAAGGGATAGGAGTGTGGCAGAGACAGCATGTTTCCATGTGAAAGTAATGTGGAGAATCCAGACCAGGTTTTGGAAGCAGTAGCCTAATCCCAGGTGTGTGATCAGCAGCATCTGGGATTTTCTGATATAAGGGTTTCCAGGGCAGAGTCACCTTGCTCCTGATGACAGTTAGTGTCCAGGTGACAGACCGGGGTGTGTGGGTTAGACTAGGGACCATTGGAGCCTATCAAGAGTCTGCTATGCTGAAAGTGCCTGTATGCTACTGCCTGTAACACCGACTGCATATGGATGTAACTTGCTGTGTGCTGACCTGCTGTTCCAAATAAACACTGAAAATGTTCATCTAAGATCCCGTGTGTGTGATCCTTGTTACAGTACATATATACATATTTGTATATATGGGTTGGGTTCGATATGCCGGCGGTCGGGATGCTGGCAGTCAGAATACCGACAGTAGCATCCCAATGGTGAGAATCCCGACAGGTCAAGGTAAGTATACTTACCTTCCCTGAATGCCTGCCTGACCCTCCTTTCTCGCAGCCTAAACGTAGCCCCTCCCATCCCCCCCCCGCAGCCTAACCATTCCTGCTGGTGCTTAAATCCAACCCCCACTTCCCGCAGACTAAACCTAACACCCACCTTTCCCCCACCCACAGCCTAACCCTATCCCTCCCTGGGGTGCCTAACCCTAACCCCACCGCCCCGCAGCCTAACTCTGACCCTCTACCCACAGCCTAAACCTAACCTCCCCTTTGCGGCTTACCTCTCTGGCGGCCCGGCAAATGTTCGGGATTCCGGCGCCAGGATTGTGATACTAGTCGGGATCAATATATTTATTAGATGTAGCGCTCATGCTCTTATATCTCTATATGCACCCTCTCTTCTGCTCTGTCTGATCCGATATATTTATTTTTATAAAATATATATCTTAAAACAGATGAGCGCTCCAGTAATCCATTGTAGCTAGGGGAAGCGATGAAGATACTACTGCACGGGATCACTGCGATCACAATGTCGACGCTGGGATCCCTCGCATCGGTACAATACCGTCACCGGAATCCCGGTGCATAGGCTTTTCTGCCTCTATGTCCATGACACCCAAAGAGGGAGAATACAACCTGTGGCGAGTGCAGTGAGCCACCGTGCCCACAGTGTGGTGAGCCCAGCGAGCCCGCAATGGGCTTACTAGCACTCACTCCGCTGCCGGCATCCTGGTAACTGGGATGCTGCTGTAGGTATACTGACGGCCGGCATCCCGGCCATCGGTATTACATACTGATTAAGTATTTACATACTCTTAAGCTTTATACTTAATAAGCACTCTGAAGTTCAAATGGTATGTAGTCACATCTTTAATGTCGACACCTGCAAAATGTCAACACTGACAGAACATCAACATTGGAAATGATGACTTGGTGCCCGATTCAGCATGAATCCTAGATGTGCGAAAAATCGCACATCTACTAGCCATTACACTGACATGTGGGGGGGATGCTCAGCACAAGGCAAGTCTGCCCTGCATGCCGGATCCAGCCCCCCCGCACACATGCGAGCATTGCACAGCGGCGATATTTTCGCATGTTTAGGGTAGCCCTCTGCCTAGCTGCAAAGGCAGACGACTACCCACCATGCTTCATGTCGCAGCCATAGCCCGCCCCGTTAGCAGTCCGGACACGCCTACGTTGTCTGGACCACACCACCCAATGACACCACAAGGACCCTTAAACACTGCCGCGGCGCTCCCTCCTGCGAACACCTCTGCTTGTCAGTCAGGCAGAGGCTTTTGCAGATATGCGATGCCGTCGCATTTCACTGTGTGCACGTGCAGTGCGGCTTCTGTGCGTGTGCACACTTCATAGGGCATCAGCACGTGAACGCTGCAGCAGCAGTGTTCCATGCTGAATTAGGGCCTTGGTCATAAGGTCAGCATTTCCAAGAGGCTTACTGTTAGGGTTAGGAACAGAAGGAGAAGAAAAGCTGAATGTCGACATGGTCAATGTTGACATAATTTAGATGCCAACACGATGAAATGTCAACATTGTAACTGTCTAACTAATAGATCAAACCCTTTTGATTTATCTGTATATCTAATGGGTCTGCTTCTGAGATAAACGGGTCTCTGTTCATAGGCACAAATGACGAATGTTTGCATACAGCGCATGATGTGGATTTACGCTTTTTTGTGGTATCTCTGTCCTATTCTAAGTCAGATGAAACTTAGTCAGATCTGTCTTTGTGTGAAGTAGGGTGTTTCGGGATAGGAACTGGGTGATGACAATGCGATCACATGTAACTACCATGACGTGCAGGTAAAGCTCTGTGTGATGAGCCATGCGTACAGGGAAGGGAAGCCTGTGTCTCTTAGGCTTGGGCCACACATAGCGGTTTAGCAGGTCCCACTGTCAGGAAGGAGCCTGCACATGGTCTCTTATGCGGCTGCCCACACATATGCACAGCAGGATGATGGGACGACTGGATTTCAACTAGAACACAGACATTTGAATGGATGTGTTCACACAGTGCGGCTGTGCCACATCCTGTGCAGCGGCATCCTGCGCAAAAGTCTAGTGTGCGAACCCAAAACGCTCCTTCCTGCCAAGTGGGTCCCGCTGAATGGGACCCGCTAAACCGCTATATGTGGCCCAAACCTTACATCTAGCATGGGGCTGCTGCAAGTGCCAGTGCTAATGATGACAGTTGTGGCAGTCAGCATGAAACAAATGGGCAGTATGGGTATCCTCCTGCAGACATACAAACCCCCACATTAGTCCTATTAATTGTGTACTTGTAAAGTGTATGCACAGCCAATTTATACCTGTCATGCCTGTATTCATGTCTCAGATTGTCTTTTTCCTTGTAAGAGGTCACAAAGGTGTAGATAGAATTGGTTTCAGGTTATGGGCTTATTATAAGAAGATTAGCTGGAGACTCACCTTCTTTAATAACATATTAATTATATATTTGATAGTGGGCTATTTAATATAATAGTGGTGCTCTAAAGGATTGCAAACTGATATAGTGATTAATTTGGGAAGGCACAGAAGCATAAGACACTTGTAAGAGGGCCAAAGCTTGTCACAGCGAGACCAGAGCTTGAAGATCAAGGTGGGGCAGATGATATGGAAGCCCTCCCTCCTATCTATAAACCCGATTCAGACCTGATCGCTGCTGTGCGAAATCGAATGACTCGCATGCGTATGCACCGCAATGCGCACGTGTGTCGACAAACAGTGACAGACTAGTGCAAAAATTTCGATTGCACGACACATGCATTTGCACACTTGCACGGGGCGAATTTTCACTCCCCCTGGGCAGGACAGTGTAATTTGCAGCACAATGATAAGGTTGGAATTAGGCCCTATACCTCAATAAAACTAGCCACCCCCTATGCAGACAACACGCACACAGTACTGGCCACACCTCCACATCGCTAATCACATGGCTGCAGTAACACACAATAGGCCCTTCAAAAAGTTCAGCTCCAGGACCATATGGACCTTAATCACTAAACTACACCCCACTATAAGCTACACCAAATTCCCCCATCTGGGAGGCAAAGTGGAGGTTGATACTGCTAACTGGGAGCACAGTGCGCTTCTATAGCTTGTACAGTGCACTGCACACTAGTCGCAGCACTGCATGGCAAAGAAGAGAGTTTAAGACAGTAGCCGGCATAGGCGAGATCACAGGTACTGGAGCTCACCCGCACAGCGACGGAGCCAGCTGCGGGCAGACAGGTGGGTTAGAGACATTGTCCCGGGAGCTGTCTGCTGTCTCACTGGAGCAGCACAGCACTGGCGGTAAAACCCCCCAAAAAAGCCTGCTGCTCTGTAACTCCTTGGCGCCCCCTCAAATTCTGCACCCCCTCCCTTCCCCATAGTTACGGCCCTGAGAACACAATCTAATTGATTTTTCTCTTTCCCTTCATTAAACCCAATATAGGAGTGATGGGAACTGTGGGAACAATTGCCAAGCAATTAGGAGTCCTATCAAAACTGGAGAAAATTTAAATACAAATGTATTTTTTTTTTTTATGAAACCAGCTCAGGACCATCCACTCTCCTCATTATTTATTATTCTTCCATATTCAGAAACCCTGACCCATGACCGGACCACAATGTCGCACTAAGAATGTTTTCCCATTACTGACTGATTCAATAAGTGGATTTAGCATCTCCCCTTTCAATATAGATTGTAAGCATGAGAGCACTGCTTTGTATGTAATTACCCACTTTTATTACTGTTTACCCCTAAATGTAATATATATGTCATCGCTTAAGTTCCTTGACTTTCAGGTGTCACTGATCAGCAGTGTGTTGATTTACTTACTGGGTTTTGCTCCTGGCGGTTTTATTGCCAGCTGCATATTATTCTGTAATTGCATGAGCTTGTTTGATTGTTGAATTTTCTTCCTGTTAGTTTCTGACCATCCTTGTCTGCCACCTAACCACAATTTGTCACTCCTACTATTATTTTATGTCTCCTATACTGACCTATGTCTGTTTATTAGTTATCCTTGTCTGCCGCCAGCCCTGACCACGGTTTGTTGCCCCTATTATAGTGTTTGCTGCATGTTACTATTTTCGATTATACCTACACTAACAGAACATATGCTGCTTTTCTGGAAATAGGGTCTTCTATAGATCCAGACAGAACAACCAGTTTTATAGGTTTATTAAACTGGTGACTTGCATTACAGATGAGTGGGCTTATAATATGGAGTGCATGTGGAACTGTATGGCATTGCTTCAGGTGTTGAGACCAAATTACCATCACCCTCATACTGTAATGGTAGTGAGCGGGTAGAAGTGGCAACATTAACTCTTGAAGATAGTGAATCCTGTCCTGGGGAAAGGACACACACTAAAGCAGTGTGTTGAAACAGAGGCAAAGAACACCATTCAGATAAAAAAGGTTAGTTACTATTCAGTCTTGCTTATAATCCAACCATACAGTAGGAATCAAGGAGCTGTATAGTAAGCTTTAGATGTGAACTACATGGGTTCAGATATGGAACAAGCAGGAATCCTTGATGATGCAGAAGCACTGAGGCAATGATCTTGGTAAAGACATGCATACCTGCAATAGCGCATATTGGAAAGAAAAGTGGAAGAGATATAGAAAAAAATAGGATTTTAATTACCTACCGGTAAATCCTTTTCTCGTAGTCCGTAGGGGATACTGAGAATCCATTTAGTACCATGGGGTATAGACGGGTCCACTTGGAGCCATGGGCACTATAGAAGTTTGATAACGTGTGCTGGCTCCTCCCTCTATGCCCCTCCTACCAGACTCAGTCTAGGAAGCTGTGCCCGAGGAGACGGACATACTTTGAGAGAAGGAAATAGATAAGGAAAGTGGTGAGATTTCGAACCAGCACAACCAGAACAAGAGGAAAGCCATGCTAACCAAACTTGAAAACAGGTACAGCAACAGCTGAACCAAACAACAGTACTTAAACAAGTAACCTTGCAGGAAGAACGAAGCACCGGGCGGGCACCCAGTATCCCCTACGGACTACGAGAAAAGGATTTACTGGTAGGTAATTAAAATCCTATTTTCTCTTACGTCCTAGGGTATACTGTATCACTGACCTGGTTTGAGGAGGTTGTGGACTCGGGGTTTCTTCCGATGACCGGGAAGTGGAACCGCAACTGGGCCGCAGCAGAGATGGACGGATGTAAGTCTTCCTCATGCAGGATCTGATCGGCGGACAGGAGGCACGTGCGGACGCTGAAGGTCTCCTGAAAGAGAGAACTTGACAGGTGCTGGTAAATCACGAAGGTGCTGGGAGGCACGGAGGTGCTTGGAGGCACGGAGGTACGAAGGTGCTGGAGGCACGGAGGTGCTTGGAGGCACGGAGGTGCTGGAGGCACGGAAGTGCTTGGAGGCACGGAAGTGCTTGGAGGCACGGATGTGCTGGAGGCACAGAAGTGCTTGGAGGCACGGAGGTGCTTGGAGGCACGGAGGTGCTTGGAGGCACGGAGGTGCTGGAGGCACGGAGGTGCTGGAGGCACGGAGGTGCTTGGAGGCACGGAAGTGCTTGGAGGCACGGAAGTGCTTGGAGGCACGGAGATGCTTGGAGGCACGGAGGTGCTTGGAGGCACGGATGTGCTGGAGGCACGGAGGTGCTTGGAGGCACGGATGTGCTGGAGGCACGGAAGTGCTTGGAGGTACGAAGGTGCTGGAGGCGCTGGAGGCACGGAGGTGCTTGGAGGCACGGAGGTGCTTGGAGGCACGGAGGTGCTTGGAGGCACGGAAGTGCTTGGTGGCACGGAAGTGCTTGGAGGCACGGATGTGCTGGAGGCACGGAGCACTAGAGATCACAGGTACAGTTTGAACGATGATACTCAGGCACTGCCCGGCGTCTGAATTTAAACTTCCCGCCAGGGCCTGATTGGAGGATGGGCCGATGACGTCACCCGCAGCTCCCGAGGACGTCGGACGTGGAGGCCTGCTAGACGGAGCGCCGGACGCCGGGGACGCGCCAGCGAGGACGGCCGCACGGAGACCCAGCGCGCCCGGAGAGGTAAGTATGAAGACCGCGGCGCCGTGACATACTGGGAATCCAATTTAGTACCATGGGGAAGTACCAAAGCTCCCAAACCGGGTGGGAGAGTGCTGAGGTTCCTGCAGAACAGATTGACCAAACTGAAGGTCCTCAGAGGCCAAGGTATCGAGCTTGTAAAACTTGGCAAACGTGTTAGAACCCAACCAAGTAGCTTCTCGGCAGAGCTGTAATGCTGAGACACCCCGGGCAGCCGCCCAAGAGGAACCCACGACTTAGTAGAGTGAGCCTGTACAGATTTCAGAATCGGCAAACCTACCGTGGAATAAGCATGCTGGATAGTGAGCCTGATCCAGCGTGCAATTGACTGCTTTGAAGCAGGATACCCAATTTTATTGGCATCATATAGAACGAACAGCAAGTCCGATTTCCTGTGACAAGTAATTTGCATTACATATACCTTCAAGGTCCTTACAACATCCAAAGACTTTGAAGTAACAGAGGTGTCAGTAACAACCGGAACCAAAATTGGCTGGTTGATGTGAAACGCTGACACCACCTTAGGAAAGAATTGCTGACGAGTCCTGAGTTCAGCTCTGTCCTCATGGAAAATCAAGTAGGGGCTCTTGTGAGACAATGCCCCCAGTTCCGACACGCGCCTTGCCGAAGCCAAGGCTAACAGAGTGATGGTCTTCCACATAAGATACTTTACATCTACCTCCTGTAACGGTTCAAACCAGTCTGATTGGAGGAATTGCAGAACCAAATTGAGATCCCAAGGTGCCATGGGAGGCACAAAGGGAGGTTGGATATGAAGAACACCCTTTAAGAACGTCTGGACCTCAGGGAGAGAAGCCAATTGTTTCTAAAAGAAAATAGACAAGGTCGAAATCTGAACTTTTATGGAGCCTAGGTGTAGGCCCACATCAACTCCGGACAGCAGGAAAAGCAGGGGGGGGGGGGGTCATTCCGAGTTGTTCGCTCGCAAGCTGCTTTTAGCAGCTTTGCACACGCTAAGCCGCCGCCTACTGGGAGTGAATCTTAGCTTATCAAAATTGCGAACGAAAGATTAGCAGAATTGCGAATAGACACTTCTTAGCAGTTTCTGAGTAGCTCCAGACTTACTCGGCATCTGCGATCAGTTCAGTCAGTTTCGTTCCTGGTTTGACGTCACAAACACACCCAGCGTTCGGCCAGACACTCCCCCGTTTCTTCAGACACTCCCGCGTTTTTCCCAGAAACTGTAGCGTTTTTTCGCACACACCCATAAAACGGCCAGTTTCCGCTCAGAAACACCCACTTCCTGTCAATCACATTACGATCACCAGAACGAAGAAAAAACCTTGTAATGCCGTGAGTAAAATACCTAACTGCATAGCAAATTTACTTGGCGCAGTCGCACTGCGGACATTGCGCATGCGCATTAGCGACTAATCGCTCCGTTGCGAGAAAAAAATAACGAGTGAACAACTCGGAATGACCCCCAGCAGGAAACGTCCCAGATGAAATTCCACCGTATAATATTGTCTGCTCTCATACCGAGAGACATACTTCTTCCAGCTACGATGGTAATGATTTGACGTGACCCCCTTCCTGGCCTTGATCATAGTTGGGATGACCTTGTCAGGAATCCCTCTCCTGGCTAGAATCAGCCGTTCAACTTCCATGCCGTCAAACGTAGCCGTGATAAGTCTTGATCAACTTCCATGCCGTCAAACGTAGCCGCGATAAGTCTTGATAAAAGAACAGGACCTGTTGCAGGAGATCCTCTCGAAGAGGCAGAGGCCACGGATCTTCGATTAGCATCTCGAGAAGATCTGCATATCAGGACCTTCGCAGACAGTCCGGAGCAATGAGTATTGCTTGAACTCTTTCCTTTTTTATCCTTTTGAGAATTCTTGGGATCAGAGGAATGGGAGGAAACAAGTACACCAGCTGGTAGACCCACGGAGTAGTCAGGGCGTTGACCGCTACAGCTTGCGGGTCCCTCGACCTGGAACAATACTGCTTGAGCTTCTTGTTGAGTCGAGAGGCTATCGTGACGATTTGTGGATACCCCTATTGACGTGTCAGCCACTGAAACACCTCCGGGTGGAGGCCCCATTCCCCCGGATGCAGGTCGTGTTTGCTGAGGAAATCTGCTTCCCAGATGTCTACTCCTGAAATGAAGATCGCCGACAATGCCACAGCATGTTTTTCCGCCCAGAGGAGAATTCTTGACACCTCTGACATTGCGGCTCTGCTTTTCGTTCCGCCCTGTCGGTTTATTTACGTCACCGCCGTCACATTGTCCGACTGAACTTGAATGGCCTGATACTGAAGAAGAGATGAGGCCTGCAGAAGGGCGTTGTAAATAGCCCTGAGTTTCAGGATGTTTATTGGAAGAACGATTTCCTGACTTGACCATCTTCATTGAAACTGCACCCCCTGGGTGACTGCACCCCAGCCTCTGAGGCTTGCGTCTGTGGTTAGAAGAATCCAATTCTGAATCCCGAATCTTCGAACCTCCACTAGGTGAGAAATTTGTAGCCACCACAGGAGGTATATCCTGGCTTTTGGTGACAGGCAAATCCTCTGATGCATGTGAAGATGCGATCCGGACCTTTTGTCCAACAGATCCATATGGAAGGACCTCGCATGAAACCTTCCATACTGAATTGCTTCGTAAGAAGCCACCATTTTCCCCAGAAGGCAGATGCACAGATGTACTGAGATTAGGGTCAGCTTCAGGACAGCCCGAACCACCGACTGGATTACCATTGCCTTTTCCAAGGGAAGGAACACTCTCTGAGCCTCTGTGTCCAGTATCATTCCCAGGAAATTAAGCTTCTGTGTTGGTTCTAGGTGAGATTTTGATAGGTTCAGAATCCACCCATGATCCAGGAGTAATCTGGTTGTGAGACCAATGTTCTCAAACAACTACTCCATGGGCGCAGCCATTATCAGAAGATCGTCCAGGTAAGGAATTACATTCACTCCCTGTTTGCGGAGCAGTAACATCATCTCTGCCATCACCTTGGTGAATACCCTTGGTGCCATGAAGAGACCAAATGGCAGGGCCTTGAAACTGGTAGTGACAGTCCTGCAGTGCAAACCGTAGATAAGCCTGATGAGGCGGCCAGATCGGAAATGTGAAGATACACATCCTTGAGAGACACTAGGAATTCCCCCTCTTCCAGACCTGAGATCACAGCTTTCAGAGACTCCATCTTGAACTTGAACACTCTATAAACAAGCTGGAATTGTAACCCTTATTTTGTAAATGAGGTGGAACTGGAACAATGACCTGGGTCTGTAACAGTTTTTGAATGGCGTCTTGTAAGATTATTCTTGCCTCTTGTGAAACTGGTAAGCCTGATTTGAATAATCTGTGAGGTGGGAGATCCTGGAACTCCAGCCTGTAGCCCTGGGATATAAGGTCTATGACCCAGGGATCCTGGCAAGAACTTGTCCAGATGTGACTGAAGAATTTTAGCCGGGTTCCCACCTGCCTGTCTCCCAGGCATCGCAGTCCACCGTCATGCGGAAGACCTTGAGAAGGCAGTGCCAGAGCTCTGTTCCTGTGAACCAGCAGCTGCTGGCTTGCGTGGTTTACCTCTAGCACCTCTGGCGGAGGTAGAAGAAAATCTGGTCTTGCCCCGAAACTTTACAGTCCGAAAGGACTGTAAACTGGGTCCTGGGTAGGTCTTTCTAGCTGCGTAACTGCATGAGGTAGATATGTGGACTTACCCGCAGTAGCTTGCGAAATCCACTTGTTGAGTTCGTCGCCAAATAAGGACTCACCTGTGTAAGGCAGGCCTTCCACACCTTTTTTGGAGTCTGCGTCAGCAACCCACTGACATAGCCATATTCTCCTGCGTGCCGACACTGCCATAGCTGTGGTGCGTGCATTAAGCAAACCTATTTCCTTAATGGCTTCCATCATAAAGTTTACAGAAACTTGGATGTGTTGCAGAAGTAAAACAATTTCCTCTTGAAGTAAGGTGCCTAACCCCTCAATTAAATTACCAGACCATTTTGCAATGGCTTGCGTAATCCACCCACATGCTATAGTGTGTCTCTGGGCCACCCCAGCAGCTGTATACAAAGATTTGAGTGTAGTCTCAATCTTGCGATAAGCTGTATCCTTTAGGGAGGCTGCACCAGGAACAGGTAACACTATTTTACGTGAGAGCCTGGAGACTGACGCATCCACTATCGGTGGATTTTCCAATTTTTTCCTATCTGCAGGAGGAAAAGGAAAAGATGATAATAACCGTCTAGGAATTTTAGATTTCTTATCTGGATTAACCCACGGTTTCTCAAACTGGGTATTCCTTTGACACAGAAAAAGTGGCTGAGGATTTTTTCATCACATTAAAGAAAGATTCCTCACACACCTCTGTCACCTTATCAATAATTTTTAGTACTTCCCTGATAGAGTCTATGAGAGCCTCAACACCTTGCCACAGAGTACCCTCCCCTACCTCTATATCCACCTCACCTTCCTCCATTTTAGACCCTTCATTATCAGATTCTAGTTAACCTCTTGCGCTATTAAATTAAAGGTAACATGACTTGAGAACACTTAATTAATGATTGAAATAGATTTAATATCCGTAAAATAAATTATAAACAATAAACATAAAAATAAATAGTTATGTATGCGCATACACATAAAAAGATAAATACTATACTTTACTAATTAAGCATAAGAGGTGGATCATATAATTAATTGTGACCATATATGACTAATCAATATTCATACGTTGACAGTGTCCTTTATTTGATATTTTCAACATGAAGCAGTCCCATTAGTTATGCTCATAGAAATGAGATTAGGTGTGTACCGAGTAGGTAAATCGAACCACTATATCAGTTGTAAATGGTCCTTTTATACATGGAGAAATCTCCAAACAGCACGGAGAAGATAAATGTCACCTGGGGTTTGGTGCACAGCAAGCACCTATGTAGAACTCCCGGTTATCACTGTCCGTGAATGGTGTACTCCGTCTTCTGCTGTGTCAGGTCATCACACACACCTTACTTCGCATTAGGGGATGGAGGTTGTATCCGGCTCCCGGAGCTTTGCGCACTGCAGGCGCTGGTAAGATGATTCTGCTCCCGTCCTCAAGCCGCCGCATATAGCGCGTCCTCCCGTCTCCCGCTTATCGGTCTCAGGCAATGTTGTATATCAATAAGACCTACTGTCAAACGTCCGTTAGGTCACACAGGGCTCCTTCTCTGACGCGTTTCGCTTCTAATTGAAGCTTCTAATTGAAGCTTCCTCACTCTATGAGGAAGCTTCAATTAGAAGCGAAACGCGTCAGAGAAGGAGCCCTGTGTGACCTAACGGACGTTTGACAGTAGGTCTTATTGATATACAACATTGCCTGAGACCGATAAGCGGGAGACGGGAGGACGCGCTATATGCGGCGGCTTGAGGACGGGAGCAGAATCATCTTACCAGCGCCTGCAGTGCGCAAAGCTCCGGGAGCCGGATACAACCTCCATCCCCTAATGCGAAGTAAGGTGTGTGTGATGACCTGACACAGCAGAAGACGGAGTACACCATTCACGGACAGTGATAACCGGGAGTTCTACATAGGTGCTTGCTGTGCACCAAACCCCAGGTGACATTTATCTTCTCCGTGCTGTTTGGAGATTTCTCCATGTATAAAAGGACCATTTACAACTGATATAGTGGTTCGATTTACCTACTCGGTACACACCTAATCTCATTTCTATGAGCATAACTAATGGGACTGCTTCATGTTGAAAATATCAAATAAAGGACACTGTCAACGTATGAATATTGATTAGTCATATATGGTCACAATTAATTATATGATCCACCTCTTATGCTTAATTAGTAAAGTATAGTATTTATCTTTTTATGTGTATGCGCATACATAACTATTTATTTTTATGTTTATTGTTTATAATTTATTTTACGGATATTAAATCTATTTCAATCATTAATTAAGTGTTCTCAAGTCATGTTACCTTTAATTTAATAGCGCAAGAGGTTAACTAGAATCTTTTTTGCTACACCTGGTTTTAATCAGGTGTGATTACGTTGGCCACTTCCACAGGCCATTTTACCTTGTTTGCGGCTATTTAAATTGTATGAGTTGTAAGAGAATTATTTATTTATTTATACATTATTTATAATTGTTGATAGCGCCTGACATCAGTACTAGTATTTAGAGCCTTCATTATCAGAGTCAGAATGCAGGATATGGGCCAAAGTACGTATTTGCGGATCAAATGGTAGAGGACTGAGACGCTGGTCTGAGTGCTGAGTCCTTTTGCATAAACTCAGTCATAGACTGTCTTAAGTACGAGATAATTTAGTAGAGATGGTGGAAATTATCCCCCGAATGGAGTCCAGCCATGCTGGTTCTGCCCCACTAGCCTGAGAAGAGATACTACACTGAGTACACACTAGTGAACCCCCTGGAGTAGAGGAACACTGTGCCTTGCATGATACACACTCTTTGCCTGACATACTGCAGTAGTAACAACACACACACACACACACACACACACACACACACACACACACACACACACACACACAGGAAAAGGTTAAAAGCACAATTAACCCAAAAAGAGCCATTCCTGAGAGACACAGAGAGAGGATAGAACCAGCACATGGCGCCCATAATGCTAATGCCAAGCTTAGCCGGGTCGCAGACTAAGTACCTAGATTAGGGACTTAGTACACAAGTATAACGCTCTTCCCTACTATGATCCCCTGGTACCGCTGAGGTAATCTGGAGGCTCACCGGAGGCGCTGCACGTCCCTGCAGTCAGCGTCTGTGTAGCTGCAGTAGGGTAAAATGGCGCCTGTGAGCTGCTGGATCCGCTCATAGTGAAGCCCGCCCCTTCAATGGAGCGTGGTCTTCCCGCTCTTCTTTACACTGGCTTTATGTGTCTGAGTACATAAAATGGAGTAAGCCCCCCTTTAAGCTGTATTGCCAGTCTGGGTACTGTGTACACTACTGTGTACTAAGTCTGGAGACTCAGTCCGCCCCGTTAGAAGCCGTGCGTCTCCATACCCTGTGCCGCCATAATGGCCGGCGGCCCGCTAACCGGGGCGCTGGCTTTGTACTCACCACTCTTCCTTCTTCTGGCTCTGTTAGGGGTGGTGGCGTGCTGCGGGAATGTACGCTCTCCTTGATGGGGCTTGCGAATAGTTCCCTCAGGAGCTAGCGTCCTGTCAGCGGGGAACGGGACCATTAACCCATAGTGGGGTTGGGCCGTCCACCCCCCTAAGTCCCACGAAGCAGGCAGGCTGGTGCCATCCAGTCCTGCCTGAAAATAGCAAACTTATAAAATAAATGCAGAAAATTCTTCAGGATATGTGACCGGCTCCATCGGGCACATTGTCTAAACTGAGTCTGGTAGGAGGGGCATAGAGGTAGGAGCCAGCACACGTTATCAAACTTCTATAGTGCCCATGGATCCAAGTGGACCCGTCTATACCCCATGGTACTAAATTGGATTTCCAGTATTCCCTAGGACGTAAGAGAAAAAAGGAAAACAGTTTGCAGGAAGCAATGAAAAGGATATAAAATTACACTGATTGATAAAATTGAGTACTTAGGGTTTAGTCTGGCCAGGAAACAACAAAGAAGAGAAAAGTACAAAACAATTCCTAGAGAAGAGGTGCAGTAGTTAGTGCTTGTCAAGCACAAATGCACTGCTAGATCCAATGTATAGGTTGGATTCAGTCTGGAGGCTAGTAGCAACGTGGACTCGTGGAGACTGTATTTAGCAGGCACAGTATCCTGTAGCACCAAAGACTGCTCAGGAGTTGCTGTTATCTAAATGATCTTGCTACATGCTGATCCATGTCAGCTATGTTTTAACTTCTCCTCACATTAGCTGGCCAAGAGTCCATTAAACTCATGCCTGAAGACAGGACACAGGTGGAGGGGAGGGATTTCTGCTAAGGAAAAGGGAAGATTAACAGGACTTCGGAGACTGTGCTTCAATTGCATAAACTAAAATAAGAATTTACTCACCGGTAATTCTGTTTCTCGTAGTCCGTAGTGGATGCTGGGAACTCCGTAAGGACCATGGGGAATAGCGGGCTCCGAAGGAGGCTGGGCACTCTAGAAAGATCTTAGACTACCTGGTGTGCACTGGCTCCTCCCACTATGACCCTCCTCCAAGCCTCAGTTAGGTACTGTGCCCGGACGAGCGTACACAATAAGGAAGGATTTTGAATCCCGGGTAAGACTCATACCAGCCACACCAATCACACCGTACAACTCGTGATATGAAACACAGTTAACAGTATGAAACAATAGAGCCTCTCAACAGATGGCTCAACAATAACCCGATTTAGTTAACAATAACTATGTACAAGTATTGCAGATAGACCGCACTTGGGATGGGCGCCCAGCATCCACTACGGACTACGAGAAACAGAATTACCGGTGAGTAAATTCTTATTTTCTCTAACGTCCTAGTGGATGCTGGGAACTCCGTAAGGACCATGGGGATTATACCAAAGCTCCCAAACGGGCGGGAGAGTGCGGATGACTCTGCAGCACCGAATGAGAGAACTCCAGGTCCTCCTCAGCCAGGGTATCAAATTTATAGAATTTTGCAAACGTGTTTGCCCCTGACCAAGTAGCTGCTCGGCAAAGTTGTAAAGCCGAGAGCCCTCGGGCAGCCGCCCAAGATGAGCCCACCTTCCTTGTGGAATGGGCATTGACAGATTTAGGCTGTGGCAGGCCTGCCACAGTATGTGCAAGCTGAATTGTACTACAAATCCAACGAGCAATAGTCTGCTTAGAAGCAGGAGCACCCAGCTTGTTGGGTGCATATAGGATAAACAGCGAGTCAGATTTTCTGACTCCAGCCGTCCTGGAAACATATATTTTCAGGGCCCTGACAACGTCTAGCAACTTGGAGTCCTCCAAATCCTTAGTAGCCGCAGGCACCACAATAGGCTGGTTCAGGTGAAACGCTGACACCACCTTAGGGAGAAACTGGGGACGAGTCCTCAATTCTGCCCTATCCATATGAAAAATCAGATAAGGGCTTTTACATGATAAAGCCGCCAATTCTGACACTCGCCTGGCTGATGCCAGGGCCAATAACATGACCACTTTCCACGTGAGATATTTCAGATCCACGGTTTTTAGTGGCTCAAACCAATGTGATTTCAAGAAATTCAACATCACGTTGAGATCCCACGGTGCCACAGGAGGCACAAATGGGGGCTGAATATGCAGCACTCCTTTCACAAATGTCTGAACTTCAGGTACTGAAGCTAGTTCCTTTTGAAAGAAAATCGACAGAGCCGAGATCTGTACTTTAATGGAGCCTAGTTTTAGGCCCATATTCACTCCTGCTTGCAGGAAATGCAGAAATCGACCCAGTTGAAATTCCTCTGTTGGGGCCTTTTTGGCCTCGCACCATGCAACATATTTCCGCCATATGCGGTGATAATGTTTTGCCGTAACATCTTTCCTGGCTTTAATAAGCGTAGGAATGACTTCCTCCGGAATGCCCTTTTCCTTCAGGATCCGGCGTTCAACCGCCATGCCGTCAAACGCAGCCGCGGTAAGTCTTGGAACAGACAGGGGCCCTGCTGTAGCAGGTCCTGTCTGAGCGGCAGGGACCAAGGGTCCTCTGAGATCATCTCTTGAAGTTCCGGGTACCACGCTCTTCTTGGCCAATCCGGAACCACGAGAATTGTGTTTACTCCTCGCTTTCTTATTATTCTCAGTACCTTTGGTATGAGAGGTAGAGGAGGGAACACATACACTGACCGGTACACCCACGGTGTCACTAGGGCGTCCACCGCTATCGCCTGAGGGTCTCTTGACCTGGCGCAATACTTCTCTAGTTTTTTGTTTATGCGGGACGCCATCATGTCCACCTGTGGACGACCCCATTGATTTACAATCATTTGGAAGACTTCTGGATGAAGTCCCCACTCTCCCGGGTGGAGCTCGTGCCTGCTGAGAAAGTCTGCTTCCCAGTTGTCCACTCCCGGGATGAACACTGCTGACAGTGCTAGTACATGATTCTCCGCCCATCGGAGAATTTTTGTGGCTTCTGCCATCGCCGTCCTGCTTCTTGTGCCGCCCTGTCGATTCACATGGGCGACTGCCGTGATGTTGTCTGACTGGATCAGCACCGGCTGGTGTAGGAGCAGGGATTTTGCTTGACTTAGGGCATTGTAAAATAAGAATTTACTTACCGATAATTCTATTTCTCGGAGTCCGTAGTGGATGCTGGGGTTCCTGAAAGGACCATGGGGAATAGCGGCTCCGCAGGAGACAGGGCACAAAAAAGTAAAGCTTTTACCAGATCAGGTGGTGTGCACTGGCTCCTCCCCCTATGACCCTCCTCCAGACTCCAGTTAGGTACTGTGCCCGGACGAGCGTACACAATAAGGGAGGCAATTTGAATCCCGGGTAAGACTCATACCAGCCACACCAATCACACCGTACAACTTGTGATCTAAACCCAGTTAACAGTATGATAACAGAAAGAGCCTCTTAAAGATGGCTCCTTAACAATATAACCCGAATTTGTTAACAATAACTATGTACAGTATTGCAGATAATCCGCACTTGGGATGGGCGCCCAGCATCCACTACGGACTCCGAGAAATAGAATTATCGGTAAGTAAATTCTTATTTTCTCTATCGTCCTAAGTGGATGCTGGGGTTCCTGAAAGGACCATGGGGATTATACCAAAGCTCCCAAACGGGCGGGAGAGTGCGGATGACTCTGCAGCACCGAATGAGAGAATTCCAAGTCCTCTTTTGCCAGGGTATCAAATTTGTAGAATTTTACAAACGTGTTTTCCCCCGACCACGTAGCTGCTCGGCAGAATTGTAATGCCGAGACCCCTCGGGCAGCCGCCCAAGATGAGCCCACCTTCCTTGTGGAATGGGCCTTAACAGATTTAGGCTGTGGCAGGCCTGCCACAGAATGAGCAAGTTGAATTGTGTTACAAATCCAACGAGCAATCGTCTGCTTAGAAGCAGGGGCACCCAACTTGTTGGGTGCATATAGTATCAACAGCGAGTCAGATTTTCTGACTTCAGCCGTCCTTGAAATGTATATTTTTAAGGCTCTGACAACGTCCAACAACTTGGAGTCCTCCAAGTCGCCAGTGGCCGCAGGCACCACAATAGGTTGGTTCAGGTGAAACGCTGATACCACCTTAGGGAGAAAATGCGGACGAGTCCTCAGTTCTGCCCTATCCGAATGGAAGATTAGATAAGGGCTTTTATAAGATAAAGCCGCCAATTCAGATACTCTCCTGGCGGAAGCCAGGGCCAGTAACATAGTCACTTTCCATGTGAGATATTTAAAATCCACCTTTTTCAATGGTTCAAACCAATGGGATTTGAGGAAATCTAAAACTACATTTAGATCCCACGGTGCCACCGGAGGCACCACAGGAGGCTGTATATGCAGTACTCCTTTAACAAAAGTCTGTACCTCAGGAACTGAGGCCAATTCTTTTTGGAAGAATATTGACAGGGCCGAAATTTGAACCTTAATAGATCTCAATTTGAGACCCATAGACAATCCTGATTGTAGGAAATGTAGGAAACGACCCAGTTGAATTTCCTCCGTCGGAACACTCCGATCCTCGCACCACGCGACATATTTTCGCCAAATGCGGTGATAATGTTTCGCGGTGACTTCCTTCCTTGCCTTAATCAAGGTAGGAATGACTTCTTCTGGAATGCCTTTCCCTTTTAGGATCTGGCGTTCAACCGCCATGCCGTCAAACGCAGCCGCGGTAAGTCTTGAAAGAGACAGGGACCCTGTTGTAGCAGGTCCCTTCTCAGAAGTAGAGGGCACGGGTCGTCCGTGACCAACTCTTGAAGTTCCGGGTACCAAGTCCTTCTTGGCCAATCCGGAGCCACTAGTATTGTTCTTACTCCTCCTCACCGTATAATCTTCAATACCTTTGGTATGAGAGGCAGAGGAGGAAACACATATACTGATTTGTACACCCAAGGTGTTACCAGTGCGTCCACAGCTATTGCCTGTGGATCTCTTGACCTGGCGCAATACTTGTCCAGTTTCTTGTTGAGGCGAGACGCCATCATGTCTACCATTGGTCTTTCCCAACAGTTTATTAGCATGTGGAAGACTTCTGGATGAAGACCCCCCTCTCCCGGGTGAATATCGTGTCTGCTGAGGAAGTCTGCTTCCCAGTTGTCCACGCCCGGGAAGAACACTGCTGACAGTGCTATTACGTGATTCTCCGCCCAGCGAAGAATCTTGGCAGCTTCTGCCATTGCACTCCTGCTTCTTGTGCCGCCCTGTCTGTTTACATGGGCGACCGCCGTGATGTTGTCCGACTGAATCAACACCGGTTTTCCTTGCAGGAGTGGTTCCGCCTGGCTTAGAGCATTTTAGATTGCTCTTAGTACCAGAATGTTTATGTGAAGAGACTTTTCCAGGTTCGTCCATACCCCCTGGAAGTTTCTTCCTTGTGTGACTGCTCCCCAACCTCTCAGGCTGGCGTCCGTGGTCACCAGGATCAAATCCTGTATGCCGAATCTGCGGCCCTCCAATAGATGAGCCTTTTGCAACCACCACAGAAGATATACCCTTGTCCTTGGCGACAGGGTTATTCGCAGGTGCATCTGAGGATGCGACCCTGACCATTTGTCCAACAGATCCCTTTGGAAAATTCTTGCATGGAATCTGCCGAATGGAATTGCTTCGTAAAAAGCCACCATTTTTCCCAGGACTCTTGTGCATTGATGTACAGACACCTTTCCTGGTTTTAGGAGGTTCCTGACAGGTCGGATAACTCCTTGGCTTTTTCCTCGGGAAGAAAAACCTTTTTCTGAACCGTGTCCAGAATCATCCCTAGGAACAGCAGACGTATCGTCGGAAAACAGCTGCGATTCTTGGAATATTTAGAATCCAGTCGTGCCGTCGAAGAACTACTTTAGATAGTGCTCTTCCGACCTCCAACTGTTCTCTGGAACTTGCCCTTTTTAGGTCGTGCAAGTAAGGGATAATTTAGATGCCTTTTTTCTTTGAAGAAACATCTTTTCGGCCATTACCTTGGTAAAAAGGCCCGGGGTGCCGTGGATAATTCAAACGGCATCGTCTGAAACTGATATTGACAGTTCTGTACCACGAACCAGAGGTACCCTTGATGAGAAGGACAAAATTTGGACATGGAGGTAATCCTTGATGTCCAGGGACACCATATAGTCCCCTTTTTTCCGGTTCGCTATCACTGCTCTGAGTGACTTTATCTCGATTTGAACCTTTTATGTAAGTGTTCAAAACATTTTAGATTTAGACTATGTGTCACCAAGCCGTCTGGCTTCAGTACCACAATATAGTGTGGAAAAATAATACCCTTTTCCTTGTCGTAGGAGGGGTACTTTGATTATCACCTGCTGGATATACAGCTTGTGAATTGTTTCCAATGCTGCCTCCCTGTCGGAGGGAGCCGTTGGTAAAGCAGACTTCAGGAACCTGCGAGGAGAAGATGTCTCGACTCTCCAATCTTTACCCCTGGGATAATACTCGTACGATCTAGGGGTCAACTTGCGAGTGATCCCACTGCGCCCTGAGACTCTTGAGACTACCCCCCCACCTTGAGTCCGCTTGCACGGCCCCAGCGTCATGCTGAGGACTTGGCAGACGCGGTGGAGGGCTTCTTTTCCTGGGAAAGGGCTGCCTGCTGCAGTCTACTTCCCTTACCTCTATGTCTGGGCAGATATGACTGGCCTTTTGCCTGCATGCCCTCATGGGAAAGGAAAGATTGAGGCTGAAAAGACGGTGTCTTTTTTAGCTGAGATGTAACTTGGGGTAAAAAAGGTTGGATTTCCCAGCTGTTGCTGTGGTCCCCAGGTCCGATGGACCGACCCCCAAATAACTCCTTCCCTTTATACAGCAATACTTCCATCTGCCGTATGGGATCTGTATCACCTGACCACTGTCGTGTCCCTGACATCTTCTGGGAGATATGGACAACGCACTTATCTTGATGCCAGAGAGCAAATATCCCTCTGTGCATCTCACATACATATATATAGAATGCATCCTATTAAATGCTCTACATGAATAAAATATTTTCAGTCAGGGAATCCGACCAAGCCAACCCAGCACTGCATCTCCAGGCTGATGGCGATCGCTGGTCGCAGTATAACCACCGTATGTGTGTATATACTTTTTAGGATATTTTTCCAGCTTCCTATCAGCTGGCTCCTTGAGGGCGGCCGTATCTGGAGACGGTAACGCCACTTGATAAGCGTGTGAGCGCCTTATCACCCTAAGGGGTGTTTCCCAACGTACCCTAATTTCTGGCGGGAAAGGGTATAACGCCAATATTTGCTATCGGGGTAACCCTACGCATCATCACACACTTCATTTTATTTTATCTGATTCAGGAAAAACTACAGGTAGTTTTTTCACTCCCACATAATACCCTTTCTTGTGGTACTTGTAGTATCAGAAACACGTAACACCTCCTTCATTGCCCTTAACGTGTGGCCCTAATGAGAAATACGTTTGTTTATTCACCGTCGACACTGTATTCAGTGTCCGTGTCTGTGTCTGTGTCGACCGACTGAGGTAAATGGGCGTTTTTAAAACCCCTGACGGTGTTTCTGAGACGCCTGGACCGGTCCTAATAGATTGTCGGCCGTCTCATGTCGTCAACCGACCTTGCAGCGTGTTGACATTCTCACGTAATTCTCTAAATAAGCCATCCATTCCGGTGTCGACTCCCTAGAGAGTGACATCACCATTACAGGCAATTTCTCCGCCTCCTCACCAACATCGTCCTCATACATGTCGACACACACGTACCGACACACAGCACACACACCGGGAATGCTCTGACAGAGGACAGGACCCACTAGCCCTTTGGGGAGACAGAGGGAGAGTCTGCCAGCACACACCAAAAACGCTATAATTATATAGGGACAACCTTATATAAGTGTTTCTCCCTTATAGCATCTTTTATATATATACAATATCGCCAAAATCAGTGCCCCCCCTCTCTGTTTTAACCCTGTTTCTGTAGTGCAGTGCAGGGGAGAGCCTGGGAGCCTTCTCTCCAGCTTTTCTGTGAGAGAAAATGGCGCTGTGTGCTGAGGAGATAGGCCCCGCCCCTTTTTCGGCGGGCTCGTCTCCCGCTATTTTTGAAGTTAGGCAGGGGTTAAATATCTCCATATAGCCTCTGTGGGCTATATGTGAGGTATTTTTTGCCTCTAATAAGGTTTTTATTTGCCTCTCAGAGCGCCCCCCCCAGCGCTCTGCACCCTCAGTGACTGTTGTGTGAAGTGTGCTGAGAGGAAAATGGCGCACAGCTGCAGTGCTGTGCGCTACCTTTATGAAGACTCAGGAGTCTTCAGCCGCCGATTTTGGACCTCTTCTCTCTTCAGCGTCTGCAAGGGGGCCGGCGGCGCGGCTCCGGTGACCATCCAGGCTGTACCTGTGATCGTCCCTCTGGAGCTAGTGTCCAGTAGCCAAGCAGCAAATCCACTCTGCACGCAGGTGAGTTCACTACTTCTCCCCTAAGTCCCTCGTTGCAGTGATCCTGTTGCCAGCAGGACTCACTGTAAAGTAAAAAACCTAAGCTAAACTTTCTCTAAGCAGCTCTTTAGGAGAGCCACCTAGATTGCACCCTTCTCGTTCGGGCACAAAATCTAACTGGAGTCTGGAGGAGGGTCATAGGGGGAGGAGCCAGTGCACACCACCTGATCTGGTAAAAGCTTTACTTTTTTGTGCCCTGTCTCCTGCGGAGCCGCTATTCCCCATGGTCCTTTCAGGAACCCCAGCATCCACTTAGGACGATAGAGAAATGGCCCTTAGTTCCAGAATATTTATGTGAAGGGCAGTCTCCTGACTTGACCATAGTCCCTGGAAATTTCTTCCCTTTGTGACTGCCCCCCAGCCTCGTAGGCTGGCATCCGTGGTCACCAGGACCCAGTCCTGTATGCCGAATCTGCGGCCCTCCAGAAGATGAGCACTGTTCAGCCACCACAGAAGAGACACCCTGGTTCGTGGAGACAGGGTTATTAAACGATGCATCTGAAGATGCGATCCGGACCACTTGTCCAACAGGTTCCACTGAAAGATTCTGGCATGGAACCTGCCGAATGGAATTGCTTCGTAGGAAGCTACCATCTTTCCCAGGACTCGCGTGCAGTGATGCACCGATACCTGTTTTGGTTTTAGGAGGTCTCTGACTAGAGAAGACAACTCCCTGGCTTTCTCCTCCGGGAGAAACACTTTTTTCTGGGCCGTGTCCAGAATCATTCCCAGGAACATTAGACGTGTCGTGGGGACCAGCTGTGACTTTGGGATATTCAGAATCCAACCGTGCTGGCTCAGCACTTCCTGAGATAGTGCTACTCCCACTAACAACTGTTCCTTGGATCGTGCCTTTATTAGGAGATCGTCCAAGTATGGGATAATTAAAACTCCCTTTTTTCGAAGGAGTATCATCATTTCCGCCATAACCTTGGTAAATACCCTCGGTGCCGTGGAGAGTCCAAACGGCAGCGTCTGGAATTGGTAATGGCAATCCTGTACCACAAATCTGAGGTACTCCTGGTGAGAATTGTAAATGGGGACATGTAGGTAAGCATCCTTGATGTCCAGGGATACCATGTAATCCCCCTCGTCCAGGCTTGCAATAACCGCCCTGAGCGATTCCATCTTGAACTTGAATTTTTTTATGTATGTGTTCAAGGACTTCAAATTTAGAATGGGTCTCACCGAACCGTCCGGTTTCGGTACCACAAATAGTGTGGAATAGTAACCCCGGCCTTGTTGGAGTAGGGGTACCTTGATTATCACCTGCTGGGAATACAGCTTGTGAATTGCCGCTAGCACTGCCTCCCTGTCTGAGGGAGCAATCGGCAAGGCGGATTTTAGGAAACGGCGGGGTGGAATCGCCTCGAATTCCAGCCTGTATCCTTGAGATACTATTTGAAGGATCCAGGGATCCACCTGTGAGCGAACCCACTGATCGCTGAAATTCCTGAGGCGGGCCCCCACCGTACCCGGCTCCGCTTGTGAAGCCCCACCGTCATGCGGCGGACTTGGAAGAGGAAGCGGGGGAGGACTTTTGTTCCTGGGAACCTGCTGTTTGCTGCAGCCTTTTTCCCCTGCCTCTTGACAGAAAAGACCCTCCTTTTCCCCGCTTATTTTTCTGGGATCGAAAGGACTGAACCTGATAAAATGGCGCCTTCTTAGGCTGCGAGGGGACATGGGGTAAAAATGCTGACTTCCCAGACGTTGCTGTGGAAACTAGGTCGGAGAGACCATCCCCAAATAATTCCTCCCCTTTATAAGGCAAAACTTCCATGTGCCTTTTGGAATCTGCATCTCCAGTCCACTGGCGAGTCCATAAACATCTCCTAGCAGAGATAGATAGTGCACTTACTTTAGATGCCAGCCGGCAGATTTCCCTCTGTGCATCTCTCATGTATAAGACTGAGTCTTTTATATGGTCAATTGTTAACAGGATCGTGTCTCTGTCTAGTGTGTCAATATTTTCTGACAGGTTATCTGACCATGCAGCGGCAGCACTGCACATCCAAGCTGACGCAATTGCTGGTCTGAGTATAATGCCTGAGTGTGTATATACAGACTTCAGGATCGCCACCTGCCTTCTATCAGCAGGTTCCTTAAGGGCGGCCGTATCCTGGGACGGTAGTGCCACCTTTTTTGACAAACGTGTGAGCGCTTTATCCACCCTCGGGGGTGTTTCCCAACGTAACCTATCCTCTGGCGGGAAAGGGAACGCCATTAGTAATTTCTTAGGAATCACCAATTTCTTATCAGGGGAAGCCCACGCTTCTTCACACACTTCATTTAATTCATCTGACGGGGGAAAAACTACAGGTAGTTTTTTCTCCCCAAACATAATACCCTTTTTTGTGGTACCTGGATGTAAATCAGAAATATTTAACACCTCTTTCATTGCCTCAATCATGCAGCGAATGGCCTTAACGGGCATTAAATTTGACTCATCGTCGTCGACACTGGCGTCAGTATCCGTGTCGACATCTACTTGTGCCACCTGAGATAACGGGCGTTTTAGAGCCCCTGATGACTTTTGAGACCCTTGGACCGGCACGAGCTGAAGACTCGGCTGTCCCACAGTCGGCATGTCGTCAAATTTTTTATGTAAGGAGTCTATACGTGCACTCATTTCTTGCCATAATACCATCCACTCAGGTGTCTGCCCCGCAGGGGGTGACATCTCTGCTAAAGGCATCTGCTCTCCCTCCACATCATTATCCTCCTCAAACATGTCGACACAGCCGTACCGACACACTCCACACACACAGGGAATGCTCAAATAGAGGACAGGACCCACAAAAGCCCTTTGGGAGGACAGAGTAAGAGTATGCCAGCACACACCAGAGCGCTATATCTATACAGGGACTAACTGAGTTATGTCCCTAATAGCTGCTTATACTGTATACAATGCCAATTTAGTGCCCCCCCTCTCTTTTTCCCTCTTACTGTATTGTAGAAATGCAGGGAAGAGCCAGGGAGCTTCCTTCCAGCCGAGCTGTGAGGGAAAAATGGCGCCAGTGTGCTGAGGAGATAGGCTCCGCCCCTTTTTCGCGGCCTATTCTCCCGCTTATTTTGGGATTCTGGCAGGGGTATTTACCTCATATATAGCCCCAGGGGCTATATATTGAGGTATTTTAGCCAGCCAAGGTGTTTTTATTGCTGCCTCAGAGCGCCCCCCCCCAGCGCTCTGCACCCTCAGTGACCGGAGTGTGAAGTGTGTATGAGGAGCAATGGCGCACAGCTGCAGTGCTGTGCGCTACCTTGGTGAAGACAGGACGTCTTCATGCCGCCGATTTTCCGGACCATCTTCCTGCTTCTGGCTCTGTAAGGGGGACGGCGGCGCGGCTCCGGGACCGAACATCAAGGCTGGGCCTGCGGTCGATCCCTCTGGAGCTAATGGTGTCCAGTAGCCTAAGAAGCCCAATCCGGCTGCAAGCAGGCGAGTTCGCTTCTTCTCCCCTTAGTCCCTCGCTGCAGTGAGCCTGTTGCCAGCAGGTCTCACTGAAAAAAACAAATTCTAAGACTATAACTTTCTAAGAGCTCAGGAGAGCCCCTAGTGTGCATCCAACCTCGGCCGGGCACGAAATCTAACTGAGGCTTGGAGGAGGGTCATAGTGGGAGGAGCCAGTGCACACCAGGTAGTCTAAGATCTTTCTAGAGTGCCCAGCCTCCTTCGGAGCCCGCTATTCCCCATGGTCCTTACGGAGTTCCCAGCATCCACTAGGACGTTAGAGAAATAAAAGTTAAAAATCTCTGTGTCCACCTTTTATCCAGGGTGCTGGTAAAGTAACTCAGGGGAAGTGAGGGATTGCAATAGGGAAGAGTCAGTTCTTATTTGCCGGTGTCCTTCCTTGTAGTGGTGATTAAAAATCCACTGTCTGTGTAAATATTATATAAATTACACCAAAATACAGGTGCGGGAGCCCAATGGCATCTAAGGGCACAGGGCACTTGCTGGACCAGTCAGTATTCCTGCCATACTGTAGGTGCTTCTATCATGGGTGCAATGTGTGCGGTGCACACTGGCCCCTGGGTACTGGGAGGCCCACATCGCACATATTACACCCATCTTGTTTTAATACTCACCTTTCCAAAGTCCCATGCCGCGGCAAAAAATCACATAAAAAATGGCCTTGTGCACGTGCAGTAGAAAATTAGTCTCCAGACCAAAGAAGGCGACATGTTTCCGGAGATCTGCGCAGAAGACTTTGGTACAGTGCTGGAGCCTGCGGCGCTGTAGAGAGGAGGGGGCCCACCCCGAATTTGCACGTGGGGCCCCTTCATCTCTTAAAATGCCCCTGAGCCCTGCATTAAATACTGAATAAAATGAAACTGCACTTCAAGCATAAAATACACGTTTCAAGGAAATAGTGTAGAAATGTGTGTAATATATTTTATCAACTTTCAGAATGCTCGCACTGACAGAATGTTGACATTGTGAATGTTGACAGTCGGCATGTAGATAATGGAATATACCACAGACTTTTATTTTAAAGCTAGGTACACACTTCGGCCCTCATTCCGAGTCGTTCGCTCGGTATTTTTCATCGCATCGCAGTGAAATTCCGCTTAGTACGCATGCGCAATATTCGCACTGCGACTGCGCCAAGTAATTTTACAATGGAGATAGTATTTTTACTCACGGCTTTTTCATCGCTCCGGCGATCGTAGTGTGATTGACAGGAAATGGGTGTTACTGGGCGGAAACAGGCCGTTTTATGGGCGTGCGGGAAAAAACGCTACCGTTTCCGGAAAAAACGCAGGAGTGGCCGGGGAAACGGGGGAGTGTCTGGGCGAACGCTGGGTGTGTTTGTGACGTCAAACCAGGAACGACAAGCACTGAACTGATCGCAGATGCCGAGTAAGTGTGGAGCTACTCTGAAACTGCTAAGTAGTTTGTAATCGCAATATTGCGAATACATCGTTCGCAATTTTAAGATGCTAAGATACACTCCCAGTAGGCGGCGGCTTAGCGTGAGCAACTCTGCTAAAATCGCCTTGCGAGCGATCAACTCGGAATGAGGGCCTTCAAACGCGATTCTACTTACCGTTACAATACGATTGAAAGTCATCATGCAGCTTCATGATGCATACACCTATATAATCTACCTTGCAATCTGCATGCCTCATCTCTCAAAACAATCTGCTGAAAAGATTGTCACTTCGTACATAGGACCCTATTCGGTAAGGATTGCAGATTCTACTTTTTAGCAGAATCTGCAATAATTTTTTTCGCATGCTGGGGCCGCACATTCATTGCAGGAAAAGGCCACCCACCCACTGCGATCACGCTCTAATTGCAATCGTACCGCAATTACAGCGTGATCGCAGAAACTGTGGATGCTTCCTGCTGTCGCTGCCATTTTTAGATCGCTGCCGCCGGCACGGCCCCCCGTTTCCCTGACCGCCGCCCCGAAAACGGTCGGTTACCGCTCCCTACTTGCCCCGCGTGTACCTCTGCCTGTCAATCAGGCAGAGGCTTTCTCAGCTAATGCGACCCAGTTGCATTACCTGCGCGTGCACAGGATGGGACCTGCGCGTGCGCAGTGCTACCACTGCCGGGGTTATTGCGGTCGCATCAAATAGCAATGCAACATGAATAACCCCCACAGTCTACAGATATCAGCCACAGAGCCTGCTAAAACAAATATGCACATACCACTCCTGAAAACCAGTGGCACTTTATTGAGAAGCATTATCTATTTTTACATGTATTGAGCAGTAGTCTAATCTCTACAAACTTGCATATAGAGAGAAATAGTTGACATATAGCACATGTAAGCAATGATAAAATGGTGATCTGCTATAAACACAGCTCTATATACCATGTGTTGATGTTGGCGCATTATAACAAGAGCATGTAGCAATCCACACTAGACGTTTAAATATGCACGCCCACAACAGCGGAACTGCTGCTGGACGAACATCAGACGAATCGTTGCACGTAACAGTTGGTAGTGCGTACACACTTAAAGGTTTGCTTGACATTATACCATCACGTCCAGTCTGATGAATATTATGATTCCCTTAAAAGCAGATCTTCAGGTGTGGTCTATTTTCTTGTGATAAACATAGGTGCGTACACTGGCCCTCATTCCAAGTTGATCGCTCGCTTGCTGCTTTTAGCAGCAGTGCAAACGCTAAGCCACCACCCTCTGGGAGTGTATCTAAGCTTAGCAGAAGTGCAAACGAAAAGTTAGCAGAAAATACAGAAAATAAGATTTTAAACCTACCGGTAAATCTTTTTCTCCTAGTCCGTAAAGGATGCTGGGGACTCCGTAAGGACCATGGGGTATAGACGGGCTCCGCAGGAAACAGGGGCTCTCTAAAGACTTTAGATGGGTGTGCACTGGCTCCTCCCTCTATGCCCCTCCTCCAGACCTCAGTTAGAGAAACTGTGCCCAGAGGAGACGGACAGTACGAGGAAAGGATTTTTGTTAATCTAAGGGCAAGGTTCATACCAGCCCACACCATTCACACCGTACAACATGGAATATACTAACTGATCAAACTGTAACATAACCCTTATGTAAGCAATAACTATATACAAGCCTAGCAGAATTTAGTCCGCACTGGGACGGGCGCCCAGCATCCTCTACGGGCTAGGAGAAAAAGATTACCGGTAGGTTTAAAATCTTATTTTCTCTTTCGTCCTAGAGGATGCTGTGGACTCCGTAAGGACCATGGGGTTTATACCAAAGCTCCAGACCGGGCGGGAGAGTGCGGATGACTCTGCAGCACCGATTGAGCAAACATGAGGTCCTCATCAGCCAAGGTATCAAACTTGTAGAATTTAGCAAAAGTGTTTGAACCCGACCAAGTAGCTGCTCGGCAAAGTTGTAATGCCGAGACACCTCGGGCAGCCGCCCAAGAAGAGCCCACCTTCCTAGTGGAATGGGCCTTTACCGAATTTGGTAACGGCAATCCAGCCGTAGAATGAGCCTGCTGAATCGTGTTACAGATCCAGCGGGCAATAATCTGCTTAGAAGCAGGAGCGTCAAGCTTGTTGGCTGCATACAGGACAAACAGTGCCTCTGTTTTCCTAACCCGAGCCGTCCTGGCTACATAAACTTTTAAGGCCCTGACTACATCAAGAGACTTGGAATCCTCCAAGTCACCCGTAGCCACAGGCACCACAATAGGTTGGTTCATATGAAACGATGAAACCACCTTAGGCAGAAATTGAGGACGAGTCCTCAACTCTGCTCTATCCACATGAAAAATCAGATAGGGGCTTTTGTGAGACAAAGGCGCCAATTCGGACACCCGCCTCGCAGATGCCAAGGCTAACAACATGACCACTTTCCAAGTGAGAAATTTTAACTCAACTGTTTGAAGAGGTTCAAACCAGTATGACTTAAGGAACTGTAACACCACGTTAAGGTCCCATGGCGCCACTGGGGGCACAAAAGGAGGCTGGATGTGCAGCACTCCCTTTACAAAAGTCTGGACTTCTGGGAGAGAAGCCAATTCCTTCTGAAAGAATATTGACAGGGCCGAAATCTGCACCTTAATGGAGCCTAACTTTAGGCCCATATCCACTCCTGTCTGCAGAAAGTGGAGAAAACGGCCCAGGTGGAAATCTTCCGTAGGAGCATTCTTGGCTTCACACCAAGATATATATTTCCTCCAGATACGGTGATAATGTTTCGCCGTCACCTCTTTCCTAGCTTTTATCAGAGTAGGGATGACTTCCCCCGGAATACCTTTCCTAGCTAGGATTTGGCGTTCAACCGCCATGCTGTCAAACGTAACCGCGGTAAATTTGGAACACGCAGGGCCCCTGCTACAACAGGTCCTCCCTGGGAGGAAGAGGCCACGGATCTTCTGTGAGCATCTCCTGAAGATCTGAATACCAGGCCCTTCGAAGCCAATCCGGAACAATGAGTATTGTCTGGACTCTTTTTCGTCTTATGATTCTCAGTATTTTTGAGATGAGTGGAAGAGGAGGGAAAGACATAGACCGACGGAAACAACCACGGTGTCACCAGGGCGTCTACCGCTACAGCCTGACGGTCCCTTGACCTGGAACAATACCTCCAAAGTTTCTTGTTGAGGCGTGACGCCATTATGTCTATTTGAGGAAGCCCCCAACGACTTGTTATCTCTGCAAAAACTTCTTGATGCAGACCCCACTCTCCTGGATGGAGATCGTGTCTGCTGAGGAAGTCTGCTTCCCAGTTGTCCACTCCCGGAATGAAGACTGCTGACAGCGCGCTTACATGATTCTCCGCCCAGCGAAGAATCCTGGTGGCTTCCGCCATTGCCACTCTGCTCCTTGTCCCGCCTTGGCGGTTTACATGAGCCACTGCTGTGACGTTGTCCGATTGAATCAGAACCGGTAGGTCGCGAAGAAGAGTCTCCGCTTGTCGTAGGCCGTTGTATATGGCCCTTAATTCCAGCACGTTGATGTGTAGACAAGCCTCCTGGCTTGACCACAGTCCCTGAAAATTTCTTCCTTGTGTGACTGCTCCCCATCCTCGGAGGCTCGCGTCCGTGGTTACCAGAAGCCAGTCTTGAATGCTGAACCTGCGACCCTCTAGAAGGTGAGCCCTCTGCAGCCACCACAGGAGAGACACCCTGGCCCTGGGGGACAGGCTTATTTTCTGATGTATTTGTAGATGGGACCCCGACCACTTGTCCAGAAGGTCCCACTGAAAAGTCCTCGCATGGAACCTGCCGAAGGGGATGGCCTCGTAGGCCGCCACCATCTTTCCCAGTACTCGAGTGCATTGATGAACTGACACTCTTTTTGGTTTTAACAGGTCTCTGACCATGCTCTGGAGTTCCTGGGCTTTTTCCGTTGGGAGAAAAACCATCTTCTTTTCCGTGTCCAGAATCATGCCTAAAAATGATAGCCGAGTCGTTGGAATCAACTGCGACTTTGGCAGATTTAGGATCCAGCCGTGTTGCTGCAGCACTCTCAGGGAGAGTGACACGCTTTTCAGCAACTGATCTCTCGATCTCGCTTTTATCAGGAGATCGTCCAAGTATGGGATAATTGGGACTCCTTGCCTGCGTAGGAGCACCATCATTTCCGCCATTACCTTGGTGAAAATCCTCGGGGCCGTGGACAGCCCAAACGGCAACGTCTGAAACTGGTAATGACAGTCCTGTACAGCGAATCTCAGGTACGCCTGATGAGGAGTATAAATGGGGACATGAAGGTATGCATCCTTTATGTCTAGTGATACCATAAAATCCCCCCCTTCCAGGCTGGAGATCACTGCCCGGAGAGATTCCATCTTGAATTTGAACCTCTTTAGATACAGGTTTAGGGATTTTAGATTCAGAATGGGTCTGACCGAGCCATCCGGTTTTGGGACCACAAATAGGGTTGAATAGTACCCTTTCCCCTGTTGTATTAGGGGAACCTTGATAATCACCTGCTGTCGACACAGCTTTTGTATTGCAGCTAAAACTATTTCCCTCTCTGGGGGAGAAGCTGGCAAAGCCGACTTGAAAAATCGGCGAGGAAGCACTTCTTCGAATTCCAGTTTGTAGCCTTGGGATACAATTTCTATCGCCCAAGGATCCAAATCTGACAGAACTCAGACCTGGCTGAAGAGTCGAAGGCATGCCACCACCGGCGCGGACTCCCGCAGTGGAGCCTCAGCGCCATGCGGTGGATTTTGTAGAAGCCGGGGAGGACTTCTGTTCCTGGGAACTAGCCGTAGCAGGCATTCTTTTCCCTCTACCCTTACCTCTGGCGAGGAAGGACGAGCCCCGACCTCTTCTGGACTTATGCAACCGAAAGGACTGCATCTGATATTGAGGTGTTTTCTTTTGCTGTGGGGGAACATAAGGCAAAAAAGAAGATTTACCCGCGGTAGCTGTGGAAATCAGGTCCGCGAGGCCTTCCCCAAATAAAACCTCACCCTTGTAAGGCAAAGTTTCCATATGTCTCTTTGAATCAGCATCACCCGTCCATTGGCGGGTCCACAGGGCTCGCCTAGCAGAAATTGCCATGGCATTGGCTCTTGAACCCATTAGCCCAACGTCTCTCGCAGCGTCTCTCATATATAACGCTGCGTCTTTAATATGACCAAAGGTCAATAAAATGCTATCCTTATCTAGGGTGTCAATGTCAGATGACAAGTTATCTGCCCATGCTGCTATTGCGCTACATACCCATGCCGACGCTACTGCCGATCTGAGCAAGGCACCCGTCTGGAGACGGTAGCGCAACCTTTTTGGACAAGCGTGTCAAAGCCTTGTCATCCCTGGGCGAGGATTCCCACCGTACCCTGTCCTGTGCGGGGAAAGGATATGCCATAAGAATTCTCTTGGGAATCTGCAGTTTCTTGTCCGGAGTTTCCCAAGCTTTTTCAAATAAAGCGTTCGGCTCATGAGATGGGGGAAAGGTTACCTCAGGTTTCTTCTCCTTAAACATGCATACCCTCGTGTCAAGCACCGAGGGGTCCTCTGTGATATGCAAAACATCTTTTTTTGCAATAATCATATAATGAATACTTTTGGCCACCCTTGGGTGTAACTTCGCATCATCGTAGTCGACACTGGAGTCAGAATCCGTGTCGGTATCAGTGTCTGCTACCTGGGACAGGGGACGCTTATGAGAGCCCAAAGGGCTTTGTGACACAGTTAAAGCCATGGATTGACTCCCTGCTTTTTCTCTGGACTCTGCTTTGTCCAATCTTTTATGTAATAAAGACACATTTGCATTTAAAACATTCCACATATCCAACCAATCAGGTGTCGGCGTCGCCGACGGAGACACCACAATCATCTGCTCTATCTCCTCCTTAGACGAGCCTTCTGCTTCAGACATGTCGACACACACGTACTGACACTCCCACACACACTGGGATAAACAATTATGGGGACAGCCCCCCAATAAGGCCCTTTGGAGAGACAGAGAGAGAGAGAGAGAGAGAGAGTATGCCAGCACACACCCAGCGCCACTGGACACTGGAATAAAATCCCAGACTGTACAGCGCCCTTTTATTGAATAAATAATACACTCACTGCGCCAATTAAATGTGCCCCCCCCCCTCTTTTTTGCCCTCTGTACTTGCTCAGCAGGGGAGAGTCCGGGGAGCAGCTTCTCTGCAGCTTGCTGTGAAGAAAAATGGCGCTGGTTAGTGCTGGAGGATCAAGCTCCACCCCCTCAACGGCGGGCTTCGGTCCCGCTCAAATTCTTTATACTGGCGGGGTTTTTTCAATATACTGCCTCCGCAGTATCTAATATATTAGCCAGTGTCCCTTGAGGTTAATATTGCTGCCCAGGGCGCCCCCCTGCGCCCTGCACCCGTACAGTGCCTTCTGTGTGTGTATGTGTGGGAGCAATGGCTGCGCGGTACCTCAGTGAAGATCTGAAGTCTTCTGCCGCCTGTGAAGTCTTCTTTCTGCTTATACTCACCCGGCTTCTATATTCCGGCTCTGTGAGGAGGACGGCGGCGCGGCTCCGGGACAAACAGCGAGGACGACACCTGTGTTCCAACCCTCTGGTGCTAATGGTGTCCAGTAGCCTAAGAAGCAGAGCCTATCAGTTAAGTAGGTCTGCTTCTCTCCCCTCAGTCCCACGATGCAGGGAGCCTGTTGCCAGCAGTGCTCCCTGAAAATAAAAAAAACCTAACAAAAAATCTTTTCAGAGAAACTCAGTAGAGCTCCCCTGCAGTGCATCCAGTCTCCTCTGGGCACAGGATCTAACTGGGGTCTGGAGAGGGGCATAGAGGGAGGAGCCAGTGCACACCCATCTAAAGTCTTTAGAGTGCCCAAGTCTCCTGCGGAGCCCGTCTATACCCCATGGTCCATACGAAGTCCCCAGCATCCTCTAGGACGTAAGAGAAAAGTGTTGAAATTTTTTCAAGCAGTTTCAGAGTGGCTGCAGACCTACTCCTTCCTTGCGATCACTTCAGTCTGTTTAGTTCCTGCTTTGACATCACAAACACGTCCTGCGTTCGGCCAGCCACTCCGTTTCCCCAGGCACGCCTTCGTTTTTTAGCACACTACCGGAAAACGGTCAGTTACCACCCAGAAACACCCACTTCCTGTCAATCACTCACCGATCAACAGAGCGACGAAAAAGAGTCGTTCGACCTTGTGTAAAACTGCATAGTTTTTTGTGAAAGTACGTCGCGCGTGCACACTGCAGCCCGTACTCATGCTCAGAAATGGCGATTTTTAGTCTGATCGCTGCGCTGCGAACGGCAGCAAGTGATCAACTCGGAATGACCCCCACTGTCTTACGATATCTCACAAATGGGTCAGGAATTGGAAGATCTGTCAGATGATTGTATAGGTGTGTACCCAGTTTAAGCCTAACCTGAGCCCTAACTGCAGCCTAACCATAATTGTAGCTCTAACCCTAAAATTGGGTGTGAATTGTGACTGATTTGATGTCGATATTCTTTACGTGTCGGTATTCTGGTAAAGTGAATGCATACAAGTACAAACCCAATCTAAGGGGTAGATTTACTAAGTTGGGAGTTTTTTTTAGAATTGGTGATGTCGCTATTGGCAACCCATCAGATTCTACTTAACATTTAAGCTGCTTCTAGAAGATAATAGACAGAATCTGATTGGTTGCTGTGAGCAACATCACCAGTTCTAAAAAAATCTCCCACCTTAGGAAATTTACCCCTAAGTATGAAACATGCTGAAGTATGTTAATTAAATGGGATTTCTCTGCATTGTAATGATCTCTAATAGCCTCTCATTTAGCAATAACAGTGTTTATAAAATCACAACATTGAAATGCTAAGACCTCATTAGCAGGCTAAAAAAATCAGGATCCGGTCTGAAGATTGACACTGTCTAGGTCGACAATGTTTAGATCGACCACTATAGGTCGACAGGGTTGGAAGGTCGACAGGGTTTCTAGGTCGACATGTGCTAGGTCGACAGGTCAAAAGGTCGACATGAGTTTTTTTTAAAAAAAAATCTTTTTTTTTCTTTTACTTTTTCATACTTAACGATCCACGTGGCCTACGATTGGAACGGTAATCTGTGCCAAGCGAAGCGGTAGCGGAGTGAAGCACCTTGCTTCGCTCGCCATGCGAGGGGACACGGTGCACTAATTGGAGTTCTCAGTCACTCTACGAAGAAAACGACATCAATAAAAAAAAACAACCTCATGACGACCTTTTGACCTAGCACATGTCAACCTTCCAACCCTGTCGACCTAGTGACTGTCGACCTATAGTGGTCGACCTAGACACTGTCGATCTAATGATCCACACCCAAAAAAATCTTACTGATGTGCCTGCAGTTCTGAAGCACAAATGTTGCTGCTTTGTGTAACTCATCGTCCTTTGATTCACTCAGCACCTGAATCATGAGGGGGAGTCCGTTGCATTTCAGTAGCTCATATTGATTTGGCTCTGTTGAATGAGACAATAGATAAAACAGATCACATAAATGTTCAGAATTTGTATTTGTTCATTGCTCCACTGCTGTGTGTCATTGTAGTTGTGCTGCGTAGTCACTCCTCTATATAAGCAGCCTGGAGAGTGAAATATGATGGCCGTGGAAAGAGTAAAAAACACATCAAACACTAGTTATTTCTTACACTGAGCAGTCACAACACATTCTGGTACAGTATGTACTACTGATAAATATGTAAGCACTGTGTACATTATAATTGTCATGTTTATGTAAATGACTAATATGGTTATTCACACTTTATTACTGATGAATAGCGTTTTAGAGGAAGGTATTAAATGCTAAATGAACAGTAATGTAATACATGCTTATACACACCGCAGTCCTCAGTACAGTGGCCAACAGTAAGCACAATGCTGAACATGTCTTCTGCTTCCAAATGTCCACAGGACAACAGGCTTATCAGACTTGATACAACGCCGTGCTCTGACAAGTGATGTATAGCTGTAACTAAAAAAACAAGCGTGAGATATTTATAAATAAATGCTATATAAAACATTGCACGGGGGCCTATTCATGCAGCAGCGAAAAGCCCTTGATCACTCTTTCACTGTGATAACGGGGCTTTTCTCTGCTTTGTCTCATTATGAAAAAGGGTAACCGTGGAGAAACCTTACCTTTCCCTGCGGTGCCCCTGACTAGTGTAGATATCGCTTCCACATACACTAGTTATTATGGGGAAAGTGTTTCAGAGAAGATCAAAAAGCTCAATTTTCTATTACGCTTCTCAAAAAAAACTTGTCATCTGTGGGTGGCGTAATGAGACTCCTGAGGGGAGAAAAGCATTGACTACTGTCTTCCTGTCACCTCCCCATCCTCTCCACCCCCTTCAGTGGCACCCTCCAATGAAGGGGGCTACTATATATCACAGTTTGATGCTGACTGCTATATATATTGATAATGAACACTCGCAATACTGACTACTACATGAATAGACCTTTATCCTAAAAAATACTATGTAAGGACATATAAGCACAGACTATTGTAAAAACAACTTACAGGTATACTGAATCTGTATTTATTCACCTTCAGACATTCCTTCAGTGTAAGCAAAAGGTAAGAATAGAGAGGCAGATCCGTAACTAAACATTTTGGTGACCTGTGCCAGAAAGAGAATTGGTGCCCCCCCTTAACTAAAATAGGGACAGTGGCCGCCTAAGGCGTGTGGCAAAAATATAGGGTCATGGCTTCATTGGGAAGGGGGCGTGGTCACAAAAATAGGATTTTAATACCTACCGGTAAATCCTTTTCTCTTAGTCCGTAGAGGATGCTGGGGTCACATCAAGAACCATGGGGTATAGACGGGATCCACAGGAGACATGGGCACTTTAAGACTTTCAAAGGGATGTGAACTGGCTCCTCCCTCTATGCCCCTCCTCCAGACTCCAGTTATAGGAACTGTGCCCAGGGAGACAGACATTTCGAGGAAAAGGATTTATTGTTAAACTAAGGTGAGGATACATACCAGCTCACACCTCAAGCACGCCGTACAACATGGCATTTAACACAACGCAAGTCAGTGGCATGAACAACATCAGCAACAGGCTGACTATAAACGTAACACAACACGTGTGTAACCACAACTAATAACTGCAGATACAGTACGCACTGGGACGGGCGCCCAGCATCCTCTACGGACTAAGAGAAAAGGATTTACCGGTAGGTATTAAAATCCTATTTTCTCATACGTCCTAGAGGATGCTGGGGGTCACATCAAGAACCATGGGGTTTATACCAAAGGTCTAGAACGGGCGGGAGAGTGCGGATGACTCTGCAGCACCGATTGACCAAACATTAGGTCCTCATTCGCCAGGGTATCAAACTTGTAGAACTTCGCAAAGGTGTTTGAACCCGACCAAGTAGCTGCTCGGCAAAGTTGTAATGCCGAGACTTCCCGGGCAGCCGCCCAGGATGAGCCCACCTTCCTGGTAGAATGGGCCTTCACCGATTTCGGTAACGGCAATCCAGCCGTAGAATGAGCCTGCTGAATCGTATGACAGATCCAGCGCGCAATAGTCTGCTTGGAAGCAGGAGCCCCAATTTTATTGTGAGCATACAGGACAAACAGAGCCTCTGTTTTCCTAAATTGAGCCGTTCTGGCGACATAAATTTTCAAAGCTCTTACTACATCGAGAAGCTTAGATTCCAGCAAGGCGTCAGTAGCCACTGGCACCACAATAGGTTGGTTCAAGTGGAACGATGAAACCACTTTTGGCAGAAACTGCTGACGAGTCCTCAACTCTGCTCTATCTTCATGGAAGATCAAATAAGGGCTCTTGTGAGACAAGGCCGCCAATTCAGACACCCGCCTTGCGGATGCCAAGGCCAACAGCATGACCACTTTCCAAGTAAGGAATTTCAACTCTACCTCCTGTAACGGTTCAAACCAATGAGATTGAAGGAATTGCAACACCACGTTAAGATCCCATGATGCCACAGGGGGCACAAAGGGAGGTTGGATGTGCAATATACGCCTTTCACAAAGGTCTGAACTTCTGGAAGGGAGGCCAAAACCGATAAAGCCGAAATTTAAACTTTAATTGAGCCCAACTTTAGGCCCGCATCCACACCGGCTTGTAGAAAATGTCCTAACTGAAATTCTTCCGTAGGAGCTTTCTTGGATTCACACCAAGACACATATTTTCTCCAAATACGGTGGTAATGTTTAGACGTTACTCCTTTCCTGGCCTGAATAAGAGTGGGGATGACTTCATTGGGAATACCCTTTCGGGCTAGGATCCGGCGTTTAACCTCCAAGCCGTCAAACGAAGTCGCGGTAAGTCTTGGAACACGCACGCCCCCTGCTGTAACAGATCCTCCCTCAGAGGAAGAGGCCAGGGATCTCCTAAGAGTAATTCCTGAAGATCTGGATACCAAGCCCTCCTTGGCCGATCTGGAACAATGAGGATCGCTTGAACCTTTGTTCTTCTTATGATCTTTATCACTTTTGGAATGAGTGGAAGCGGAGGAAACACCTCCACCGACCGAAACACCCACGGTGTCACTAGGGCGTCCACTGCTATTGCTTGAGGGTCTCTCGACCTGGAACAATATCTCTGAAGTTTCTTGTTGAGGCGAGACGCCATCATGTCTATTTGAGGAATTCCCCAAAGACTCGTCACTTCTGCAAAGACCTCTTGATGAAGACCCCACTCTCCTGGGTGGAGATCGTGTCTGCTGAGGAAGTCTGCTTCCCAGTTGTCCACTCCTGGAATGAAGATCGCTGATAGAGCACTTGTATGCCATTGTGGCCTCTGCCATTGCCGCTCTGCTCTTTGTTCCGCCCTGGCGGTTTATGTACGCTACTGCTGTTATGTTGTCCGACTGAATCAAGACGGGCCGATTGCGAAGACGATGTTCCGCTTGCATCATGAATTCATGATGCTCCTGGGAACCGGCCACGGCCGGTGATCGTTTACCTTTTCCCTTTCCTCTAGTAGCAAGGAAGGAAGACTCCCGGCCCCTTCTGTATTTATTGGGCCAAAAGGACTGCATCTGATAGTGGTGCGCTTTCTTTTGTGGTGCAGGCACATAAGGTAAAAATGATGACTTACCCGCGGTAGCTGTAGATAGCAAGTTAGCGAGGCCGTCACCAAACAACACACCACCTTTATACGGTAGAGACTCCATAGCTTTCTTAGAGTCAGCATCAGCATTCCATTGATGAATCCACAATGCTCTTCTAGCTGAGACTGCCATGGCACTGGCCCGTGATCTTAAGAGGCCTATATCTCTCGCAGCTTCCTTTAGGTAGACGGCAGCATCCCTGATATGACCTAGTGTCAAACGAATGCTATCCCTATCCAGGGTATCCATTTCAGATGACAAGTTATCTGCCCATTTTTCGATAGCACTACTCACCCACGCAGATGCAATGGCTGGTCTGAGTAGCATACCCGTGGTTACATAAATGGATTTCAATGTAGTTTCCTGTCTACGATCCGCAGGATCCTTTAGGGCTGCCGTGTCAGGGGACAGGAGAGCCACCTTTTTGGACAGCCGTGACAGAGCTTTGTCCACAATGGGGGGTGACTCCCATTGTTCCCTATCCCCAGAGGGAAACGGATACGCCACTACAATCCTTTTGGGAATCTGAAACTTTTTGTCAAGACTTTTTTCACAAAGCGCGTTCAGTTCATGAGAGGGAGGAAATGTTACCTCAGGTTTCTTACCTTTATACATACAGACCCTAGTATCAGGAACAGTAGGGTCCTCAGTGATATGTAATACATATTTTATAGCCACAATCATGTACTGAATGCTCTTTGCCAGTTTTGGATCTAATCTGGCATCACTATAGTCAACACTTGAGTCAGTGTCCGTGTCGGTATCCGTGTCTGCCAGCTGGGCAAATGAACGTTTTTGTGACCCCGAGGAGGTCTGGACTTGAAACAACACATCATCTACGGATTTCTTCCAAGCCTGGTTCTGAGACTCAGATTTATCCAATCTTTTATTTATCAGAGCCACATTTGCATTCAAAGCACTCAAAACATTCACCCAATCAGGTGTTGGCGGTGCCGACAGGGTCACTCCCACAGCCATTTGTGTCCCTAACATAGTCTCCTCCTGGGAAGAGCACTCCGCCTTAGACATGCCGACACACGTGCATCCACCACACGCAGATACACTGGGCCTATAGGGGACAGACCCACAGTAAAGCCTGTCAGAAAGACACAGAGGGAGATATTGCCAGCTCACACCACAAGCCTAATCCCGGTCTGAAAACACTACAGACAATGTCCCAGACCTGCAGCGCTTTTATAAGTTAATATAATGCACCAAAACCACTGTGCCCCCCCCTGTTTTGCACCCTGTTACTTGTACAGCAGTGTGAGGAAGGACCAGCGTCTCTGCAGCCTTGTGTAGAGAAAATGGCGCCGGGCTGTGTGCTGTGAGGGCTAAGCCCCGCCCCTGTAATGGCACGCTTCAGACCTGCTCTTTTTTAAAACTTTTTTTATACTGGCGGGGGTCCGGACAGTGCCCTGGCACTTAGTCCGCTCTTGCCAGGTAGTTATGTGAGGTTAGAATGCTGCCCAGCACTGTAGTGCCGCTGAGTGTGGGAGCATGGCGCGCAGTGCAGCCGATGTGCGGTACCTCAAAGCCGTCACTGAAGTCTTCTGATCTTCTTCTACTCACCTGTCTTCTGACTTCTGGCTCTGCAAGGGGGGTGACGGCGGGCTCTGGGAACGAGCATCTAGGCGTACCTAGCGATCAGACCCTCAGGAGCTAATGGTGTCCTGTAGCCAAAGAAGCAGAGCCTTTAAACTCACAGAAGTAGGCCTGACTTCTCTCCCCTAGGTCCCACGAAGCAGGGAGACTGTTGCCAGCAGTTCTCCCTGAACATAAAAAACCTAACATAAAGTCTTTTCAGAGAAACTCAGTAGAGCTCCTCCATGTGCATCCAGTCTGCCTGGGCACAGACTCTAAACTGGAATCTGGAGGAGGGGCACAGAGGGAGGAGCCAGTTCACACCCCTTTGAAAGTCTTAAAGTGCCCATGTCTCCTGTGGATCCCATCTATACCCCATGGTTCTTGATGTGACCCCAGCATCCTCTAGGACGTATGAAAAACAATGCCAATAAATATTACAACACACAGTAGTCTCCGTTATTCAAATTACGCCACACAGTAGTGCCACTTATATACATAACGCCAGGTAGAGCCGTTTTACACATTACTCCAAGTACAGATGGAGCCACGCTCATCTAGGCTTCTCTGCTGCGCCTAGGTGCACCAAGGTGTATTAGCATAAGCCTTTCATCTATTGTTCTCAGCTGCAATACAATACATGGGGGTTTATTTACTAAGGTCCCGATTTTGACCGAGATGCCGTTTTTTCTTCAAATTGTCATCTCGGTAATTTGCTAAGCAAAAATCGCGGCAGTGATGAGGGCATTCGTAATATTTTGGAAGTCCTAGGAATAAATCACGAATCAATACACCATCGGTCAAATACGCCTGCAATTTGGTAGAAATCGTGAATTTACTAAAAAGTGCAAAACACAAACACTGCCGACAATAGCCAAACACTGCCGTGATGAAATACAAATCGTGAAAAAGTGCTAAAAAAAACCAGACCTGCTTTTTTATCCCGTGTTTGTATAGGCATGCACGGATCCATGAGATCCGTGCATGTTTTTCAGTGGGAAGGGGTGGGAAATGCTTTAATTTTTCCAAAAAAAAATTGCGTGGGGTACCCCCTCCTAAACCAAACCAGCCTCGGGCTCTTTGAGCCGGCCCTGGTTGCAAAAATATGGGGAACAAATTTACAGGGGTTCCCCCATATTTAAACAACCAGCACCGGGCTCTGCGCCTGGTCCTGGTTCCAAAAATACGGGGGACAAAAAGCGTAGGGGTCCCCCGTATTTTTGAAACCAGCACCGGGCTCCACTAGCTGGACAGATAATGCCACAGCCGGGGGTCACTTTTATACAGCGCCCTGCGGCCGTGGCATTAAATACCCAACTAGTCACCCCTGGCCGGGGTACCCTGGAGGAGTGGGAACCCCTTAAATCAAGGGGTCCCCCCCCTCCAGCCACCCAAGGGCCAGGGGTGAAGCCCGAGGCTGTCCCCCCCATCCAATGGGCTGCGGATGGGGGGCTGATAGCCTTTGTTGTAAGTTATGAATATTGTTTTTAGTAGCAGTACTACAAGTCCCAGCAAGCCTCCCCCGCAAGCTGGTACTTGGAGAACCACAAGTACCAGCATGCGGTGGAAAACCGGGCCCGCTGGTACCTGTAGTACTACTACTAAAAAAATACCCCAATAAAGACATAACACACACACCTTGAAAGTATAACTTTAATGCATACATACACACCACCATATACACATACTTACCTTATGTTCACACGAGGGTCGGTCCTCTTCTCCATGTAGAATCCATGGTGTACCTGTTGAAAAAATTCTACTCACCAAATCCAGTGTAGAGGGCTCCTCGGGTAATCCATTTGTAATCCACGTACTTGTAAAAATAAAAAAACGGACACCCGACCTCGAACTGAAAGGGGCCACATGTTTTCACATGGGACCCCTTTCCCCGAATGCCGGAAACCCCCTCTGACTTATGTCTAAGTGGGTTTCCTCAGCCAATCAGGGAGCGCCACGTTGTGGCACCCTCCTGATCGGCTGTGTGCTCCTGTACTGTCTGACAGGCGGCACACGGCAGTGTTACAATGTAGCGCCTATGCGCTCCATTGTAACCAATGGTGGGAACTTTGTGGTCAGCGGTGAGGTTACTTTCGGTCACCCGCAGACCACAAAGTTCCCACCATTGGTTACAATGGAGCGCATAGGCGCTACATTGTAACACTGCCGTGTGCCGCCTGTCAGACAGTACAGGAGCACACAGCCGATCAGGAGAGTGCTACAACGTGGCGCTCCCTGATTGGCTGAGGAAACTCTCTTAGACATAAGTCAGAGGGGGTTTCTGGCATTCGGGGAAAGGGGTCCCATGTGAAAACATGTGGCCCCTTTCAGTTCGAGGTCGGGTGTCCGTTTTTTTATTTTTACAAGTACGTGGATTACAAATGGATTACCCGAGGAGCCCTCTACACTGGATTTGGTGAGTATAATTTTTTCAACAGGTACACCATGGATTCTACATGGAGAAGAGGACCGACCCTCGTGTGAACATAAGGTAAGTATGTGTATATGGTGGTGTGTATGTATGCATTAAAGTTATACTTTCAAGGTGTGTGTGTTATGTCTTTATTGGGGTATTTTTTTAGTAGTAGTACTACAGGTACCAGCGGGCCCGGTTTTCCGCCGCATGCTGGTACTTGTGGTTCTCCAAGTACCAGCTTGCGGGGGAGGCTTGCTGGGACTTGTAGTACTGCTACTAAAAACAATATTCATAACTTACAACAAAGGCTATCAGCCCCCCATCCGCAGCCCATTGGATGGGGGGGGACAGCCTCGGGCTTCACCCCTGGCCCTTGGGTGGCTGAAGGGGGGGGGGGGGACCCCTTGATTTCGGGGGTTCCCACTCCTCCAGGGTACCCAGGCCAGGGGTGACTAGTTGGGTATTTAATGCCACGGCCGCAGGGCGCTGTATAAAAGTGACCCCCGGCTGTGGCATTATCTGTCCAGCTAGTGGAATCTAAAGTATACAAAATATTACCAGTTTTTCGTGCGCAAAAGAACCCCCTATATTGCAGCTAGTTATGTATATCAGAGTAGCGCATCCAGGTTACTCAGAAACAGTGAATAGAGAAAAAGAAATAGATATACATCCACCAGCACTAAGGAGAATACCACATTCACAATATATATTCAGAAAAACGCCATACAAAAACACTTGTCACCAATGTGGATAATGACACAATTAATAGTACTTAACGTTTAGGGAAGTGGTCAACATAAGAGCAGATTTTTCTTAATCCGTAGGTTTCCACAGTTTACCATGTGAAAAGAAAAGATATATAATAGTGCAAATTGTTTAAAAAGGATTGCAGATTTTATTAAAAGGATCCACTTACAAACGTAAATTATGGATTGAGCCTGATAAAATTCCCAAACTGGCAGAATACAGCATCAAACAGGTGCATCAATTCCAGGGTTGTAATAGATCTTTCATGCAGACTCCATGATGAAATGCATGGTACCATAAAAAAGAAATATAAATAGTGCAAGTATGTAGAAACAATTCAAAGTTTTAATACACATATGCACTTACAAACACTTGACAGAAATACAGCATAACGGGTTCCCCACTGGCAAAGCAGCATAGGTAAGTTCCTGATGTCCGAGGAGTTTTCCAGCACTCACTTCCGGAATGTGAGTGCCGTATCAAACCCAAGATCTGAAGCCACGCAGGGTATCCCTCCTAAAGCCACGCTAGACGCGTTTCAGACCGAAGTCCTTCCTCAGTAGCATGGCTTATACTCTCCTAAAGCGTCCTTTTATCAAGAGGAAGCAGGTGCTTCCAATTCCCGCTGATCCGCGTCGTCCTCACATCCGGCATGCACGTCACGACCGGAACCGGAAGTGACATCGCGGTTTGCGTTCCAAACAGACAGGAAATCCTCTGCATGCGTTCCACGTGATGAGCATGTGCTTTCCAACCGGAACCGGAAGTGATGTTACATTTTGCATTCCACTCAATCAGAGGTGGTTCACATGCGTTCCACAATCCATTTTCATGATAAGAGTCACTAACAAAAGTCCATATACATGTTCCACATCATAAAACCGGAGCTAAATAATCACATAATGCAAAGCATCAATAAAAACAGAAAATATATATAATACGTATTTAAAAAAAATAACTTTAAAATACATAAAAAAAACATAAAAATATAGGATAGATTTCATCAGGAATTCAAGGGGATGAATCACTGGGGCAATTAATTAAAATAAACATATATATATATATATATGTGTATATAGTGGAAATTAAATAATATTAGGATAAAATTACATGTGAACTCATTAAGTTAAAAAGCATTTAAGCTCGAAGTCCACATTCAAACCCTTGGGTGCAAGGGTTCCTAAATAGTGTATCCACCGCATCTCAGCTTGTGATAATCGTTTATCTATATCACGGCTTCTGGATCTAGGTAATATTAATTGGATACCCCAAAAATTCTTTATAAAACATTCCCTTGATTCATGATGGTTATGAAAGTGAGCAGAGACATTGTGGGTTAGAAGAGATTTCCGAATGTTGTAAATATGTTCGGCTGCTCTCACTTTTAATTGTCTCGTTGTCTTACCCACATAAAGCAAGCCACAAGTGCATTGTAAGATATACACAACATTTTTAGAGTGGCAAGTAATAAATTCCTTGATTGGGTATATTTTATTCTCAAAATTTAGACTGCTGAATTTTTTATCTTTAGTTTTAACGGTCTTGCACATAAGGCAATCCCCGCACCGATGGAAGCCCTTTGTTCTAATGCTCTGTCTGGTCTCTGTTGTTAAATTACTTTTAACTAAATGATCTTTTAAAGAGGGTGCCTTCCTGTAAACAAAAACTGGTTTGCTTGGGATTATACCGCCTATGATGGGGTCTTGTTGCAATAATTTCCAATTATTACTAAAGACCTTTTCTATCTCTCGGTGGCAATTATTGTATAGGCTAAAGAAAGCCCATTCATGTTTATTGTGTTTTGCATTGTCCTGTTTTGATTTAACCTTCAGAAGGTCTTTTCTTTCAACTAGATTTATTCTATCTCTGGCGTTTTGCAAGAGATCACCAGAGTAGCCTTTAGCGCTTAACCTAGATGATACCTCGTCAAGTTGCGCCTCACATACAGAATCATCTGTGCAATTTCGCTTGATCCGGGAAAATTGCCCGAATGGGATTGCAGCTAGCCAATTTTTGTGATGTTGGCTGGAGGTGCTGATAAAGCTGTTTGAGTCGGTATTTTTCCTAAAAGTTTTAGTTTTTAAAAGTCCATCCTCTATATATATGTTAAGATCCAAAAAGGACACTTCCAAAGGACTATAAGAGAAGGTCAATACAATAGAAAAAGTATTTGAATTAAGATCTATACACCACTGATTAAAAAGATCCATACCATCCCTCCAAATAAAAAACACATCATCGATGAAACGATGCCAGGACACCAGGCCCGCCGCCAGCACGCCATCCTGCCATATCACTTGGTCTTCCCAGTAGGCCATATATAGATTGGCGTAACTGGGGGCGAACCTGGTGCCCATAGCGGTGCCAACACACTGTAAATAAAAAGACCCCTCAAATAAAAAATAATTATTTGTAAGGATAAAATTAATACTATCTAAAATAAATTTCTTTAAATTAGAATTTAAGGTGCTTTTATCCAAAAAGTAGGACACCGCTACCAAACCTTTCTCTCTATTTATTATGGTATAAAGTGTGCTTACGTCAGCACTGCAAAGTAAATCACCCTCCTGCCAATTATATGAGGATAATTTTCTTAGAATATCACCGGTGTCTCGTAAATAGGCTTTTGTTTCTAATACTAAGGGTTGAAGATAATGATCAACCATAGCAGAAAGATTACTTGTGATGCTATTGCACCCAGAAATAATCGGTCTTCCCGGTGGGTGGAGGGGGTCCTTGTGCACTTTCGGTAGAACATATATACAAGGGATAGTTGGTTCTTTTATATTTAAAAAATCAAACTCATTCTTATTAATTACTTTATTATTTAGAGCATCAGAAGTCAACTCTAAAAGAGCTTTACTGATTCTTAAGGTAGGGTCATTCTTGGGTTTTTTATATGTATCACCGTTTCCCAATTGTTTGTTTATTTCCCCTATATAAGCATCCCGTGTTAATAGGACCACCCCTCCACCCTTATCTGCAGGCTTTATAATTAATGAGCTATCATCTTTGAGTGTTTTTAGTGCACCAAACTCTTTTTTGGATAAATTGCACTTTTTATTATTTCTATGGAAATTATTACCTTTATTCTTCTGTTCCCTTTGTATTATTTTATTGATTTCCTCGCATACCACGTTATTAAAACAGTCTAAGAAACTACCTTTAAAATTAGAAGGGTAAAAGGTGGATGGAGGTTTAAATCTAGAGGAATTAGTGGGTTCGACACTTTGTGAGCCGTCTTCTGTTTCTTTATTAAGAAAGAAACGTTTGATAGTAAGCTTTCTTATATATTTTTGCACATCGATAAATAAATTAAAAGAGTTAGGATGAAACGATGGTGCAAATTTGAGTCCTTTTTGGAGGACTCTCAATTCTTCCTCAGTCAACTCTCTATCTGTAAGATTAAACACTTTCCCCTTAGCTGAATCAATACCAGTAGTTTCATTACTATTTGCAGTTAGCAAAATAGTAGATTTTTTTCTTCTTTGGGACTTAGATTTATATTTTTGTTTATGTTTATGACCTGCTCTTTTTCCCCTCTTAGTTTTCTTTGTATTGATAACTAGTATTTGTTCCTCCTTGGGGTCCTGCGGTCCCATAAAAAAGAAGACCGTTCTAGTTCGTAAGAATTCTGCTGCTCCTGATTTTCTAAAGCTGAAAATCTATTCGGATGGTTAAACCGAGTATAATCAGAATTAATTCTTTCCCGTCTATTGTTTCCCCATTCTCTCGCCATATTGTCCCGTCTATTATGACCTGTTTGGGCCCGAGAATTATACTTGTTCCTATATTGATCACCCCCAATGTCCCATTTACGGTGATATTTATTATTCCTATTATCCTGATCATTTCTATATTCATTAGGGTATCTGGGTTTATTAGCAACCTCACACCTTCTGATGTCCTGGTAATTTCTCTGTTCAACAGGATATCTAGGGTTGTTAATAGCCTCCCGCCTGTGTTGATTAATTCTATATTTTTTTGGGGGGATAACATATTCATCAGCCTGTGAGCTGGATTGTGCCATGGTAGAACATGGCGTATCATCTAGAGGTACTGGAAGATTAATATCCCTAAAAAACTTTTTCTGTTTTTTATCCCTCAACTCTTTAGTATTTTTATTTTTATTTATTTTAAATAACAGATCTTTCTCGTATGAAACAAAATCATCTAAACCCTTGAAGGGATGTACCAAGGATTGTAATACACTAATTTCATCATTAAGTTTCTTCAGAAGAGTGGTTCTCTCCCTTATAATTAAGTCAACCAGGGACTGAGAACAACTCTCCAGAATAGCGTTCCATTGGAAGTGTCCTTTTTGGATCTTAACATATATATAGAGGATGGACTTTTAAAAACTAAAACTTTTAGGAAAAATACCGACTCAAACAGCTTTATCAGCACCTCCAGCCAACATCACAAAAATTGGCTAGCTGCAATCCCATTCGGGCAATTTTCCCGGATCAAGCGAAATTGCACAGATGATTCTGTATGTGAGGCGCAACTTGACGAGGTATCATCTAGGTTAAGCGCTAAAGGCTACTCTGGTGATCTCTTGCAAAACGCCAGAGATAGAATAAATCTAGTTGAAAGAAAAGACCTTCTGAAGGTTAAATCAAAACAGGACAATGCAAAACACAATAAACATGAATGGGCTTTCTTTAGCCAATACAATAATTGCCACCGAGAGATAGAAAAGGTCTTTAGTAATAATTGGAAATTATTGCAACAAGACCCCATCATAGGCGGTATAATCCCAAGCAAACCGGTTTTTGTTTACAGGAAGGCACCCTCTTTAAAAGATCATTTAGTTAAAAGTAATTTAACAACAGAGACCAGACAGAGCATTAGAACAAAGGGCTTCCATCGGTGCGGGGATTGCCTTATGTGCAAGACCGTTAAAACTAAAGATAAAAAATTCAGCAGTCTAAATTTTGAGAATAAAATATACCCAATCAATGAATTTATTACTTGCCACTCTAAAAATGTTGTGTATATCTTACAATGCACTTGTGGCTTGCTTTATGTGGGTAAGACAACGAGACAATTAAAAGTGAGAGCAGCCGAACATATTTACAACATTCGGAAATCTCTTCTAACCCACAATGTCTCTGCTCACTTTCATAACCATCATGAATCAAGGGAATGTTTTATAAAGAATTTTTGGGGTATCCAATTAATATTACCTAGATCCAGAAGCCGTGATATAGATAAACGATTATCACAAGCTGAGATGCGGTGGATACACTATTTAGGAACCCTTGCACCCAAGGGTTTGAATGTGGACTTCGAGCTTAAATGCTTTTTAACTTAATGAGTTCACATGTAATTTTATCCTAATATTATTTAATTTCCACTATATACACATATATATATATATATATATATATATATATATATGTTTATTTTAATTAATTGCCCCAGTGATTCATCCCCTTGAATTCCTGATGAAATCTATCCTATATTTTTTTTATGTATTTTAAAGTTATTCTTTTTAAATACGTATTATATATATTTTCTGTTTTTATTGATGCTTTGCATTATGTGATTATTTAGCTCCGGTTTTATGATGTGGAACATGTATATGGACTTTTGTTAGTGACTCTTATCATGAAAATGGATTGTGGAACGCATGTGAACCACCTCTGATTGAGTGGAATGCAAAATGTAACATCACTTCCGGTTCCGGTTGGAAAGCACATGCTCATCACGTGGAACGCATGCAGAGGATTTCCTGTCTGTTTGGAACGCAAACCGCGATGTCACTTCCGGTTCCGGTCGTGACGTGCATGCCGGATGTGAGGACGACGCGGATCAGCGGGAATTGGAAGCACCTGCTTCCTCTTGATAAAAGGACGCTTTAGGAGAGTATAAGCCATGCTACTGAGGAAGGACTTCGGTCTGAAACGCGTCTAGCGTGGCTTTAGGAGGGATACCCTGCGTGGCTTCAGATCTTGGGTTTGATACGGCACTCACATTCCGGAAGTGAGTGCTGGAAAACTCCTCGGACATCAGGAACTTACCTATGCTGCTTTGCCAGTGGGGAACCCGTTATGCTGTATTTCTGTCAAGTGTTTGTAAGTGCATATGTGTATTAAAACTTTGAATTGTTTCTACATACTTGCACTATTTATATTTCTTTTTTATGGTACCATGCATTTCATCATGGAGTCTGCATGAAAGATCTATTACAACCCTGGAATTGATGCACCTGTTTGATGCTGTATTCTGCCAGTTTGGGAATTTTATCAGGCTCAATCCATAATTTACGTTTGTAAGTGGATCCTTTTAATAAAATCTGCAATCCTTTTTAAACAATTTGCACTATTATATATCTTTTCTTTTCACATGGTAAACTGTGGAAACCTACGGATTAAGAAAAATCTGCTCTTATGTTGACCACTTTCCTAAACGTTAAGTACTATTAATTGTGTCATTATCCACATTGGTGACAAGTGTTTTTGTATGGCGTTTTTCTGAATATATATTGTGAATGTGGTATTCTCCTTAGCGCTGGTGGATGTATATCTATTTATTTTTCTCTGTCCAGCTAGTGGAGCCCGGTGCTGGTTTCAAAAATACGGGGGACCCCTACGCTTTTTGTCCCCCGTATTTTTGGAACCAGGACCAGGCGCAGAGCCCGGTGCTGGTTGCTTAAATATGGGGGAACCCCTGTCAATTTCCCCCCCATATTTTTGCAACCAGGACCGGCTCAAAGAGCCCGAGGCTGGTTTGGCTTAGGAGGGGGGACCCCACGCAATTTTTTTTTAAAGTTTAAACATTTTTAATTTTTTTTTACAAGGTGCACAATGAAGCCCAGCACGGATCTCTCAGATCCGGCCGAGATTCATTGTATTAAAGTCGGCAGTGTTTTACAAGTCACTCACGTAAAACACTGCCTAAAAAAACGAATGACATCGACATCGGAAAAACCGAAAATGCAGAATACGGCAGCTTAGTAAATTAGTCGTAATCAATTCAAAAAGTTGCATATTTACACTTTCGATGTCATTCGTGATTGAACTTTGACCTCAAACGGGAAAATACGAATGTTAGTAAATTTACCCCATAGAGAGCAATACAGCAGGGGATTAAGTCATTACAGCAGGGGATAAAGTCCGACTGTCCTGGCTCAGATAATCCTATTAAAGGCAAAGATGAGGAGGGCTCCATCTGCAAAGACCCCTTTTACACATTACACCAGGCAGTGCTCCCTTTTACACATTACACCAGGCAGAGCCCCCTTTTATGCATTACTCCTGGCAGAGCCTCTGTTACACAATATGGCGGGGAAAGGAGGGGGGTTTGTCAGGTTATATTTACGTTGCTCCAGAGCTGCAGCTTCTGCAACCTTCTCCCACCCAAACACTGCAGTTCTTCAGATGCTGCGGACACAGAAGGGGAAGCCAGGAGGGGCAGAGCATACCAAGGGACGGGAAGCTGCAGCACTGCCCGGCTACCTATGTGAGAAGTAGCTGGGCGCTGCAGCTACCTAGTAGTGTTTGGAGAAAGGAGAACATTGCATTCCAGCATAAATACCATCTGTGAAACACGGTGGTGGTGGTGGCGGCATCATTGTTTGGTCCTTCTACAATTTCTTCGTTAAGGTGGAGTTTAGACACCACCTTAGGAAGATACCCAGATTTAGTTCTGTTTATCTGGATGAAAAATCAGAAATGGAGGACGACATAATGCCTCTAAATCTGAAACTCTTCTAGCTGAAGCCATGGCCAGTAGAAAGAGAACTTTAGCTGTCAACCATTTAAGATACACTCTTTTAAGTAGTTCAAATGGGGCAACTTGAAGGGCCTTTAGGAGTAAACTTAAATCCCAAGGCACCGTAGGAGGAACAAAGGGAGGTTGAATGAACAGCATTCCCTGGAAAAAAGTGAGCACATCCTGCAGGTTAGCAATTTTCTTTTGAAACCATACACTCAATGCTGACACTTGCACTCTCAAGAAAGCCACCCTTAAACCTTTATCCATTCCTGCCTGAAGGAATGCTAAGACCCCGGAAACTCTGAAAGACCTAGGGGCAATGGTCGTTCACTGCACCATTGAATATAGGCTTGCCATATTCGGTGATGAATGCGAGTTGAGGAAGGTTTCTTTGTTCTGAGCATTGTTTGAATTACCTGTTGTGAGAATCCTCTTGACTTCAGGATGGAAGTCTCAAGAGCCACGCCGTCAAAGACAGTCGATCCAGGTGTCTATGATAACAAGGACCTTAAGACAGTAGATCTGGATGTTGTGGGTCTAGGAATGGAGCATCCATTGACACCCTCTACAGATCTCTGTACCAATGTCTTCTGGGCCAAGCCGGAGCTATTAGTATCACGGAACCTCTTCCTTGTTTTACCTTTCTCATCACCCTGGGTAATAGGGCAATTGGTGGAAACACATACGCCAGATGAAAGTCCCATCTCACTGACAGGGCATCCTCAAATATCGCTTTGGGATCCTTTGTTCTTGACCCGTATGCGAGAGCTTTGTGGTTCTGACGGGACGCCATGAGATCTATCTCCGGCAACCCCCACCTGTCGACCAGGGTCTGGAAGACCTCAGGGTGTAAAGCCCATTCGTTTGCATGAATGGCGTGTCGACTGAGAAAATCTGCTTCCCAGTTTAGCACTCCTTGAACGAACATTGCGGACAAGGCTGGATGATGAAGTTCTGCCCACTTTAACAGGTGACTTACCTCCTTCATTGCTTTCTGGCTGCGAGTTCCTCCCTGATGGTTGAGGTATGCTACTGTCGTTAACAAAAGAAAACGGCCGCGCTGAATGTCAGAAATACAATAAAAAGAGAGCCACATATGAAAATATAAAAATTTAATGCACAATAAAAAGGATGTTATAATATGGTAATACCGATAAAACAATGAACAATGAAATAACCCACAAAACTTGTCTCAAAGTGTCTGTACAACTGGAGGACTTATAATATGTTGCAGCTATAGTGTGAAGCTAACGTCCATATTCCACAGCTGCCGGTGAACACTGCTGGAAGTGTACAAACAATGAACAGAAGGTGCAATGGTGAGACTCCAATAATAAATGACTTTATGTCGCCAGTTAAAAGTTGTTAATACCTCTCAGGTGGGCTGGTCCGTGTGCCGGGCGTCCCCGGTCGGATGTCCTGCGTTGCCCACAAAAGCTTTGCAGCAGACAGGGGATAAAGTGCTGTGTGCTGTAAAGCTGGCTGAGGCGGCTTGAGTGGTAACAGCCGCTGGAGACAGAAGAGCAGTGAAAAACGTGTCCGTCTGAGTATGCTGGAGTTTGCACCAAAGTATGACACCTGAGCAAGGTGTGTGGAGTCTCACCACTGCACCTTCTGTTCATTGTTTGTACACTTCCAGCAGTGTTCACCGGCAGCTGTGGAATATGGACTTTAGCTTCACACTATAGCTGCAACATATTATAAGTCCTCCAGTTGTACAGACACTTTGAGACAAGTTTTGTGGGTTATTTCATTGTTCATTGTTTTATCGGTATAACCATATTATAACATCCTTTTTATTGTGCATTAAATTTTTATATTTTCATATGTTGGCTCTCTTTTTATTGTATTTCTGACATTCAGCGCGGCCGTTTTCTTTTGTTAGCTCCTTTGTTACACAACGACACATAGTTGTTCGGCTAGCGCAGAATCTCAGAATTTTGTTTTTATTATACACTTTAAATTATGTGATGTATCCTCTGCTGAGGCGCTTTTTCAGCAGTTAATCTACCTTTATGCTACTGTCGTTGCATTGTCCGAGTGAATCTGAACTGGTTTCTCCTGAAGGGTGTCCTTTGCCTGAATCAGTGCCATGTATATGGCCCGAAGTTCCAATATATTTTTTGGCAGGCAACTTTCTTCCTTGGTCCACTGCCCCTGGAAACAAACCTTCCTGACACCGCTCCCCAGCCCTGAAGGCTGGCATCCGTTGTCAGAATTTCCCAATCTGATATCCAAAAGGGTCTCCCCTTGGCCAGATGGGATGTCTGTAGCCACCAGGCTATTGACCTCCTTACTTCCAGAGTAAGAACCATAGGGGTAGATTCAATTAGCAGCGAAAAACCGGACTATTCCCGCGAAACGCAATTACAGCCTATTCAATTTTCCTGGAAAATTTATCGGTGATCATTTTTTCACTAATTTCACTTCACCTACTCTGAAGCAGGTGAAAAGTTGGGAAAAGTCACTATTTTAAGGTAAAAATGTTTGGATATGGTACAAAACTCCTGGGACACCCCCCTTAATGACCAATTAGGCACGTTGAGGTTTTTAATTGGCCAATAATGACATGTCATTTTTGGGGTGAAAAAGTACAAAGTGATGGAAATTGGGGTTCAAGGTATGGGACAGGTATATTGGGGTGCTTTATGAGTGGGACAGGTGTTTTTAGGCTTGCAGATGGGAGTAATCGGTCTGTTTCCACCTTTTTTTTAAAGTACCCTAAAATGACCCAAATATATACTTATACCCATTTTCATGTACCCCAAATTTAATGAAAGCATTTATTTTGCTCAAAAAACTTGCTATCATTTTTTTGCATTTAAAAAAAAATGCATATAACAGCCATTTCACACAATTTAAGTCCCCAAAAACTCTCTAATGTGATCTCTAATACACTTCTCTTCTGTTTTCCTATGTTAGTTTAGCATTTTTTGGGGTACAGGCTGATTTCCCCATTTTCACCTGCACTTTTCACTGCAAGAATTTTTAGGTGAAACCCGTTTGGAATGAAATAGGTCGAAAAACGGAGCGTTTTTCGCGGCAATTTTCGCGAAAAACGTTCGGGTGAAAAATTGCCGCGAATTTGCGGATAATTGAATACCCTGGTAAGTCTGCGTTTTTATTGTATGATGAAAACCATTCCATTTGGTAAGGATCAGATGTTGCAGAGGCCTCGAATGGAACTGAGCATACTCTACCATGTCAAATGTTGACACCATCAATCCCATCACTCGCATTGCTACGTGAATGGATACCTTTTCGACTGTGTAGCAGCTCCTGCATCCTTCGCTGAACTTTGGCTATTTTGTTCAGAGGTAAAGTTACTCTCTGAAGGCTCGAATCCAATACAGCCTCCAAGTGAGTCAACCGCTGTGACGTAACCAGAGACGATTTTGCCCAATTTATGAGTCAACCGTGCTTCTGCAGACACACTATTGTCTGTTGCAGATGACACAGAAGCAATTCCTGAGACTGTGTCAGGATTAAAAGATCGTCGAGGTATGGAGAAATCCTTATCCCCTGCTGACAGAGATAAGCTGCCATTACCACAATATTCTTGGTAAATACTCTGGGGGCTGTGCCCAATCCAAATGGAAGGGCCTGCAACTGAAAATTCTGTTGGAGGATAGCGAACCTGAGATAGCACTGATGGGAAAGGGCTATAGGAACATGTAGGTAAGCATCATGGATATCCAGGGATACCATAAAATCCCCTGGCTCCATGGCCCAAATGATGGAACGTAAAGTCTCCATATGAAACCGAGGTACCCAAATGTACTTGTTCAGCACTTTGAGATTGAGTATGGGCCGGAATGACCCATTTGGCTTCTGGACTAGAAACAGGTTGGAGTAAAAACCCTGACCTCGTTGTGTAGGAGGAACTGGAATGATTACTCCTGACTGAAGCAATTTCTGAACTACCTCTTGCAATGACCTGGCCTTCGTCTCTACTAAAGACGGGCTGTTACAAAAAAAACTTTGAGGAAGGTGTTTTTTTGAAAGCAAATGCATAACCGAGAGATACCGCTTCTTGAACCCAGGCATCTGTGGTGGACTGCTGCCAGATCTGTGCAAATTGAAGAAGTCGGCCTCCCACCCTGGGATCCCCCAGGTGGAGCATCGCATCATCAGGTTGATGGTTAATCTTCTGTTTTAGAAGCCAGTCCTCTGGTAGCCCAATGCTTTTTAGTCTTACCAGACTTGTTGTATTGGAACTGTTTTCCATCACCTTTTCCTTTTGCTTTCCCTTGAGACCGAAAAGCTGGAATTTTAGGCTTGAATTTGTTTGTGGAAGGAATCTTCACTTTCTTGGAGTCTGCTTCTGACTCCAAAATACTGTTTAATTCTTTACCAAAAATAATATCTCCAGTGCAAGGTAAAGACTCCAAAACCTTTTTGGATTCTGAATCAGCTTTCCATGTACGTAGCCAAACTGCTCTGCGAGCGGCTACTGCTGAAGCTGATGCCTGAGAGGCAATTGTACCCATATCCAAGGCTGCTTCTTCCAAAAACATTGCAATCTGTTTGATATGTGCAACATGGGAATTTTGCTCTCTAGATGCCATTGAAAGATCCCCTTCCAATGCATCAGCCCAGGCAGCCACTGCTTTTGCCATCAGGCTGAAGCCATGGCTGGTCTTATGATTGCCCCAGACAGGGAAAAATGTTTTTTAGACAACCATCAACTCTCCTATCACTGACATCAATTAATGATGTTGAAGGCAGAGGTAATGTAGATTTTCGCACAAATCGAATGACATGCGTATCTACTTTGGGGGCCACCTTCCTCTTTAAACAGTCCCCAGCCGAAAGATGATAATTGGAATTCCATTTCCTTGGAATTCTAAATTTCCCACTGGGTGTAGCCCAAGCCTCTTCCATAATTTTCGTCAGCTGTTCTGACCCAGGAAACTCAGTCCAAACTGTTTTGGGACGTTTAAACACAGGTGCCTTGGATTTTAACACAGGCTCTGCTGACTCTTCTAAAGATAGAATGGCTTTCATCACATTAATTAACTCAGATGTGTCCACTGAGCTGAGACCTTCCATCTCATCTTCGTATGCAGAACCAGAGTGTAATGAATCTTCATCCTCCGACGAATCCTCAGCTGAAACATGTGTAGACTGTGAAGATGTTGTTTCATGTCTATGTGATCTACTTACCACTGGCCTTTCAGCCTGTTTTTGTTGAGAGGCTGCTGCTTACCTTGCTGGATGTGATAAACCACAGGTGGAATGCTGCATGTAAGGGCTAATAGAGTAGCCTATCCCTGGTACAGAAGTTGGAATTATCCGCTCAGCTATACTGGATAATGTCTGTGCAAATGTAGCCCATGGGGGTTCTTGCACCTGTGTCTGCCTTGGATTTTTCAAGAGACTTTGGTGAAAGCTAAAAAATTTTACACACAAACCATTTTGAACCAGATCCTGAGAGGCTAACCCAGCTTTGCAAGACAAACATGACATGAGTGTTGGTGCTGCTATGAGTGTATTTTCCTCACCCTTGCCGCTCTTAGACATGATAAATAATCACACACTTGTACAGTGTACTAAACAATTTGTGACTGTAATCACTTTAAATATTGTTAGTGATATACAATCTGACCCTACCCTGCTTTGCACCAGCACTGAGGATCGGAATACAGAAAAAACTGACAGAATTATAGTAAAGTCAGCAATCACACTAGCAATCAGACACAGGTTATACATTAGTATAATAAGCAATATGAGCACATAATCAACTACAAATACAATTCAAGTATGTAGGAGAAACATATTAATGTATTACCTTATATAGGATTTAACCGTATTCAGTCGCACAGCGAAAGAAAACAACAGTAATAATTGTCAGACTCATATGAATTAGGCACTTATCTAACTGTTCGTACTCAAAAGGTAGATAGAGACTTAGGCCCTCATTCCGACCTCATCGCTAGCAGGCTACTTTTAGCACTGCTGTGATCAGGTAGTCGCCGCAGGGGAGAGCTGCGCTCGCTTGTGCAGAGAGCTGCACAAACAAAAGAAAAATAGTAAGACTATAAAAATAAAATAAAAAAGATTATGGCTGCTAAAAAACAGCAGCCCTCTTGACCATGGTCCGGGTCCTGCCGCACCAAACAAAAAAACTGATTTTCCTGAGACAGGAGGCGGGGATATATGAACGGGCCCGTTGCATGCTGGGAGGCCAAAAGCTTAGACAGTTTGGTGCAAATCCACTGTCGCGTCGTCATATCCCAATATTATCCTGTGGATAACCTGTGGACACAACAGGAGAAAACCATGTTTAACTGCAATATGTGGCCCCAAGGAAAGTGCAATTAATGACGCCATAAGGACTGATGTTACGAGGTCTGTAGGCATGGAACTAGCTGTCTTGAGTGGTAAAGATGACCAGGTGTATACAGGTTATAAGCAGCAAGTGGGGTATTCAAAATGCAGAGGATTCTAGCCAGGCAAGCTATGATATGTGAGTTGTTGTTAATTCAAAGTATGTTCATTTCTGTTGTTAATTAAATTTAATGTAATCGTACTTCACTACCGTGCGTTCCCTTTTTTATATTCTTAATCAGATACCGTTTGTTACTCTGAAGAATGGAGTAGGGATGCTGTGTGAAAGATTATTGTGCAGGGTAAATACAGTACTGGTTGCTTTATTTTTACTCTGCAGTCCCTTATCCTGACAGTCCCTCATTTAGCCCCTAACCCTCATCTTTTCCCTACTCTTACCCTCCCTTGTGGGTGCCTGAACCTAACTCTTCCCGCTAGGTGCCTAACCCTAACCTCCCCTTCTACATGCCTAACCCTAAACCTCCCTTCCTGGTCCCTAACCCTAACGTTCCCGTGCGTGCACCCTAAGCCTAACCCCCCCTTCTGCTGCCTAAACCGGACATCCCGCCACCTGTGCGCAGCACGACGGCAGCGCGTCCCGCTGTCAGGACCATCGGGATGCCGGCTGCCGGTATTTTGACACAGGCATCCCGTTTGGTGTCGGTATATTGACGCCGGGATTGTGTCCTCCATCGGGATCCCGACGTCGGTATATTGACCGCTGAGATCCCGTTTGTCAGCGCTTCCCGTCTGAACACACCCCACCCAAATATTACACTCTCTGCACATGTTATATCCGTCCCACCTGTAGTGCACATGGTTTTGCTCATTACAGAAAGATTTAGCTTTTGCGATCAACCCTGAATTAGGCCCAAACAGTTTATCCAAAATCAAGATTCTCTTCAATGCATTTTTTTTATTTTTTTTTATCCCTAATAGGAACTGAAGTATCGGTAACTGGAAAAGAGAACCCTATAGGACGAGAAGAGTGTATTGTACTAAATCTATTTGCTACATTTCTTTATTTCTATTTCTCTGTTTGCTATTACTTTTGCCTTTACTCTTTTTTCCCTTTTCTTTCCCCTTTTTTTCTATACTCTTCTATAATTTACCTGCCTTATCCTTATTTTGCTGTTTTAGATGATCTTTTTCTGACTGTATCTTTCCTCTCTCTGGCCCTCATTCCGAGTTGATCGCTCGTTGCCGTTTTTCGCAGCAATCAGGTGAAAAAACGGCATTTATGCGCATGCGCTAAGTATTTTCACACAAAAGTTTGCAGTTTTACAGTCGCTCGAGTGTTCGTAGCATGATTGACAGGAAGTGGGTGTTTGTAGGTGGCAACTCAGCGTTTTCAAGGAGTGTGCTAAAAAACGCAGGCGTGCAAGGAAAAAACACAGGCGTGGCTGGAGAAACGGGGGAGTGGCTGGCCGAACGCAGGGCGTGTTTGTGACGTCAAGCCAGGAACTAAACAGACTGCAGTCATTGCAAGATAGGAGTAGGTCTGGATCTACTCAGAAACGGCATGAAATTTTTCCTGTGCAGTTCTGCTAATCTTTCATTCACACTTCTGCTAAGCTAAGATACACTCCCAGAGGGCGGCGGCCTAGCGTTTGCATTGCTGCTAAAAGCAGCTAGCGAGCGATCAACTCGGAATGAGGGCCTCTCTGTGGCTGTCTTTTCCCATTATCAGCCTCTTTGGAGTCAGTATCCAGGCCTGGGCATGCTGCAGTCTCTGCAGCTGTTGCAAATCCTGAATGGACCTTGGGCCTAATAAGATTGATCGCAGCAGCAAATTTGTTAGCAGGTGGGCAAAACCATGGGGATGATTCAGACCTGATCGCTAGCAGGCTACTTTTAGCACTGCTGCGATCAGGTAGTCACCGCCTACAGGGGAGGGGGGATTCGCTGTGCAGGGCTGCGAACTGCTGTGCAGAGAGTTGCACAAACAAAAGTTTGTGCAGTTTCTGCACAGCTCAGGACTTACTCACCCGCTGCGATGATCTTGTCCGGCGCGGACGTCAAGATCCCTCCCTGGAGATGGCTGGACACACCTGCGTTCGCCTGGACACACCTTCAAAACGGTGAGTAGACACCCCCGGCCGGCCTCTTCCTGTCAATCTTCTAGCGTCTGCCGCTGCGAATGCTTTCTTCATCAATTTTGTCGCTGCATGGCGACAGCCGTTGCCGGGGTAGCGACGTGCCTGTGATTGCCGCCTGCGTGCATGCGCAGTTCTGACCTGATCGCATGGCTGCGAAAGATTGCAGCGTGCGAACGGGTCAAAATGTCCCCCCATGTGCACTGCAGGGGGTCAGATATAACATGTGCAGCAAGAGTTAGATTTGGGTGGGGTGTGTTCAAACTTAAATCTAAATTGCAGTGTAAAAATCAAGCAGCCAGTATTTACCCTGCACAGAAACAAAATAACCCACCCAAATCTAACTCTCTCTGCAAATGTTATATCTGCCACACCGGCAGTGCACATGGTAATTCAGATCAACTCTGAATTACCCTCCTTGGGCAAAGAGGCGACACTACCTTTGGTGACACCCAGTGCAGCAGTGTTGTAGTGTGTGCGTGTACTGTGCAAAGCCATGTCCAATTGAGTGATGATTTGAGCCGATTCTGGGCAGCCCCCAGCCTCTCTCCTGGCACTCGTCATGCTGGGCAGTCCCTAGCCTCCCTCCCAAAACCCGGCACAGGAAAACAATGTGGGCGCTGTTTGCTGACACAATCCGAGGGGATGACACCAACATAGCAGCTGTTATTTTGGTGTCACACCATCAGATGGTGTCACCCAGTGAAGACCGCACCCCCTTAGTCAGTGGAGGATGAGCTGGGGGGCAGGGTGCCAGTGCAATTTAAGTATGCCTTACCCACCTGACTGAGAGAGACAGGCAGAGGATGCTCCTGCCCCCCCCCCCCCTTTCCCCAGCTAAAGAGAGAAATAAGGTAGCAGGAGCTGTATACTGGCCCTGTCTAACCACTGTCCCATCTCTCAACTCCCATGCCCCTTCCGAGCTACTAGAGATACTTGCCTAAACTAGACTCATACACTTTCTTAACTCACACAACTTATTAGACCCACTTCAGTCAAGCTTTCGTTCCCAACACTTCACCGACACAGCTCTCACTAAAGTAGTGAATGATCTGGTCACTGCCAAATCTAAAGGCCATTACTCACTTCTAATTCTTCTAGAGATCTCTGCTGCTTCTGACACTGTTGACCACACTTTTCTCAAACATTACAACCCTTAGGTCTTCAGGCATTTTTTGGTTGTCATCATACCTATCTAAGCGCTCTTTCAGTGTCAGCTCTGAATCCACCTCCCCTTCACTACCTCTATCAGCTGTACCGCAAGGCTCAGTCTTAGGTCCTTTGCTTTCTCAATCTATACCACATCTCTCTGCAAACTAATCATCTCTTTTCGATTTCAGTATCATCTGTATGCGAATGATGCTCAAATCTACCTATCCTCCCCAGATTTGTCTCTATCTGTACAGGTCCGTGTCACTGAATGTCTTTCTGCTGGTTCATCTTGGATGTCATCTCCCCACCTCAAACTTAGGGTGAGATTCAAATGACCTATCACGCCCAATTTCGTTTTTAAAATGATCTCAGTTATTGCACATATTGCGCCCATAGTGATCAGGTTTAGCTGTGTAAAGGGTTGGGCGCCTCCCTACTCCGGGGGTAGCAAGCTGAAATAATGATACCACGCCCCTGAGGGCAGAAACAGAACGGGTGTGGAAAGGGGTGAAAAGAATTGAATCCCGCCCATAATATTTCCAAAACAGAATTAATTATATTTCCACTGGCCAATAAAAGTTACCGACCTGCTATCTCACTGTTGAGAACGCGACAATCAATCCTACCAAACAAGCCTAGGTGTCATCCTTGACTCTTAACTGTCCTTTGTTCCCCACATTCAATAAGTATTGAAATCATGGTACAGGCGTCTAAAAAACATATCCAAAATATGACCGTACCTTACACAAGACACAGCAAAAACTGTAATCCGTGATCTCATTATCTCCCGCATTGATTATTGAAATAGTCTTCTTACTGATCTTACTAATAAGAGACCCTCACCACTACAATCCATTCTGAATGCAGCTGCAAGGCTAATCTACCTTGCTAGACGTTTATCTTCTGCGGATACACTCTGTCAGTCCCTCCATTGGTTACTAGTACTCTACCGTATTCAATATAAAAATAGGATTTTAATTACCTACCGGTAAATTTACTCTCGTAGTCCGTAGGGGATACTGGGAATCCATTTAGTACCATGGGGTATAGACGGGTCCACTAGGAGCCTTGGGCACCTTAAGAATTTGACAGTGTGCACTGGCTCCTCCCTCTATGCCCCTCCTACCAGACTCAGTCTAGGAAACTGTGCCCGAGGAGACAGACATACTTTGAGAGAAGGATAGATAAGGAAAGAGGTGAGATTACGAACCAGCACACACGGAACAATAGGAAAGCCATGCTAACCAAACTTGAAACATGAACAGCAACAGCTGAACCAACCAGAATACTTAACTAAGTAACAGTGCAGGAAGAACGAGGCGCCGGGCGGGAGCCCAGTATCTCCTATGGTCTACGAGAAAAGGATTTACCGGTAGGTAATTAAAATCCTATTTTCTCTTACGTCCTTGGGGATACTGGGAATCCATTTAGTACCATGGGGAAGTACCAAAGCTCCCAAACCGTGTGGGAGAGTGCTGAGGTTCCTGCAGAACTGATTGACCAAACTGGAGGTCCTCAGAGGCCAAAGTATCGAACTTGTAAAACTTGGCAAATGTGTTTGAACCCGACCAAGTAGCTGCTTGGCAGAGCTGTAAAAGCTGAGACACCCTGGGCAGCCACCCAAGAAGAACCCACCGACCTAGTAGAGTGGGCCTGTACAGATTTTGGAACCGGCAATCCTGATGTTGAACAAGCATGCTGGATAGTGAGCCTGATCCAGCGTGCAATAGACTGCTTTGAAGCAGGACACCCAATTTTATTGGGATAATAGAGAACAAACAGCAAGTCGGATTTCCTGTGACGTGCTGTTCTCTTTACATACACCTTCAAAGCCCTCACAACATCCAAAGACTTTGAAGTAGCAGGGGCGTCCATAACAGCCGAAACCACAATAGGTTGGTTGATGTGAAACGCGGACACCACCTTAGGAAGAAATTGCTGATGAGTTCTGAGTTCAGCTCGGTCCTCATGGAAAATTAAATAGGGACTCTTGTGAGACAACGTCCCTAGCTCCGACACACGTCTTGCTGAAGCCAAGGCCAACAGTGTTACGTCAACCTCCTGTAACGGTTCAAACCAGTCCGATTGGAGGAACTGCAGCACCAAATTAAGATCCCAAGGTGCCGTGGGAGGCACAAAGGGAGACTGGATGGGTAGAACACCTTTCAAGAACGTCTGGACCTCAGGGAGAGAAGCCAATTGTTTCTGAAAGTAAATAGACAAGGCCGAAATCTGGACTTTTATGGAGCCTAGACGTAGGCCCACATCCACTCCAGACTGCAGAAAAAGCAGGAGACGTCCCAGATTAAATTCCACCGCAGAATATTGTCTGCTTTCACACCAAGAGACATACTTCTTCCATATACGGTGGTAATGTTTAGACGTTACCCCCTTCCTGGCTTGGATCATAGTGGGGATGACCTTGTCAGGAATCCATCTCCTGGCTAGAATCAGCCGTTAAACCTCCATGCCGTTAAACGTAGCCGCAGTAAGTCTTGATAGATGAACGGACCCTGTTGCAGAAGATCCTCGCAAAGAGGTAGAGGCCACAGATCTTCGATCAGCATCTCGAGAAGATCCGCGTATCAGGCCCTTCGAGGCCAGTCCGGAGAAATGAGGATTGCTTGAACCTTTTCCCTTTTTATTCTCTTTACAATTCTTGGGATCAGAGGAAGTGGAGGAAACACGTACACCAGCTGGTAGACCCACGGAGTTATCAGAGCGTCTACCGCCACTGCTTGTGGGTCTCTCGACCTGAAACAATACCGCTTGAGCTTCTTGTTGTGTCGAGAGGCCATCATGTCGATCTGTGGATATCCCCACCGACGTGTCAACCATCAGAACACCTCCGGGTGGAGGCCTCACTAACCCGGGTGCAGGTCATGTCTGCTGAGGAAGTCTGCTTCCCAGTTGTCTATTCCCGAAATGCAGACCGCCGACAACGCCACGTCGTGTTTTTCCATCCAAAAGGAGAATTCTTGACACCTCTGACATTGCTGCTCTGCTTTTCGTTCCGCCCTTTCGGTTTATGTACGTTACCGCTGTTACATTGCCCAACTGGACTTGAATTGCCTGATTCTGAAGTAGAGATGAGGCCTGCAGAAGGGTGTTGTAGATTGCCCTGAGTTGCAAGATGTTTATTGGAAGGACGACTTCCTGACTTGACCATCTTCCTTGAAACTGCACCCCCTGGGTGACTGCTCCCCAACCTCTGAGGCTTGCGTCTGTGGTTAGCAGAATCCAATTCTGAATCCCGAACCTCCGACCCTCGACGAGGTGAGAAGTCTGTAGCCACGACAGAAGGGAGATCCTAGATCTTGGCGACAGACGGATCTGGTGCATGTGAAGATGTGATCCGGACCATTTGTCCAATAGATCTAGTTGGAAAGGCCTCACATGAAACGTTCCATACTGAAGCACCTCGTAAGAGGCCACCATTTTCACCAGAAGGCAAATGCACAGATGCACCGAGATCATGGTTGGCTTCAGGACAGCCCGAACCATCGACTGGATTACCATAGCCTTCTCCAAGGGAAGGAACACTCTCTGAGACTCTGTGTCCAGTATCATTCCCAGGAAAGGAAGCCTCTGTGTTGGTTCCAGGTTAGATTTTGGTAAGTTCAGAATCAACCCGTGATCTAGGAGTAGTTTGGTTAAGAGGCCAATGCTGTCCAACAACCGCTCCCTGGATGGTGCCTTTATCAGAAGATCATCCAGATACGGAATTATGTTCACTCCCTGTTTGCAGAGTAGAAACATCATCTCTGCCATCTCTTTGGTGAACACTCTCGGTGCCGTGGAGACCAAATGGCAGGGCCTCGAACTGGTAGTGACAGTCCTGCAGTGCAAACCGTAGATAAGGTGGATGAGGTGGCCAGATCGGAATGTGAAGATACACATCCTTGATATCCAGAGACACTAGGAATTCCCCCTCCTCCAGACCTGAGATGACCGCTCTCAGAGACTCCATCTTGAATTTGAACACTCGTAAGTACGGGTTCAACGATTTGAGGTTTAAAATCGGTCTTACCAAACCATCCGGTTCCGGTACTACAAACAAGTTGGAACAGTACCCCTTGTTTTGCAGATGAGGTGGAACTGGGACAATGACCTGGGTCCGTACCAGTTTTTCTATGGCGTCCTGTAAAGTTATACTTGCCTCTTGTGAAACTGGTAAGACTGATTTGAAGAATCCGTAAGGTGGGAGCTCCTGACACTCCAGTCTCTAGCCTTGGGAAACAAGTTCTATGACCCAGGGATCCTGGCACGAACCTGTCCAGGTGTGACTGAAATTTTTTAGTAGGGCTCCCACCCGCCAGTCTTCCAAGCATCGCGGTCCACCGTCATGCTGAAGGCTTTGAGGAAGCAGAGCTGGTTGCTGGTTTGTGTGGTTTACATCTAGCGCCTGTGGTGGCTGTAGAAGAACCTCTGGTTTTGCCCTTAAACTTGGCAGTCCGAAAAGACTGTAGATTAGGTCCTGTGTAGGCCTTACTGGCTGGGGGAGCTGCAGAAGGAAGATATGTGGACTTACCCGCAGTAGCTTTGGAGATCCATTTGTCTAGTTCATCTCTAAATAAGGCCTCTCCTGTGAAGGGTAGGCCTTCCACGCCTGTCCGGGAGTCCACGTCAGCAGTCCACTGGCATAGCCATAAGCCTCTGCATGCTGACACTACCATAGCAGTGGTGCTTGCATTAAGCAAGTCTATTTCTTTTATGGCTTCCACCATAAAATCCGCAGAGTCCTGTATATGTTGCAGGAGTAAAATAATCTCCCAGAGGCAAGGTATATAACCCCTCAATTAGGTTACCTGACCATTTGGCGATGGCCTTAGTAATCCACCCACATGCTATAGTATGTCTCTGGGCCACCCAGCAACTGTATACAAATATTTGAGTGTAGTCTCAATTCTACGATCAGCCGTTTCTTTTAGGGAGGCTGTACCCTGGACAGGCAATACAATTTTCCGTGACAGCCTGGATACTGATGCATCCACGATCGGTGGATTTTCCCATTTATCCTCAGGAGGAAAAGGAAAAGATGATATCAACCTTATAGGGATCTGAAATTTCCTATCAAGATTAACCCACGGTTCTTCAAACAGGGTATTTAGTTCCTTTAACACTGGAAAAGTGGCTGAGAATTTATTTTTTATATTAAAATAAGATTCCTCAGTCTCCTCTGTTACCTTATCAGGGATATGCAGAATTTCTCTTATAGCTTCTATGAGAGCCTCTATTCCCTGTGACAGAGTAGCCTCCCCCACCTCTGAGTCCACCTCCATGTCTGACCCTTATTCATCAGTCATACTGCAGGATATGGGCCAAAAGACGTTTTTGCGGACAAATAGCAGGGGACTGAAACGCTGGTTTTGGTACTGAGTCTCTTTTCATAAACTCAGTCATCAATTTTCTTAAGTATTGCGTCTTTCTCATTGTGGGACAGTTTAGTAGAAATATTGGAAATCATTCCCCTAATGGAGTCCAGCCAAGCTGGCTCTGTCCGGCTAGCCTGGGAAGGTACACTGCACTGAGTACACTGTGCCTTACATGAAACACACTCTTTGTCTGACATACTGTGACAGTGATAGTACACACACACACACACACACACACACACACACACACACACACACACACACAAACAGGTTAAATGCACAATTAACCTACAAAGAGCCCTTTCAGGGAGACACAGAGATAGTATGGAGCCAGCACACAACGCCCTTACTGCTAATGCCAAGCTTAGCTGGGACGCAGAGTAAGTACCCAGATTGGGGATTTAGTACACTAGTAAGCGCTCCCCCCCTGCTATGACCCCCTGGTACTGCTGAGGTAATCTGGAGCTGCGTGTCCCTGTCCACTGAGTCTGGTAGGAGGGGCATAGAGGGAGGAGCCAGCGCACACTATCGCATTCTTAAATTACCCAAGGCTTCTAGTGGACCCGTCTATACCCCATGGTACTAAATGGATTCCCAGTATCCTCAAGGACGTAATAGGATTTTAATTACCTACTGGTAAATCCTTTTCTCGTAGTCCGTAGAGGATGCTGGGGTCCACATTAATACCATGGGGTACAGACGGGTCCATTAGGAGCCAAGGACACTTTAAGAGATCAATAGTGTGGGCTGGCTCCTCCCTCTATGCCCCTCCTACCAGGATCAGTCTAGAAACTGTGCCCGAGGAAACGGACATACTTCGAGAGAAGGAAATACACAGATAGTGGCGAGATTCACACCAGCTCACACGTACAACAAAAGGAAAGCCAAGCTAACCAACTTGGAATGATTCAGCAACGGCTGAACTAACAAACTGAACCAAGTAACAATGCAGGAATGTGAAGCACTGGGCGGGAGCCCAGCATCCTCTACAGACTACGAGAAAAGGATTTACCGGTAGGTAATTAAAATCCTATTGTCTCTTACGCCTTAAGAGGATGCTGGGGTTCACATTTGTACCATGGGGTTGTACCAAAGCTTCCAGTACGGGAGGGAGAGAGCTGAGGTTCCTCCAGAACAGACTGACCAAACTTTAGGTCCACAGAGGCCAAAGTATTGAACTTGTAGAACTTAGCAAACGTGTTCGACCCTGACGAAGTAGCTGCTCGGCAAAGTTGAAGAGCCGAGACACCCGGGCAGCCGCCCGGAAAGAACCCACTTTACGAGTAGAGTGGGCCTTAACAGATTTTGGACACGGCAAGCCTGCCGTAGAATAAGCATGCTGGATAGTGAACCTGATCCAGCGAGAAATCGACTGCTTAGAAGCAGGACACCCAACCTTGTTGGGATCATAAAGGACAAACAGAGCGTCTCACTTCCTTTGACAAGAAGTTCTCTTCACATAGATTTTCAAAGCCCTCACAACATCCAAGGACTTTGAGGTAATTGAGGAGTCAGTAGCCACTGGCACCACAATAGGTTGATTAATATGAAAGGCTGACACAAACTGTGGAAGAAACTGCTGAGGCGTTCTGAGCTCAGCTATATCCTCATGGAAAATTAAATAGCGGCTCCTACAGGACAACGCCCCCAATTCCGACACGCGTCAAGCAGACGTCAATGCCATCAGAGTGACCGCCTTCCAAGTAAGAAACTTGATGTCCATGTCCTGTAAAGGCTCGAATCAATCCGATTGCAGGAACTGCAGCACCACATTTAGATCCCAAGGTGCCATAGGAGGCATAAAGGGTGGTTGAATACGCAGAACCCCTTTCAAGAAGTTTGAACCTCAGAAAGAACCGCCAACTGTTTCTGGAAAAAAATGGACAAGGCCAAAATCTGGACCTTTATGGAGCCCAAGCGTAGGCCAACATCCACACCTGTCTGCAGAAAGAGGAGAAACCGTCCAAGTTGAAACTCCACCGCAGGAAAATTCTTGGATTCACACCAAGACACATACTTTTTCCAAATTTGATGGTAATACTTTGACGTTACTCCCTTCCTAGCCTATATCAGGGTAGGAATTACCTTTTTCAGAATGCTTTTCTGAGCTAAGATCTGGCGTTCAACCTCCATGCCGTCAAACGTAGCCGCGGTAAGTCTTGATAGGCGAACGGCCACTGTTGGAGAAGGTCCTCGCGAAGAAGAAGAGGCATCGGATCCTCCAGCAGTAATTCCAGAAGTTCAGCGTACCAAGCCCGTCTTGGCCAGTCTGAAGTAATGAGGATCGCCTGAACTCTTGTTCTTTTTATGAGCTTGAAAACCTTTGGGATGAGCAGAAGTGGAGGGAACACATACACCGACTGGAACGTCCACAGAGTGACCAGTGCATCCACCACCACTGCGTGTGGGTCTCTTGACCTGGAACAATACCTCCAAAGCTTCTTGTTGAGGCGAGAGGCCATCATGTCTATCAGAGGTACTCCCCATCGGCTTGTCACCTCTGCGAACACCTCCGGATGGAGGCCCCATTCTCCTGGATGGAGATCGTGTCTGCTGAGGAAGTCCGCTTCCCAGTTGTCCACGTCCGGAATGAAGATTGCTGACAGCGCCATCTCGAGCTTTTCTGCCCAGAGGAGGATTCTTGTTACCTCGCAGCTCTGCTCTTCGTTCCGCCCTGACTGTTTATGTAGGACACCGCTGTGACGTTGTCCGACTGAACCTGAATGGCTTGATGTTGCAGAAGATGTGCTGCTTGTAGAAGGCCGTTGTAAATGGCCCTCAATTCCAGAACGTTTATTGGAAGGAGAGATTCCTGACTGGACCACCTTCCTTGGAAGTTTTCCCCTTTGGTGACTGCTCCCCAACCTCTGAGGCTTGGATCCGTGGTTAGGAGCATCCAATTCAGAATCCCGAACCTGCTGCCTTCGAGTAGGTGAGACGTTTGTAGCCACCAGAGGAGCAAAATTCTGGCTTTCGGCGACAGGCGTATCCGCTGGTGCATGTGAAGATGTGATCCCGACCATTTGTCCAGGAGATCCAGTTGGAAGAACCTCGCATGGAACCTTCCGTACTGAAGAGCCTCGTAGGAGGCAACCATCTTCCCCAGAAGACAAATGCACTGATGAACCAATACCCTAGCCAGTTTCAGGAGTTCCCGGACCATTGATTGGATCACCAACGCTTTCTCCACTGGTAGAAACACCCTCTGTACTTCCGTATCAAGTATTATTTCCAGGAAGGGCAGATTCCTTGTCGGCTCCAAATGTGACTTTGGAAGATTCAGGATCCACCCTTGATCCTGGAGTAGACGAGTTGAGAGAGCAACACTCTGCAACAACTTCTCCTTGGAAGACGCTTTCATCAGCAGATCGTCCAAATATGGAATTATGTTCACACCCTGTTTTCGGAGGAGTAGCATCATCTCCGCCATGACCTTGGTGAATACCCTTGGTGCTGTGGAGAGGCCAAAAGGCAGTCCAGCAGCGCAAATCTGGTGAGGCGGCCAGATTGGAATGTGAAGGTATGCATCCTTGATATCTAGGGATAACAGGAATTCCCCCTCCTCCAGACCTGAGATCACTGCTCTGAGACTCCATCTTGAATTCGAATCCCTTCAAGTAGGGGGTTCAATGACTTTAGGTTTAATATCGGCCTTACCGAATCGTCCTGTTTCGGTACCACAAACAGGTTTGAGTAATAACCCTTGTGTTGTAGGTGAAGTGGAACAGGAACAATGACATTTCTTTGAACCAATTTTTGAATTGCTACCTGTAGGATAGCGCTGTCTGTCAGCGAAACTGGTAAGCCTGATTTGAAGAATCTGTGAGGTGGGAGTTGTTGAAACTCCAGTCTGTATCCCTGGGCCACAATATCCTTTACCCAGTGGTCTAGGCATGATGACGCCCAAATGTGACTGAAAACTTTTAGTCTTGCTCCCACATGCCCGACCTCTAGGCAAAGATGACCACCGTCATGCTGAAGATTTTGAGGAAGTAGAACCTGGCTTCTGTTCCTGGGAACCTGATGGCGCAGGTTTTTTTGAATTTCCCCGACCTCCTCTAAAGAAGGTGGGAGGGGGTTTGGATTTCTTACATTTTGCGGTCCGAAAGCACTGCAGTGTAGGCGAAGGAAAAGACTTCCTAGCCGGTGGTGTCGCTGAGGGAAGAAAAGTTTACTTACCCGCAGTTGCCGTGGAGATCCATGCATCCAAAGCATCCCAAAACAGAGCCTGACATGTGAAGGGTAGGTTCTCCACACTTCTCTTGGATTCTGTATCCACAGTCCATTGGCGTAGCCAGAGTCCTCTTCGCGCCGAGACCGCCATAGCAGTAGCCTGTGCATTCAGCATGCCAAGGTCCTTCATGGCCTCCACCATGAACCCTGCAGAATTCTGTATGTGACGTAAGAACAAATCAATGTCACTGAATTCCATAGTATCTAAGGGGTATATGCAATTGCGGTCGAATTCCCGAAATTGTCGAATTTCGGGTCATTTGCGCCCCAAAAAAAAATTTGCCTATGCAATTCAGTGCTTTCCGACCAAAAAACGGACTTTCAAAATTCGACTTTTTGAAATTCGAATTTTTGCAAATTCGACTTTTCTGCAATGAAACAAGTGCTGCAATTCGACAAAAGCATATTCAATTCAAGTTTGGAAATTCGACAGCAGTGCTTTTAGACAGCAAATTCGTCATTTTCAATCCGCCACACTTTGGAGGGTGAAAACAATAAAAAAAAATTTAAACATGTTTTTTTTGGTGTTTTTTTTTTTAGGAATAGCATATCTATTTATATTAGAAGGGATTAGGTTTTTTTTTTTTTTTTTTTTGGAGGCACAAATATTATTTATATATTTTTTAAAATATTATTTTTTTTTATTGCTGGAACGGTAAAATCCTTAAAAAAAATGGCGTGGGGTCCCCCCTCCAAAGCATAACCAGCCTCGGGCTCTTCGAGCTGGTCCTGGTTCTAAAAATGCGGGGGAAAAATTGACAGGGGATCCCCCGTATTTTTAAAACCAGCACCGGGCTCTGCGCCTGGTGCTGGTGCCAAAAATACGGGGGACAAAACGAGCAGGGGTCCCCCGTATTTTTCACACCAGCATCGGGCTCCACTAGCTGGACAGATAATGCCACAGCCGGGGGTCACTTTTATGCCGCGCCCTGCGGCCGTGGCATTAAATATCCAACTAGTCACCCCTGGCCGGGGTACCCTGGGGGAGTGGGGACCCCTTCAATCAAGGGGTCCCCCCCCCCCAGCCACCCAAGTGCCAGGGGTGAAGCCCGAGGCTGTCCCCCCCATCCAATGGGCTGCGGATGGGGGGGCTGATAGCCTTTTGTGATAATGAAAAGAATATTGTTTTTTCCAGCAGTACTACAAGTCTCAGCAAGCCTCCCCCGCAAGCTGGTACTTGGAGAACCACAAGTACCAGCATGCGGGATAAAAACGGGCCCGCTGGTACCTGTAGTACTACTGGGAAAAAAATACCCAAATAAAAACAGGACACACACACCGTGACAGTAAAACTTTATTTCATACGTCGACACACACATACTTACCTATGTTCACACGCCGACATCGGTCCTCTTCTCCATGTAGAATCCACGGATACCTGAAAATAAAAGATCAATATACTCACCTCAGCCATGGTCCAGAGATACATCCACGTACTTGGCAAAAAAAGAAAACGAACACACGGGCCACCGGACTGAAAGGGGTCCCATGCTGACACATGAGACCCCTTTCCACGAATGAGACCTGTCAGTGACAGCTGTCACACAAAGGTCTCTAAAGCCAATCAGGAAGCGCAACTTCGTTGCGCTCACCTGATTGGCTGTGCGCTGTCTGAACTCAGACAGCGCATCGCACAGCCCCGTCCATTATATTCAATGGTGGGAACTTAGCGGCTAGCGGGGAGGTCCCCCGCCGGTCAGCGGCTGACCGCGGGTAACCCTACCGCTGACGGCAAAGTTCCCACCATTGAAACTAATGGAGCGGCTTTGCGATGCGCTGTCACAGCACAGACAGCGCACAGCCAATCAGGTGAGCGCCACGGAAGTAGCGCTTCCTGATTGGCTGAAGGGACTTCAGTGACAGGAGTCACGTGATGTCCCGGCATTCGGGAGAAAGGGGTCTGATGTGAAAGCATGGGACCCCTTTCAGTCCGGCATGGAGCGGGTGTTCGGTTTGTTTTTTTAACAAGTACGTGGATTTATATCTGGACGTGGATGTACCTCTGGACGCTGGAAGGGGAGTATAATTTTTTCACAGGTACCCTCGGATCGTCGGAGACCGTGGCAGTCGGCGTGTCAACATAGGTAAGTATGTGTGTGTCGGTAGTGTGTAATAAAGTTTTACTATCAAGGTGTCTGTGTACTGTTTTTATTTGGGTATTTTTTTTCCAGTAGTACTACAGGTACCAGCGGGCCCGTTTTTCTCCCGCATGCTGGTACTTGTGGTTCTCCAAGTACCAGCTTGCGGGGGAGGCTTGCTGGGACTTGTAGTACTACTGGAAAAAACAATATCTTTTTATTATCACAAAAGGCTATCAGCCCCCCCATCCGCAGCCCATTGGATGGGGGGGGACAGCCTCGGGCTTCACCCCTGGCCCTTGGGTGGCTGGGGGGGGGGACGACCCCTTGATTGTAGGGGTCCCCACTCCCCCAGGGTACCCCGGCCAGGGGTGACTAGTTGGGTAGTTAATGCCACGGCCGCAGGGCACGGCATAAAAGTGACCCCCGGCTGTGGCATTATCTGTCCAGCTAGTGGAGCCCGATGCTGGTGTTAAAAATACGGGGGACCCCTACTCTTTTTGGCCCCCGTATTTTTGGCACCAGCACCAGGCGCAGAGCCCGGTGCTGGTTTTAAAAATACGGGGGATCCCTGCCCAATTTTCCCCCGCATTTTTAGAACCAGGACCAGCTCGAAGAGCCCGAGGCTGGTTATGCTTTGGAGGGAGGACCCCACGCCATTTCCCCCCCCCCCGGGTTTTTCCAAATCGCGGCAAAATCCGCCAAATCGGCCGATTTTCGCCCGCGGGTCTGTCGAATCCGTTTTTCATTGAATATGGTGAATTCCAGCAGCCACCTGCCGGAATTCACCTGTCGAATTGTGTCGAATTTAAAAACGGCGATAATTTGCCGTGATTCGCCGTGAATTGCATATACCCCTAAGTCTTTTAGCAATGTGCCTGACCACTTTACTATGGGGGTCATTCCGAGTTGTTCGCTCGCTAGCAGTTTTTAGCAGCCGTACAAACGCATTGTTGCAACCCACCGGGGAGTGTATTTTTGCTTTGCAGAAGTGCGAACGCTTATGCAGCAGAGCGCCTGCAAAATAATTTTGTGCAAAACAAGACCAGCCTTGTAGTTACTCTTCGTGTGCGTTGATTCTAATGACTGAGGGACTGCTTTTGACGTCACACACCCGCCCAGCGTTCGCCCAGCCATGCCTGCGTTTTTCCAGGCACGCCTGCGTTTTTCTAAGCACTCCCTGAAAACAGTCAGTTGACACCCAGAAAGTCCCACTTCATGTCAATCTTCCTGCGTTCGGTCGTGCGACTGAAAGCTTCGCTAGAACCTGTGCAAAACCATGATGCTCTTTGTACCCGTACGTCGCGCGTGCGCATTGCGGTGCATATGCATGCGCAGATTAGCAGTTTTTTACACTAATCGCTACGCAGCGAACAACGGCAGCTAGCGAACAACTCTGAATGACCCCCTATGGCTTTAGAAATCCACGCACAAGCAATAGTGGGCCGTAAAGCGACGCCATTAGCTGCGTATAGTGATTTGAGTGTATTTTCAATCTTGCGTTCAGCCGGTTCTTTTAAAGCGGTTGAACCAGGAACAGGTCAAACTACCTTTTTTGACAACCTAAATACAGATGCGTCAACTATTTTCCCACTTTTTCCTATCCTCTTCAAGAAAAGGGAAAGCAATAAGAACCCTTTTTGGGATCTGGAATTTTTTCTCTGGGGATTCCCAGGATTTTTCAAACAAAGAGTTTAACTCCTTGGAAGCCGGAAAGGTAAGCAAGGATTTCTTACATTCTGTAAAATAAAATTCCTCCACCTGTTCAGGTACATTCTCAGAAATGTGTAAAACATCCCTAATGACGTCAATCATTAGTTGCACCCCTTTTGCAAGGGATGCATTCCCTCCCTACATGTCCCCATCACCGTCCCCTGTATCAGAGTCGGTATCAGTGTCAGCTTGCATTATCTGGGCAAGTGTACGCTTTTGTGGGTGTGTAGGTGGGGTTTTGATGAAGTAGTGGGGGCCAAATACTGTAACCCCCCACAGATTTCCTCAAAAACTGCATCTCTTTCTCAGTATGTGACATCCTTGTAGAAATCTGGGATATCATTCCCCTTGAAGAATCCACCCATGGGGGTTCAGATTCAGAAGGCTGAGACAGTATATTGCAGTCCTGAGTACTTGGGATAGACTCCTCAGGAGAAGATAAACACTCTGCAGCACAGGACACAGAGTCCTTAGACATGGTAATGTGGGATGTACACACACACAGGAAAATGTCAGATACAGTTTCTCCCCAGAGTACCTTCAGAGAGTCACAGAGTCTTAGAAGCCAGCCACACAGCGCCCTTTGTAGCAGTTATGATAAAAGCCCAGCGCTGAGAAACCAATCTTATTAGGTTGATTATTACTAACACTTCACTCCCCCCCTGTCTATAACACCCTGGTACCGCAGTAACTGGAGTTATGTGGAGGGTCAGCGCTCCCTATCAGCGTTTCTTCTGTGTCTGCAGGGAGGAAAATGGCGCTGGTGAGTGCTGATCCGCTCTGAGGAGAAGCCACGCCCCCCCGTAATGGTGCGCAGCTTGCCGCACAAATTTGATTATACTGGCTGGAGGTCTCTATGCTAACAGAAGGATTAGCCCCTGTTAGCGTCTGTGACCAGTTTATGGTGACTGCACTGGCCCAGGACGCCCCTCCAAACGCCTACACGAAGTGTTGCTGAGCCTTCCTGGAGTGCAGCCTGAATCAGAGCTGCGCTCCCACCCTTGTGCCGCCATACGCGCCCTCGACCCGCTAACCGGGTCGCTGGCACTGTACTCACCACCTTCTATCTTCTGGCTCTGTTAGGGGGTGGCGACCCTGCTGCGGGAGTGAGCGGTCGCCTCGTAGGGCTTGCGATCATCACCCTCAGGAGCACAGTGTCCTGTCAGCGGAGATAGAGAACCATTAACTTCTAGAGTTGGTTCCTACTCCCCCCCCTAAGTCCCATGAAGCAGGAAAGCTGTTGCCAGCAGCCTTCCTGTACCTAAAGATCTAATTAAAATAAAAAAACTAAGAAAACCCCTAAGAGCTCCCCTAGCTGTGGCCGGCTCCTTTGGGCACATTTTCTAAACTGAGTCTGGTAGGAGGGGCACAGAGGGAGGAGCCAGCCCACACTATTGATCTCTTAAAGTGCCCATGGCTCCTAATGGACCCGTCTATACACCATGGTACTAATGTGGACCCCAGCATCCTCTAGGACATAAGAGAAATACTTTTACTCATACACAAGGCCAATAACCAAATGACACCAACGTACATCACTTTACTTATCTCAAAATATCGCCCAACCTCTTCATTCTTCACAAGATCTACGTCTCTCATTCACAATCATTGCTTGCTCCCAAGCACATATGAAGGACTTTCTCTGGGCTGCACCCACTCTGTGCAATGCCCTCCCACGCAGAATACGACTCTCCTCTAGTCTCCAAACTGTAAAGCGTTCTTTGAAAACTCACCTCTTCAGTGAAGCTTATCAAATTCTGGAGTCACCCACAAAAACTTCATAAACTTTCCTATCCAATAAAATCTCCACTGTACAGTCCACACATCCTCACATATTTTCTCTCTCTTCACTTTCCCATCCTCCTGACCCAACATTGCAGTGTGACCATGGGGGTCATTCCGAGATGATCGTAGCTGTGATAAATTTAGCACAGCTACGATCATCACACTAACATGCGGGGGGACGCCCAGCACAGGGCTATCCCGCCCCGCATGTCAGTGCCTGCCCCCATCTCTGCAGAAGTGCAAAGGCATCGCGCAGCGGGGATGCCTTTGCACTTCAAGAGTAGCTTTAGCGTGCTGGCCGGGAGCTACTTGTCGCTCCCCGGCCCGCAGCGGCTGCGTGTGACGTCACGCAGTCACTGCGGCCTTCCCCCCGTTCGTAGGCGTGGCCGGACCGAGCCCATGAAACGGCGGCTAAACGCCCTGTTCCGCCCCCCCCCCCTCCCCCCAGCGACCGCCTCTGCCTGTCAATCTAGTGGACCATTATGCTCTAGATAGCACCTATCCTTGTGTATCAATGACTATTTCCCTATAAATTGTAAGCTTGCAAGCACACCCTTCCTACCTCTATGACTGTTATTTCCCAGTTTTGTTTTATCATTTTTGTTTCCACTTGTAAAGCACAACGGATTTTGTATCATTATATAAGAAACTGCTAATAAATAAATAAAAGTTGCTGGAAACGGCTTCTTCTTACACCACGAAATAAGTCTTCCATACATCATGACAGTTGTTCACTGAGACAAATTGTTTAAGCTTGAGCAAACAGTCAGAAAAACCTTAGCCTTAAGGATTATTGATTCATCAGCCACAGTATTATAGTCAGTTCCACCAATCCTTAATGATAAATGGTCAATGGATGAGCAGACCCTGTCTTGGAGGAAGAAGCCACAATGGATCTACTGACATTGGGGGTCATTCCGAGCAGTTCGCACGCAGCGGTTTATCGCTGCGGTGTGAACAGGTGCAGAATGCGCATGCGCGGCGGCAGCAGTGCGCGACGTTGCCCAGCGACAGGGGTCGCCAGGTTACGTCACGTCTAGAGAACAAAGCGGTCGCAGAGCGGACCGCTAAGAACATTGACAGGAAGAAGGTGGACCTGGGCGTCTCCACAGCGTTGGAGGCCGTTTTCGGGGAGTGGATTGGAAAACGCAGGCGTGTTCAGAACAACGGAGGGCGGATGTCTGACGTCAGAAGCAGCTTCAGCATCGCAGGGATCATCGCACAGGGTAAGTAGGTATAGGGCTGGTCAAGTTCTGCTTGAAATTTTTTTAGCTTAGCAGGGCTGCACAAGCGATCACAGCCCTGCTAAGCTAAAATACACTCCCCCATAGGCGTGGACTACTGATCGCAGCAGCAGCTAAAAGTTGCTGGCTGTGATCAACTCGGAATGACCACCATTGTGCGCATCTACCATGAGCATCTTGGTCAGTCTATCAAAAACACCTGAACATTTGTCTCTTTTCACTTGCTCACGATACGTGGCAGCAAACAGCCAGATGGTACAAATAAACCAGATGAGAATCCCTCCATTGGAACCTTGCAAATTGCTGAGCCTCAAAAGTCGAGACCAAGGGGGTCATTCCGAGTTGTTCGCTCGCAAGTGAATTTTAGCAGATTTGCACACGCTAAGCTGCCGCCTACTGGGAGTGAATCTTAGCATCTTAAAATTGCGAACGATGTATTCGCAATATTGCGATTACACACCTCGTAGCAGTTTCTGAGTAGCTCCAGACTTACTCGGCATCTGCGATCATTTCAGTGCTTGTCGTTCCTGGTTTGACGTCACAAACACACCCAGCGTTCGCCCAGACACTCCCCCGTTTCTCCGGCCACTCCTGCAATTTTTCCGGAAACGGTAGCGTTTTTTCCCACACGCCCATAAAACGGCCTGTTTCCGCCCAGTAACACCCATTTCCTGTCAATCACATTACGATCGCCAGAACGATGAAAAAGCCGTGAGTAAAATTCCTAACTGCATAGCAAATTTACTTGGCGCAGTCGCAGTGCGGACATTGCGCATGCGCATTAAGTGGTAAATCGCTGCGATGCGAAGATTTTTACCGAGCGAACAACTCGGAATGACCCCCCAAATTTCCCAAGTTTTTAATGATAAAGAAAAGAAATCTAAGACATTACTAATCTGATTAACAAGTGTAACTTGTCTCTGCTACTTTGTGTCACAAGAGAAGACACTCAGTAGACACTAGAATGGATTTCTGAAAGTTGATGAGCTACCCATGAGATTCTGCCATTTGTGCTGTCTCTTGCACATGGGCTAGAACATGGCTGGGGACTCTACCGTGATCAAGAGCTTATTCATATAAGGAATGATTGTCACCTGCCTGGACCTCAGAGTAGAAGCCTTGACTGCTGTGTACTTTGTTAAAGCATGCACAGCTGTTGCCAGGCCAAAGCTCAAAAATAGGGTTTTAATTACCTACCGGTAAAATCCTTTTCTCGTAGTCCGTAGAGGATGCTGGGGTCCACATTAGTACCATGGGGTATAGACGGGTCCGCTAGGAGCCATTGGCACTTTAAGAGTTTAACAGTGTGGGCTGGCTACTCCCTCCATGCCCCTCCTACTGGACTCAGTCTAGAAACTGTGCCCAAGGAGACGACAACTTCGAGAGAAGGATTTTACACAGATAGTGGTGAAATTCTCACCAGCTCACACATACCAGGCAAACCAATCTAACCAGCTTGAAAACTCATCAACGGCTGAACAATATTACTTAACCAAGTAACAATCAGTAATTTAACCAAGAACCAAGCAGTACTGAACTAAGTAACCACTGCAGGATCACGAAGGGCTGGGCAGGTGCCCAGCATCCTCTACGGACTACGAGAAAAGGATTTACTGGTAGGTAATTAAAATCCTATTTTCTCTTACGTCCTAGAGGATGCTGGGGTCCACATTAGTACCATGGGGATGTACCAAAGCTCCCAGAACGGGAGGGAGAGCGCAGAGGCTCCTGCAGAACTGACTGACCAAACTTCAGGTCCTCAGAGGCCAAAGTATCGAACTTGCAAAACTTAGCAACGTGTTCGACCCAGACCAAGTAGCCGCTCGGCAAAGCTGTAAAGTCGAGACATCCCAGGCAGCCGCCCAGGAAGAACCCACCTTACGAGTAGAGTGGGCCTTAACAGATATTGGACACAGCAGTCTTGCTGTAAAGTACGCATGCTGGATAGTGAACCTGATCCAGCGAGAGATCGTCCGCTTCGAAGCAGGACACCCAAGTTTTTTGGGATCACACAGGACAAATAAAGAGTCAGATTTTCTGTGATGAGCAGTCCTCTTCACATAGAATTTCAGAGCCCTTACAACATCCAAGGACTTTGACGGAATTGAGGAGTCAGTAGCCACTGGAACCACAATACGTTAGTTGATATGAAAAGCGGACACAACCCTTGGAAGGAACTGCAGACGTGTCTGGAGCTCAGCCCTATCTTCATGGAAGACCAAGTAGGGACTTTTGCAAGACAAAGCCCCCAACTCCGACACACGTCTAGCAGAAGCTAAGGCCAACAAAGTGACAGCCTTCCACATGAGAAACTTGACCTCAACCTCCTGTAGAGGCTCAAACCAATCCGATTGGAGGAACTGTAACACCATGTTAAGATCCCAGGGTGCCGTAGGTGGCACAAAGGGAGGTTGGATGTGCAGAACCCTTTTCAAAAAAGTGTGAACCTCAGGAAGGGAAGCAGCTGTTTCTGGAAGAAAATGGACAAGGCCGAAATCTGGACCTTTACGGATCCTAACCTCTGGCCCATATCCACACCTGCTTGCAGGAAGAGGAGAAACCATCCCAGCTGAAACTCCACCATAGGAAACTTCTTGGATTCACACCAAGATACATACTTTTTCCAAATGCGATGGTAATGCTTAGACGTTACTCCTTTTCTAGCCTGTATCAGGGTAGGAATGACTTTGTTCGGAATGCCCTTCCGAGCTAATATCTGGCGTTCAACCTCCATGCCGTCAAACATAGCCGCGGTAAGTCTTGATAAGCGAACGACCCCTGTTGTAACAGGTCCTCCCGAAGAGGAAGAGGCCTCGGATCTTCCAGCAGTAGATCCAGAAGATCCGTGTACCAAGCCCTTCTTGGCCAGTCCGGAGCAATGAGGATTGCCTGAACTCTTGTTCTCCTTATGAGCTTTAGAATCCTTGGGATGAGTGGAAGTGGAGGCAACACATACACCGACTGGAACACCCACGGAGACACCAGAGCGTTCCAACCGCCACTGCTTGCGAGTCTCTCGACCTGGAACAATACCTCTGAAGCTTCTTGTTGAGGTGGGAGGCCGTCATGTCTATTTGAGGAACCCCCCAAAGATTTGTCACCTCCGTGAACACCTCTGGATGGAGGCCACACTCTCCTGGATGGAGATCGTGTCTACTGAGGAAATCCGCTTGCCAGTTGTCCACTCCCGGAATGAAAATTGCTGAAAGCGCCAACGCGTGTTTTTCTGCCCTGAGGATGATTCTTGTTACCTCTGACATTGCAACTCTGCGCTTCGTTCCGCCCTGTCGGTTTATGTAGGACACTGTCGTTACATTGTCCGACTGCACTTGAATGGCTCGATCTCGCAGAAGATGTGCCACTTGAAGAAGACCGTTGTACACGGCTCTTAGTTCCAGAATGTTTATTGGAAGACTGGATTCCAGACTTGACCACCTTCCTTGGAAGGTTTCCCCTTGAGTGACTGCGCCCCATCCCCAGATGCTTGCATCCATGGTTAGGAGGATCCAGTCCTGAATCCCGAACCTGCGGCCCTCCAGAAGGTGAGACATTTGCAGCCACCAGAGGAGTGAAATCCTTGCTTTCGGCGACAGACGAATCCTCAGGTGCAAATGTAGATGAGACCCCGACCACTTGTCCAGGAGATCCAGTTGGAAGGATCGAGCATGAAATCTTCCGTACTGTAGAGCCTCATCTTCCCCAGAAGGCGAATGCACTGATGAACCGATACCCGGGCTGGCTTCAGGATATCCCAGACCATTGTTTGTATCACCAACACTTTCTCCTCCGGTAGAAACACCCTCTGCACTTCCGTGTCGAGGATCATCCCCAGGAAAGACAATCTCCTTGTCGGCTCCAAATGTGACTTTGGAAGGTTCAGAATCCAATCATGTTCCCTGAGCAGACAAGTCGTGAGAGCAATAGACTGCAACAACCTTTCCCTGGTTGATGCCTTTATCAGCAGATCGTCCAAATATGGAATTATGTTCACCCCCTGTCTGCGGAGGAGAACCATCATCTCCGCCATCACCTTGGAGAACACTCTCGGTGCTGTCGAGAGGCCGAATGGCAGTGCCTGAAATTGATAGTGACTGTCCAACAGTGCAAATCTGAGATGCATCCTTGATATCCAGCGATACCAGAAACTCTCCCTCCTCCAGACCTGAGATCACAGCTCTCAGCGACTCCATTTTGAATTTGAACTCCCTCAGATAAGGGTTTAACGATTCCAAGTTCAAAATCGGTCTGACCAAACCATCCGGTTTCGGTACCACGAAAAGGTTTGAATTATAACCCTTGTTTTGCATGTGACTGGGACAATGACCTGTGACTTTTCCAATTTTTGGATGGCTTCCTGTAGGATAGCGCTGTCTGCCAGCAAAGCTGGCAAGCCTGATTTGAAGAATCGGTGAGGCGGAAGTTCTTGAAACTCCAGTCTGTACCCCTGGGACACAATATCCTGTACCCAGGGATCCAGGCCGGACGACACCCAGACGTGGCTGAAACGTCTGAGCCTTGCACCCACCAGCCCGTCCTCCAGGTTTCGCGGTCCACCGTCATGCTGAGGATTTTTAGGTGCCAGAAGCAGGTTTCTGGTCCTGGGAGCCTGCAGGTGCAGGTTATTTGGATTTTGCACATCCACCGCTGAAGAAAGTAGTAGTAGGTTTGGACTTTTTATCTTAGCGGTCTGAAAGGACTGCGATGCAGATGAAGAAAAGGGTTTCTTCGTAGAAGGTGTAGCTGAGGGAAGAAAAGGTGACTTACCCACGGTTGCCATGGAAATCCACGCATCCAACGCTTTTTCAAATAAAGCCTGACCTGTGTAGGGTAGGCTCTCCACACTTCTCCTGGATTCCGCGTCTGCAGACCATTGGCGTAGCCAGAGTCCCCTGCGAGCTGAGACCGACATGGAAGATATCCTTGCATTCAGCGTACTCCACCATGAACCCCGCAGAATCCTGTATATTACGCAAAAAAAGTTCAGTGTAATTTCTATCCATTGTATCTAAATCTTCTAGTAACGTGCCTGACCACCTTACTATGGCATGCACAGGCAATATTAGGCCTTAACGCCACCCCTAAAGCAGTGTATATGGAGTTGAGCATAGTGTCAATCTTACGATCAGCCGGTTCTTTTAATGCGGTAGATCTAGGCGCAGGTAACATCACCTTTTTTGACAGTCTGGACACAGATGTGTCAACTATGGGTGGGTTTTCCCATTTTTTTCTATCCTCCTCAGGGAAAGGAAAGGCAACCAGAACCCTTTTGGGATCTGGAATTTTTTCTCCAGGGTTCCCAGGATTTTTCAAATAAAGCGTTTAATTCTTTAGACGCAGGGAAGGTTAGCAAGGCTTTCTTATTATCGGTGAAGTAAGCCTCCTCAACCTATTCAGGTGGTGTGTCTGCAATGTTTAATACATCTCTAATGGCCTCAATCATGAGCTGCACCCCCTTTGCAAGGGATGCCGCCCCCCTCAGCAAATCCCCATCACCGTCTGCCGTGTCAGAGTCGGTATCCGTGTCATCTTGCATAATCTGGGCAAGAGCAAGTTTCTGTGGGTATAAGTTAGAGGATTTGGAAGAAATAGGAACAGAACCTGACCATACAGCCATAGAATTCTTTAAAACCTGAGTTTCAGTCTCAGTATGAGCTACCCTAGTAGATATCTGAGAGATCATTCCCTTAATAGAAGTTAGCCATTCCGGATCAGTAATGGGAATCTGAGACAAGACATTACATTCCTGGGTACAAGGAATTGATTTTTCTGGAGAAGACATGTTCTCTGCAGCATAAGACAACGAATCCCTTGACATGGCTATGTGAGAAACATATACCCACACACACACACAGGAAAATGTCAGACACAGTTTCACCCCAAGTATGCCACAGAGAAACACAGAGCACTTCCCTAGGTAAAATAAGATTTTAAACCTACCGGTAAATCTTTTTCTCGTAGTCCGTAGAGGATGCTGGGACTCCGTAAGGACCATGGGGATAGACGGGCTCCGCAGGAGACATGGGCACTTTAAGAAAGACTTTGACTCTGGGTGTGCACTGGCTCCTCCCTCTATGCCCCTCCTCCAGACCTTCGTTAGAGAAACTGTGCCCAGGGGAGATGGACAGTCTGAGGAAAGGATTTTAGTTAATCCAAGGGCAAGATTCATACCAGCCACACCAATCACACCGTATAACTTGTGTTAAACTAACCAGTTAACAGTATGAAAAACAACATAGTTTCGGTCAAAAACCGATGAAACTATAACATAACCCTTATTTAAGCAATAACTATATACAAGTCTTGCAGAAGTAGTCCGCACTTGGGACGGGCGCCCAGCATCCTCTACGGACTACGAGAAAAAGATTTACCGGTAGGTTTAAAATCTTATTTTCTCTAACGTCCTAGAGGATGATGGGACTCCGTAAGGACCATGGGGATTATACCAAAGCTCCCAAACGGGCGGGAGAGTGCGGATGACTCTGCAGCACCGATTGAGCAAACATGAGGTCCTCCTCAGCCAGGGTATCAAACTTATAAAACTTTGCAAAGGTGTTTGACCCCGACCAAGTAGCAGCTCCGCACAGCTGTAGTGCCGAGACCCCTCGGGCAGCCGCCCAAGAAGAGCCCACCTTCCTAGTGGAATGGGCCTTAACCGATTTTGGTAACGGCAATCCTGCCGCAGAATTCGCTTGCTGGATCGTGTTACAGATCCAGCGAGCAATAGTCTGCGTTGAAGCAGGGCCGCCAACCTTGTTGGCTGCATACAGGACAAACAGTGCTTCTGTTTTTCTGACTCTAGCCGTTCTGGCCACGTAAATTTTCAAAGCCCTGACCACATCAAGAAACTCTGAATCCTCCAAGTCACGAGTAGCCACAGGCATGACAATAGGTTAGTTCATATGAAAGGATGAGACCACCTTAGGTAGGAATTGAGGACGGGTCCGCAATTCCGCTCTATCCATATGGAAAACCAGATAGGGGCTTTTATGTGATAAAGCCGCCAATTTCGAAACTCGCCTAGCCGAAGCCAAGGCTAACAACATGACCACCTTCCAAGTGAGATATTTTAAATCCACCGTTTTGAGTGGTTCAAACCAATGTGACTTAAGGAAACTTAACACCACGTTAAGGTCCCAAGGCGCCACCGGAGGTACAAAAGGAGGCTGAATATGCATATACTCCCTTTACAAAAGTCTGTACTTCAGGTTTAGAGGCCAATTCCTTTTGAAAGAAAATGGATAAGGCCGAAATCTGAACTTTTATGGGGCCTAATGTTAGGCCCAAATTCACTCCAGTTTGCAGGAAGTGAAGGAGACGACCCAGATGGAATTCCTCCGTAGGAGCATTCCTGGCCTCACACCAAGAAACATATTTTCTCCATATTCGGTGATAATGTTTTGATGTCACGTCCTTCCTAGCCTTTATTAGCGTAGGAATGACCTCATCCGGAATACCTTTTTCCGCTAGTATACGGCGTTCAACCGCCATGCCGTCAAACGCAGCCGCGGTAAGTCTTGGATCAGACAGGGCCCCTGCTGCAGCAGGTCCTGCCTTAGAGGAAGAGGCCACGGATCTTCTGTGAGCAATTCCTGTAGATCCGGATACCAAGTCCTTCGTGGCCAATCTGGAACAATGAGGATTGTTCTCACTCTTCTTTGTCTTATTATTCTCAACACCTTGGGTATAAAAGAGGAAGAGAAGGAAACACATAGACCGACCGAAATACCCACGGTGTCACCAAGGCGTCCACAGTTATCGCCTGAGGATCTCTTGACCTGGCGCAATACCTTTTTAACTTTGTGTTAAGACGGGACGCCATCATGTCTATCTGGGGCAGTTCCCACCGATCTGCGATCTGCGCGAAGATTTCCTGATGAAGTCCCCACTCTCCTCTCTCCTGGATGCAGGTCGTGTCTGCTGAGGAAGTCTGCTTCCCAGTTGTCCACTCCCGGAATGAACACTGCTGACAGTGCGCTTACATGATTTTCCGCCCAGCGAAGAATCCTGGTGGCTTCCGCCATTGCTACCCTGCTCCTTGTGCCGCCTTGGCGGTTTACATGAGCTACTGCGATGACATTGTCCGACTGAATCAGAACTGGTTTTTCACGAAGTAATGCCTCCGCTTGACGTAGGGCGTTGTATATGGCCCTCAACTCCAGGATGTTGATGTGGAGACAAGTCTCTAGACTCGACCAAAGACCTTGGAAATTTCTTCCCTGTGTGACTGCTCCCCAACCTCGGAGACTTGCGTCTGTGATCACCAGGATCCAATCCTGAATGCCGAACCTGCGACCCTCTAGGAGGTGAGCACTCTGCAGCCACCACAGGAGAGACACCCTTGCTCTGGGGGACAAGGTGATCCTCTGATGCATTTGTAGATGTGACCCGGACCACTTGTCCAGTAGGTCCCATTGGAAGGTCCTCGCATGGAACCTGCCGAAGGGAATGGCTTCGTACGATGCCACCATTTTCCCCAGGACTCGAGTGTAGTGATGCACAGACACCTGTTTTGGCTTCAATAGGTTCCGGACCAGAGTCATGAGTTCCTGAGCTTTTTCCATTGGAAGAAAAACCTTCTTCTGGTCTGTGTCCAGAATCAAGCCCAAGAAGGTCAGATGCGTCGTAGGAACCAACTGTGACTTCGGGATATTGAGAATCCAGCCGTGTTGCTGTAACACCTTCAAAGACAGAGACACGCTGTCCAGTAACTTCTCCCGAGATCTCGCTTTTATGAGGAGATCGTCCAAGTATGGGATAATTGTGACCCCTCGCTTGCGCAGGAGCACCATCATTTCCGCCATTACCTTGGTGAAAATCCTCGGGGCCGTTGAAAGCCCAAACGGCAGCATCTGAAATTGGTAATGACAATCTTGTACAGCAAATCTCAGGAACGCCTGATGAGGAGGAAATATTGGAACATGAAGGTATGCATCCTTTATGTCCAGGGAAACCGTAAAATCCCCCCCTTCCAGGCTGGTGATAACCGCCCTGAGCGATTCCATCTTGAATTTGAACCTTTCCAAGTATAGGTTCAGGGTGTTTTAAATTCAAAATGGGTCTGACCGAACCGTCCGGTTTCGGAACCACAAACAGGGTTGAGTAATAACCCTTTCCTTGCTGCAGTAGAGGAACCTTGACCACTACCTGTTGAAGATACAATTTTTGTATTGCATTCAACACTAACTCCCTCTCTGAGGGAGCCGCAGGTAGAGCCGATTTGAAAAACCGTCGAGGAGGCACCTCTTCGAATTCCAGCTTGTATCCCTGAGAAACAATTTCTATTGCCCACCTGTGAATGAACCCAGATGTGGCTGAAAAGTCGAAGACGTGCCCCCACTTGAGCGGACTCCCCCAGGGAAGTCCCAGCGTCATGCAGTGGATTTTGCAGAGGCAGGGGAGGACTTCTGTTCCTGGGAACTAGCTGTGTGCAGCTTTTTTCCTCTGCCCTTACCTCTGGCAAGAAAGGACGATCCTCGTACGCTTTTGCTTTTATTCGAACGAAAGGACTGCATTTGATAATGAGGCGCTTTGTTAGGCTGTGAGGGAACATAAGGCAAAAAATTAGATTTACCTGCCGTAGCTGTGGAGATGAGGTCCGAGAGGCCTTCTCCAAATAACTCCTCACCTTTGTAAGGCAAAGACTCCATATGCCTCTTTGAGTCGGCATCATCCGTCCACTGTCGGGTCCATAAGACTTGCCTAGCAGAAACAGACATAGCTTTTATTCTGGAACTTAGCAAACAAATGTCTCTTTGAGCATCCCTCATTTATAACGCAGCATCTTTTATATGCCCTAGGGTCATTAAAATGGTATCCTTATCTAGGGTCTCAATTTCCGTAGATAAGGAGTCTGTCCATGCTGCGACAGCACTACAAACCCAGGCCGACGCCATTGCCGGTCTAAGAATTGTACCTGAATGTGTGTAAATGGACTTCATGGTAACCTCCTGTCTGCGATCAGCAGCATCCTTGAGGGTAGCCGTATCTTGGGATGGCAGCGCTATCTTCTTTGATAAACGTGTTAAAGCCTTGTCCACCTTAGGAGAAGACTCCCATCGTATCCTATCCGTTTGCGGGAAAGGATACGCCATAAGAATCCTTTTGGGAATCTGCAGCCTCTTGTCTGGAGATTCCCAAGCCTTTTCGCACAGCTCGCTCAGCTCATACGAGGATGGAAAAGTGACCTCAGGCTTTTTCTCTTTATACATGTGAACCCTCTTGTCAGGGACAGGGGGTTCCTCTGTGATATGCAAAACATCTTTTATTGCAATAATCATATATCGAATGCCCTTAGCCACTTTTGGCTGTAATTTTGCCTCCTCATAGTCAACACTGAAGTCTGAATCCGTGTCGGTATCTGTGTCCATTATTTGGGACAATGTGCGCTTCTGAGACCCGGAAGCTCCCGGTGACACAGGGACAGGCATGGTCTGACTACCTGACTGTTCCCTAGCCTCAGCCTTGTCTAATCTCTTGTGTAATAAATTTACACTAGCACTCAAGACATTCCACATTTCCATCCAGTCCGGTGTCGGCACTGCCGACGGAGATCTGACATTCATACACTCCCCCTCCTCCTTAGGTGAGCCTTCCACTTCATACATGTCGACACACGCGTACCGACACACCCCACACACACAGGGAAGCTCTTATCTGAAGACAGTTCCCCACCAGGCACTTTGAGAGTATGCCAGCACACACCCCAGGCAAAACACAGAATGTTTCCCCAGTAGCGCTGAAATAACACGTTTTTCGCCAATTATGTGCCCCCCCCTTGAAAAACCCACTGTCACCTCAGTAAGCAGGGGAGAGTCCGGGGAGCTTCCTCTCAGCGCTGTGCTGTGGAGAAAAATGGCGCTGGTGAGTGCTGAGGGAGAAGCCCCGCCCCCTCGGCGGCGGGCTTCTGTCCCGCTCAAATTATTCAAAAACATGGCGGGGGCTCTTTATATACATGTACAGTGCCCGGCTGTACATGTATATATGTGTTTATGCCATAATAGAGGTTTATATTGCTGCCCAGGGCGCCCCCCCTGCTCCTTGCACCCTTACAGTGACCGGAGTGTGTGAGGTGTATGGGAGCAATGGCGCACAGCTGCAGTGCTGTGCGTTACCTCAGTGAAGATCACGAAGTCTTCTGCCGCCTTTGAAGCCTTCTTACTTCTCATACTCACCCGGCTTCTATCTTCTGGCTCTGCGAGGAGGACGGTGGCGCGGCTCTGGGACGAACTCCAGGGTGAGACCTGTGTTCCGACTCCCTCTGGAGCTAATGGTGTCCAGTAGCCTAAGAAACAGGACCTTGAAACTCAGAGAAGTAGGGCTGTTTCTCTCTCCTCAGTCCCACGATGCAGGGAGTCTGTTGCCAGCAGTGCTCCTTGAAAATAAAAATCCTAATTAAAATACTTTCTTAGCAGGAAACCCAGGAGAGCTCCCTGCAGTGCACCCATCTCCTCTGGGCACAGTATCAAACTGAGGTCTGGAGGAGGGGCATAGAGGGAGGAGCCAGTGCACACCCAGAGTCAAAGTCTTTCTTAAAGTGCCCATGTCTCCTGCGGAGCCCGTCTATCCCCATGGTCCTTACGGAGTCCCAGCATCCTCTAGGACGTTAGAGAAATATAATAAAACTACCTGGCGCTGACTGTGTACCTTAATAGACTACACAATAATTACACAGCCTCCCCCCACCTTCTACAACCCCCTGGTACCGCACAGGATAGCTGGAGTTGCGTGGAGGGACAGCTCTCCCTGTCAGCGTCTCTGTAGCTGGATCTGCAGGTGGGAAAATGGCACTGAATGCTGCTGTGTCCGCTCTGAGAAGCCCCGCCCCCCTGAAACATGGCCCCCGCCCCCCTGAAACATGGCGCTGCTTCCCGCACTTTACATCTTTATACTGCCCTGAGGTATGGTGCTGGCAGCATTACCGAGGTCCCTGACAGCCTGAGTGACCAGTGTAAGGTATAGGCGTTGGCATAGGCCGCCCCTCATAGCGCCGCACTGTGTACCGCTGAGCCTCCGAAGTGCAGTTAGTACTGCGCTCCCAACCTGTTGCCGCCATCTTCACACCGGCTCCCCGCTTGCCAGCTGCACGGACATCGGCTGTGGCACACTGTTTCCTTATAGGAAAGATTACATTGCCTGTACCACTTACACTTATGAGCAGCGTCTTACACTTGTACCCTCAGCTACACTGCTGTCAAAAGTAACAGGTTTTTGGGGTTTTTTTTTTGCTACAGCTTCAACAATATATTCCAGCCTGTTTGCAATCAGTTTTTTTGTTACAACTTCAATCTGAAGAAACCATCTTTGTGTTCTGGTTATGACCAACTATTTCAACTAAATTCATAATCTTACTGGCCTTTACTATACCTCTTATCAGATAATTCTCTATGCGGTACGCTAAATGATTTTAGGGTTATAATGTTTTTTTATCTATAATTAATTTTTAAATCCATACTGCTGTTTATATTCATGTTGTATTTGTATTGATGTAGGATTATTAAATATTTTATATCTATTTCTGGCTCTCCATTTGTCTTTATTCATTGCTGCCCCCCTGCTATTAATCTATAAGATTTGGTGTGACCACGATTTGCCTTCAAAACAGCATCAATTCTTCTAGGTACACCTACACACAGTTTTTGAAGGAACTCAGCAGTAAGGTTGTTCCAAACATCTTGGAGAACTAACCATAGATCATCTATGGATGTAGGCTTGCACAAATCTTTTTGTCTCTTCATGTAATCTTAAGTCCCATACACACTAGATGAGAAAGTGAAAGATCTCGCTCAGCAGGGCTGATCTGAGCGAGATCTTTCACAATCTCGTCCAGTGTATACACTCAATGTCGTTAACGAAGCGCGCTCCGGCGCATCGTTAACGACCCCCTCCCTTGTCTGAACATATACAGACGAGGGAGGTCCTCCTTAACGACAGCCATGCTGCAGATGCAGCATGGCCGTATTCCCCCCGTCGTCGCTCCCTTCCCGCCGTTATCGGCAAGTGTGTATACCTGCTATACCACACTCCCGGTAAATATTTACTGCCCATAGATGTGGGCAATTTGCATACAGGCAACTATAGACATTTAGTTTTGTGCACGCGTAATTGCAGAGAGCTTGCGTGCAATTCTTCATTGTCCCCATAATTTTTAAACTACAGTCAGAGTCTCCATATGCCCAGTGTCCCACAAAGGAATGGAAGAGAAAATAGATTTTCCTTCTTTCTTTAAAAACAAACAAAAACATAATTTTCTAGTAGATGCACAAGAACTGGGAAACATCAAGTTTGTAGAAGGGTAAATTAAAGAAAAGAGACAATATGAAAACAAACTTCTTGTGGAAGCATGGAAAGTAGTTTTAATTTTTATTCTAAGAGCCCTGTCTTTTGTGTGTAGTTTTATCTTAATTAGTAATACCCATGTTCCACATACAGCTGCACGAGAGAATTGAGTGGTTGGTTCTCCATAGGCCTGGAGATACAGGGATCTTTTTACTAAGTTTTGGAGAGAGATAAAGTGGATAGAGTATACTTACCTACTTTTAATGTCTCCTCTCTGGGAGAAGCCCAGAGAGGAGACGCTGCAGGAGACTTCAGGGGGCGGGGGCGGGCGGTGACATCATCAAGCGATTTGCGTCATTTTAACCCCTTCCCCACTCCACGGACCCAAGAACTCAGGAGAGTATCACTAGGATGCAAGCAGGATGTGGGAGACTTGCTTACTCTTCTGGAGCTGCGGGGGGCTACCCCAAAACACGGGAGCCTCCCAGAGCTTCCGGGAGAGTAGGCAAGTATGAAATAGAGATAAAGAGCCAGTTTAACTGTCATTTTTCAAAAACAGCCTGTAACATAGCAGTTAGGAGATGATTGGCTGGTACTTTATTTCGATCCATTTTATTTCTCTCAAAGGCTTAGTACAAAGGGGGTCATTCCGAGTTGTTCGCTCGCTAGCAGATTTTAGCAGCATTGCACACGCTAGGCCGCCGCCCTCTGGGAGTGTATTTTAGCTTAGCAGAATTGCGAATGAAAGATTAGCAGAACTGCGAATAGAAAATTCTTAGCAGTTTCTGAGTAGCTCGAGACTTACTCCTACACTGCAATCAGCTCAGCTCGTTTCATTCCTGGTTTGACGTCACAAACACGCCCTGCGTTCGGCCAGCCACTCACCCGTTTCTCCAGACACTCCCGCGTTTTATTCTTGCACGCCTGCCTTTTTCCGCACACTCCCAGAAAACGGTCAGTTTCCGCCCAGAGACACCCACTTCATGTAAATCACACTCCGATCATTTCAACGATGAAAATTCTTAGTTCGACGTGAGTAAATCTACTAAGTTTTGTGCAAAAATACTTAGCGCGTGTGCACTGCGTACCATGCGCATTTTTGCCTTAATCGTTCCGTTGCGAAAATCGGCAACGAACGAACAACTCGGAATGACCCCCATAGAAACCACATATAACAACTGTAGTGGTTAGAATGGACAAATAATGTATGTACAAAATAAAGTATATCAATTAAGATGCTGGTAAAATAAACTGAGCTGCCGACGTTATACAAGTGATCTTATTAATCTGAACTAAGGGCCTAATTCAGACCTGATCGCAGCAGCAAAATATCTCTCTAATGGGCAACACAATGTGCTCTGCAGGTGGGGCAGATATAACATGTGCAGAGAGGGGCTCACTACGGCTGGCCGGCGGTCGGGCTCCCGGCGACCAGCATCCCGGCGCCGGGAGCCCGACCGCCGGCTTACCGACAGCTTGGCGAGCGCAAATGAGCCCCTTGCGGGCTCGCTGCGCTCGCCACGCTACGGGCACGGTGGCGTGCTACGCGCGCCACACTATTTTATTCTCCCTCTATGGGGGTCGTGGACCCCCACGAGGGAAAATAATTGTCGGTATTCCGGCTGTCGGGCTCCCGGCGCCGGTATACTGAGCGCCGGGAGCCCGACCGCCGGCAAACAGAAGACCACCCGCAGAGAGAGTTAGATTTAGGCGAGTTATTTTGTTTCTGTGCAGAGTAAATACTGGCTGCTTTATTTTAACACTGCAATTTAGATTTCAGTTTGAACACACCCCACCCAAATCTAACTCTCTCTGCACGTTATATCTGTCCCAACTGCACTGCACGTGGCTTTGCCCATTAGAGAGAAATGTTGCTGCTGCGATCAGGTCTGATTTAGGCCCTAAATCCTGTACAACAGCAATAGCAGCTGCAACTATGTTACTACCACAAAGCAACCACGTTTTTTGATTAGCTCAAAGAAATCAGCAAAATGTTCCATCCTTGTATATACCTACTGGAAACTTACGGTTCTCTGCGATGCAGGCATCCAAGGTCTTTGTTACTGCAACAGCCAGTCTGATACTTGATCGTTTTGCCTGTACACCCTTCACCAGTTGCAGGAGGACCTCAGCCAATGTATCAAGTCCACCAACTGAAGCAAAGTAATCCTGTGCAAAGCCTAGTGAAGCAATATTCATAGTGAATGAAACCTGTACAATAAAGCCAGTTGATTACTTGCCTCTGAGTCAGGCACATAGTGGCTGTAGAAGTGGTTGCAGAAGCCTGATTTACTACTGTATTGTAATGCAAGATTCTGTTTACCTAATGGGTCCAAGCACAGTTATGCCACTGCATCAGTCATCACTAGTAATAGCATGTGCACTAGGTGCAAAAGATCCGCCAGAAGCGGCTCATACAATGCAGAGATCTTTAGATACCAGCCCACGACATTCCTATAGTTCAAGTCAGGGCGGTTCCAGCGGTTGTCGCTGTCCAGTTCATGCTCTGAAACACCCAATTTCATGAAAGGACAGATCCAGCTAAGGGGCAGATGAATTAACCTGGAGAATGCATAAGGAAGTGATAAACCAGTGATATGTGCAAGGTGATAAACACACCAGCCAATCAGCTCCTAACTGTTAATTTACATATTGCAGCTGATTGGCTGGTACCTTTATCACCTTGCACATATCACTGGTTTATCACTACCTTATGCCTTCTCCAGGTTAATACATCTGCTAAGTTCCTTACGACTCATTTGATGGACCTACACAATAATGAATAAATTCGCCTCTGCACATGCTCTGTATGCAACAGCTCGTCATCTGCATCCATGCACAGGACTCAGAACCAGCCCCATCACTGCATAGTGTTACTCTTCTTTGCATGTTGCATATATTCAATCTAAATGTATGTATGTGAGACATTAATATATTAATTATATATATTATTAATAATTAATATATTATTATAATTAATATATTAATTATCTAAGGGCCTAATTCAGCATGGATCGCTATTCCGAGAATTTGCAAATTGAGCTATTATCGACTGACTGCATATGCGTAGCATTCACAATGCGCAGGCGCGAGGGCTAATAGCGACAGAAATTGTGTACTGATCATAATCGCAATGTAGCCTCTGCTTAGCTGACAGGAAACCAGCGTTTTTGGGCGGAAAGCTGACGTTTTCTGGGTGTGCCAGAAAAAATGCAGGAGTGCCCAGATGATTTTGGGGAGGGTCTCTGACGTCAGCGCAGACCACTTCCGGGCCGTCTCATGCGCAGATTAGTTGCAGTCTCAGACCTACTTACATTTGGTCAGATGGCAAAAAATCTTTGATGTTCCGGAAATTGCGTATGCATCTGCGTATGGATAGCGATCTGTGATGCAAACTTGCACGGGGTGTTATTTCTTCCTGTCGGGGTGGCACCTTTCTACTCGCAGACAACTGCAATTTCTCAGAATAACGATCCATGCTAAATTAGGCCCTAAATCCCCAAAACAGGATGTAACGAGCATATAAATAATAAGGGTCATATACTAACAATGCTGAAAATACAAGTCTGCACAAACACAACAGCATAGCTTTCATCGGTCAGTTGGAATTACACAGCCAAGGAATGCCCGATTGGTTGTTAACCTGCTCCTAAGCAGCCACAGTACATTAACAACTGTATGGAGACTCCAGGGGGTAAATTTACTAAGATGGGAGTTCTATTTAAGATGGGATGTTGCCCATAAACATTCAAAACAAACATTGGGGCTAATTCAGACCTGATCGTAGCCACGATCAGCCACCCAGAACAGGGCTAGTCCGCCCCGCAAGTCTGGCCCTCCCCCCGCCGCATGGGTGCGATAGCATCGCACGGTGGTGATGCTATTGCAACCGATGCGTTAGGCGACTTTTTTCCGCATCCCGGATCGCAGTGGCTGCGTGTGACGTCACGCAGCCACCACGGCCCGCCCCACACACGGTCTGGGCACACCTGCGTTGCCAGGACCGTTTGCCCCGAAATCGGCGGCCAAACGCCACCGGCCCGCCCAGCGAAGGCTTCTGCCTGTCAATCAGGCAGAGGCAATCGCTGGGCTGAGATGCTGATCGCATCTCTGGTATGCACATGCGCACTGCGGCGCATGCACAGTTTAGACCTGATCGCCCGTTGAGTGAAAACGCACAGCAGCGATCAGGTCTGAATTAGGCCCACTGTCTCTCCATTAAAATGATGATAATAATAATGATGATTTTCTTTCCTCCCGCAGACCTAATTTCATTATAAATAATGTGTATAGACCACAGCAGGCACACTAATATTTTCTATATTCTCAGTGGGGGGGATCATGGTACGCTCAGCCAATCAGAAGCCACTGCAGATTCGTAATGCCACCACTGAATATTTTGCGGCAGGGGTCATTCAGCTGCAAGATATACACCTTTTGAGGCACATATGTGTCTTTATTGTGGTATGGCTAAGTGGCATTTTTGTGAGCGTGCCCCCACCGTCTCCCTGTTCCTCCTCCAAAAGTAAGAAGCCAGAAGCAAAACCGAATCTGCACACAGGGGGAAGCGTAACATTTGGTTCTGCACAGGGAAAATAGAAAATGCGTGTTTTATGACATAAAAAAGGAGATTTATGGTAGACTTACCATAGCTAAATCTCTTTCTGCGAGGTACACTGGATTCCACAGGGAATAACATCAGGGTGTAGAGTTGAATCTTGATCCAAGGCACCAACAGCCTAACGCTTTGACTGTTCCCAGGATGCATTGCATCCTCTATAACCCCGCCCCCAGGCACTGGAGCTCAGTTTTCGTTAACCAGTCCAATGCAGTAGCAGGTAACAGAGACGGTAGATGTTAGTCACATAGAACCACATTCTCACGACAGGAGATGGGACTAGCGGCTAATGCCATACAAATCCAAAGAAGCTAAGTGCGTCAGGGTTGCGCCCTGTGGAATCCAGTGTACCTTGCAGAAAGAGATTTAACTATGGTAAATCTCCATTTCTGCAGCGGAGTACACTGGTATTCCACAGGGAATAACTTCGGGGATGTCCTAAAACAGTTCCTGATGGGAGGGGACGCACTGTAGCGGGTACAAGAACCCGGCGTTCCTCGGAGGCGGAAGTATCAAAGGCATAGAACCTGATGAACGTGTTCACTGAGGACCACGTAGTCGCCTTGGACAGTTGTTCAGCGGACGCGCCATGGCGGGCCGCCCAAGTAGGTCCAACAGACTGAGTAGAATTGGCTTTGATAGCAGCAGGAGCTGGGAGACCAGCCTGAACATAGGCTTGTGCAATCACCATTCTAATCCATCTAGCCAAGGTCTGCTTATTCGCAGGCCAGCCACGTTTGTGAAAACCAAAAAGTACAAAAAGCGTATTTGACTTCCTGAGGGAGGCAGTCCTCTCTACGTAAATACGGAGAGCCTGTACCACATCCAAAGACCGCTTTTTGGAGGACAAACCAGAAGAGCTAAAGGCCGGAACCACAATCTCTTGGTTAAGATGAAAAGATGATACCACCTTAGATAGATAACCAGGGCGAGTTCTAAGAACTGCCTGGTCACGGTGAAAAATCAGAAAGAGTGGATGACAGGACAAAGCGCCTAAGTCCGACACCATCCTAGCAGAGGCAATAGCCAATAAAAACACGACCTTAAGTGTAAGACATTTAAGATCCACAGACTCAAGAGGTTCGAATGAGACTCTTGCGGGCATTTAAGA